>NC_134898.1:8015018-8290018 GCF_041734735.1 Babylonia areolata | reverse complement strand
CATTACCATGAGATGTGGCTGAATGGTGTTAAATGCCGATGAAAAGTCAATAAACAAAATGCGAACAAACGCATCTGGTTTCTCCGGCTGGGTGCAAGAGTGAAGTATGGTATCAGCAGTACTCCGGTTGGATTTGTATGCGAACTGGTATTGATCATGACAGGGTGTTGTGAATGCTAGCATGCGTGTAAGGATGATGTGTTCTAAACATTTTATGACGACTGGGGTCAGGGCTATGGGGTGGTAGTCATTTAAAGAAACAGGGTTTTTGGCACTGGGCTGATCACCGAATGTTTCCACAAAGCAGGTACACTACAGTCTTTGGATATGGCACTTTCATCATTTAAGATATGTTCTTTATGAGGGGCAAATTTTTTAAGTTCATCTGATCGCTTCAGTCAAAGCGACGGTAGATGCCATTCAATTATTCCGAGAAATCTTCCTGTTGCTCTGATGACATGACTTCCATCGCCGCTCTGAAAAGCTGTTTTCTTTTCATTGAGTGTTTTCTTTAGATCTTTTGATACCCGGTCTTGTTGATATCCTTTTGGGGATCTTTCATCCGGCAACCAGGCCCAGTCAGTCAAGAACATTGGGAGTCCTAACCATCGCCAAGAGATTAGGATGGAACCAAAACGACTTGTCTCCTACCAGTGTGGGAAAAACCATTCACTTTGAAAAAAAAAAAAAAATTTTTTCGGGAAACTAGGCATCTGTGTGCCAAACAGCGGGGTCAAAATGAAGCAGAGCTAAAATGGGAGGTAACAAAATTAGGCAGGATGACAGGAGGATGTATCGAAACACCGTTAAAATCACCGGTCAAACTGTTCAGGCATCTGTACACTGATTCACTGGTAGCAACGATGTCATAGAAAAATCATCCAGCGTAGTGGAGTTTCTATGTGTGGTCTGAGGTGACTATCCAGTCAATTGGTGTGTTTGAAACGTGTTCTGGTGGAAGTCTGGAGATTCTTTCTTTGTGGTATTTAAGGCCAGTTTTGAGGTTTTGGGAAAGGATTCTAGTTAGCACAGTCCTCTAATTTTATTTCCACACCTGAAGTCATCCAAAGAATTAATGTCTTTATGGATGTAGCTCCGACTGCTCAGTGTACTGCCTGCCGTCCAGACGTGGCAGAGGAGACTACATTTTCCATTCTACCACTGCTGCTTTTGTCCTTGGCACTGGCACAGAGACCTACACTAGTGTTTATATAATTTATGCTGCTTCTTCAGAGCTGGAAGCAAAGTCAGATCCTGGTCCAGTGGATGTTAGCGGGTCCTGCAGTTCTCCTTAACAGAGAACATCTTCTGTATGTTCAATCCGATATGTCCGTTCAGGACAACCAGGATAATACCCTCCCTTCTCCGAAACTATACCATCTCAGATTCAGCTGCTTCTGGATAACCCCATTATCCAGAAGAAATCCAGCACATAATAACTCCTGAACCGCGGAAGCAAGTCAGATCCACACCAGTCGAAATGATTTCAATTCAACTCCCAGTTGAAACAGAAGAATAGTCAACTGTTCTCAGCAGACAGCGTGTGATTCACTTCTTTATTTCCTGAAAGATGAAGAAGCTTCACTGTTTGTGCGTTGTGACTTGCCCTTCAATAATGAATGCGTTGATAAGCAGACACGAATGTTTTACTGTTGATTCAGTGAAGACCATTATTTTCGCGATGTCCCACCTGAGACACGATTTCTCAAGAAACAGTTCTTTTGATTTGATGGTCAATTTGAGTTGTTTTTTGTGACTCGCTTTTTCCATTCTTGTACCTTCGGCATGTTGATATTTGTCATATTTGTTTCGGTTGTTGATGGCTTTTTCTGCCTTCAGTGAACCGGCTGGACATTAAATAACTTGAAACTGAATCCGAACTCCGTGTGTGTGTGTGTGTGTGTGGGGGGGGGGGGGGGGGGGGGTGCTTGTGTGCGTGCGCATGCATGTGTGTGCATGTCTGTAAATCTGTGTGTGCATATGTATGCGCGCGAGCGCGCGCGCGTGTGCGTGTATATGCCTTTGACGTCCGCCTTACGAATGCATATTGCACCCTCACATAAATGTGCGACTGTCTGAGACACTTTGAAAAGGATATTCCTTTTCACAGTCATTACAAATCTATTACAAGGACGGGAAATGACTGCACGTTCTCTCAAACACACACGCTAGAAAACAATCAAGTGTATTGCCTTCGTTTTTCTATCCCTCCACCACCCCATCCACCCATTCCTCACCCAAACTAAAAATAAAATAAAAAATAAAAAAAAGGGAAGGGGAAGCAGGTCAAGAGTCAAATAGGAGAGGCAGGAGGGGAAGACGTCTTGATCTCGGAGCATGCCTCATTATCATCACTTCCGGTTCATTTCCTGCAGCTTCCTGTCTGCCAGTTTACCATGGAAGGTTTTCGGGATCCTAGTGAGTTGTAGGTCTACATTACATTGTTTTGTTAGTATGTGATATCACACACACACACACACACACACACACACACACACACACACACACACACACACACACACTGTGTGTGTTAATCAGAGAGAGAGTTATTAAAAATAGCAAACATAAAAACCAACGAAGCACACAAACAGAGTTCAGAGTTGAGACATTCTAACAAATCCACATTCGAGGGCTGCAGATAACTCAAAAGGATTTCAGTCAAAAGAAAAAACAATCTGTTAGTCGTACTGAAACAAAGTAACGTTGATAAATAAATCAGCATATCTCAGAATAAAGCAGTTCTAATTTGTTAACAGAAATTGTCAAATATCACAGAAGTGATCATAACAAATTTTCTGCATGAAATTTCTCAAATTAATTGATTGAAAAATCACCAGCCTATCGTCCGATTAAAAAAGGTCCCAACTCTTGTTTACGAACAGTAAACAAGGTGGGGGTCATTCGTCTTTGTTTCCGATATAAGCAAGAGTCTGTTACCAGGCGAAGGCTTGCATGGTGACATGTGTCCGCTAATGCATATCAACAAACAGAACGTTAATACGTTATTCAATTTGCTTTTTAAAAAAAATGAATGTGACTAGCCTATTCGTTAAAACAGTCCCCATTCCATTCACCTTTTCCCGTTCCCACCCCACCATGTAAAATGAAATGCGCACACGTCAATGCAAGCTTTATAAGAAACAACCAACTAGTTAAATTATCGCATCTTAAATACGTCTTCGAAATTAGTAAAATTGTAAACAACACTTTCATTGTCTTTATTATTTTGATTGAGAATGTGTTATAATGGTTTAGGAATGTGTTATCTTTATCAACCAGCGCTAAGCAACAACAACAACAAATGAACTTCACCCTCTCTGTCGGATGAAACAAGTTCGGCATTCATCTGCTATATTACTGTCTTGTTGTAACTGTCGTTGTTGCAGCTGCTGTCACCAAAGAAATGGGAAATTTACTTGCTGTATTACAAAAGAAATCCCTCCATAGTTGCTTACACACATGTCACCTTTTTATACTGAGGAAGAACAATCAATGTTGTAGGCTAGGTATAGGTAACTGCGAACAGCGTGTAACTGCGAATGATTCGTATACCACCCCACTTCGAAGCGTTGCTAACGGTTACATTTCACAATTCAAGGTCTGCTTTGACCATTTTCTAATACCTTAATGAATATCCATTTCCAAGAACCAGTCAAACATGCGCTATTTCTGGCTGTCTCCGCGCTCTTTCTTCTCTTCGCGCACCACTGCCGACCAAAGTAACAAACGTGCTCTCAAAATCCTAAAGTAAAGGGAAGCAAATTATAGGACTTTGAACTTTGATACTGTTTAAAACAGTTGATTTGATCGGATATGTTGATTGCACATTACCATAGGGAGAATTCAAGAAAGCATATTGGTGACAGATCAGAACGTCAGTTCTGACAGGAATCTGCAAATAAGTGCTGTTTGCGTTTGAACATAGAATATTTTGACGTGAGTCTATTTGCGAATGATGCTGCACAGTTACTGAGCACTCTCAAAAGGGTGTGTTTGTGTGCAGTGTGTGTTTACATGTCTGTTTGTGTGCATGTATGATCAAAACCAACAATACAACAGTCTAGTGCGATGTTCCAATAATATGTTATGTCTAATGAGTTAAAGACCTGCTTCTGTTTTAATTGTCTGTATGTATACCCAAAGCTATCGTTCGGAATTAGACTTGCCCGTTCGCATTTACCCTCACGCACCCCTGATATTTCAAACGTCGACAAAACGTTAAAAAGAACGAACAGACGAACTCTTCCTGATGCAACCAGTCGGAGAAAGCCTTCTAAAACAAAAGAACTACGTTTGACTATTGTACGGTATGCCATATTTACAGAACACACGTTGAGCTGGTCGCTTCGATCGGATCGTTCGCAGTTAGGCATACCTATCATATATTGTTCTTTTGTTCAATCGCCCTTTATCAAATAAAACATTAAGTAAGTTTCCCAGAAAAAAATAGTACCGGCCCCATGTTAAACAAAATCACTTTTAAGTTAATCAGGACCCCAGAATGGAATCACCTACACATTAATCAGGCTCACTTTACAAATTCACCTATATGTTCATCAGACACACCTTTATCAATTCACCTATGCATTCAGTAGACTCCCCTAAAATTACCTATACGTTCAGCAGCCCCCCAACCCACCCCCACCCTCATTACACAATAATTTTTCTTTCATCAAACCACATTTATATTTTCTTTTTCTAAATAGTGCCTAGTATCTTGAAAATGGTCAGCCCAAACATCCAAGTATTGTTCACATGCACTTAGACATATGAGTCAATTCTATCCTGCACATTTCCAAAATGCTCGTGCCATTCGTCAGAAATAAAGTTCTTGTTTTGTACTCGGTTTATCTAGCACAATATTAAAAAATAATTCCATGCTCCTGCTGATTTTGAGTCAAACTGATTGTGTTTATGATTATTATTAAGCAGTTCGTTGGAAGTCTTTTTTTTCTTTCTGAATATAGTTTGGGGGGGGATGGGCAGGAGACAGACAGAGGGACACAAAGACAGACAGAGGGACACAAAGACAGACAGAGGGACACAAAGACAGACAGAGGGATACAAAGACAGACAGAGGGACACAAAGACAGACAGAGGGATACAAAGACAGACAGAGGGACACAAAGACAGACAGAGGGACACAAAGACAGACAGAGGGACACAAAGACAGACAGAGGGACACAAAGACAGAGGCAAAGAGACAAAAATAGAAAAAGAAGAAGAGCTGCCGTAACATATGTTCTGGCTATCGTCAATACTCCTGACTGAATCCATATTTCCATGTAACGCATGCAATGGCGAATGTTTTGCTCCATTCTATTGAGTTTCCACTCTCAAGAGGCTCTACTCGTTTCTATTACCCAGTCATTTAAACCTTTAAACTTAGAGCTGATCAGGGCAGTAAACAGACCCTTTAACACCAAAGAGCGACCTTAGTTGTGTTTTCTTTTCTGAGCAGTCATATCAGATATAAGGACAAAAAGCTCAGTGGTTGACCGCTTGACCAGCTTGTCAGATTCCTTCTGGCCCTTGGCAAAACTGGTTGGTGTTCATTTGCTAAAAAACGCTTCATCCCTTTCATGTTTCCATGCATCTGACTCTTATTGTACACACACACACACACACACACACACACACACACACACACACACACACACATTATCATATTTAAAAAAAAGGACATTGTATCAGAAAACTTTGTCCATGAGACTATTCTTAAAATGATTTGTGATCTTGATCCACTCCCAACAGACTTTTTCTTTTTTTGATGCATTGATGAAATACTTCCTGTTCTTGGTGACATTTTGAATACTGCACTTTCCACCGGTATTGTACCCACTTGCTTGAAAAAATGCTTTCGTTAACTACTTCTAAAGAAACCTTTCACGTCTTGAAAAACTTTAGACCTGTCTCAAATATTCCTTTTGTGTCCAAACTACTCGAAAGAATGGTTTTGTCTCGGTTTCTAACACACCTTGAAAAAAAGGATTTTCGCACATTTTTCAGTCTGCTTACAGACCAAGTCACAGTACAGAGTACAACTTTGCATGGAGTTTTCAATGACCTGCTTGTTGCAGGTGATTCCATTCTAATTTCTGTTTTGACGCTTCTCGATTAAGTGCTGCTTTCGATACAGTCAGTCACAGAATTCTGAAACTTCGATTTGGTGTTCACGGCACTTCACTTACCCGAGTCATATCTGACTGAAAGAAAGCAGGTTGCATCCATCTGGGATATGAGTCTGATCCATCTCCTCTTTTGTGCGAGTGCCCCAGGACTCGGTTCCGGGGCCGGTTTTGTTCATTCTGTACACTAACCTTTGTCCGAGGTGATTTCCAATCACAACATTCAGCACCATATGTTTCTTGATGAAATGTACAACCCTGGTGATCGATCTCAATCTGACATTTTGTTATCTACCATGCAATCTTGTATCAATGATGTGAAGGCCTGGACCCTCGTAAACAAGCCACAGTTGAATGAGGATAAAATTGAAGTCCTTCTTGTTGATTCTTCCAACCCGTCAGAACTTCCGTCATCTCTGCCTCTTGAAGGACAGATAAATATCCCCTTTTCTAGCAGAGCTTGTAACCTTGGCGTTGTCGCTGACAGTAAGCTTAGATTACTGCAATTCTCTGTTCGCAAGTCTCCCCCCAAAAGTGATGAATTGTGCTGCCTGCCTTGTCTTCAAGGCACGCAAAAGTGACCACATCTCTCCCCTCCTCTCAAAACAGCACTGGCTACCTGTTTCTTTCAGAATTGAACACAAGATTGTCGCTATTATAATGGCTCTGTTCCCCCTTATCTACAGGAACTCCTCCAAATCTCTATTCCGTTTTGGTCTCTGGGTTCCTCCTGTGACACTCGCATTTTTCGCAACAGACGAAGGAGACTCCATGGGGAACGTGCTTTCTCTTTCATTGAACCTGTTATCTGGAACAAACTCCCCTAGCCTGTCCGACACGCTCAATCTTTGTCTACTTTCAAATCTGCTCTCAAAACTCACCCTTTTCACAATTGTTGTGATTAGTTTTTTCCACCCTTTGTGTCTGTCTGCGACTGTTGGTGCGTGGAGAGAGGGAAGGGGCTGTATCAGTATGAATGCATGGGGTGTGCATGTGTGTGTGCTTCTCTCTCTCTCTCTCTCTCTCTGTCTGTCTGTCTGTGCGTTCGTGTGTGTGTGTGTGTGTGTGTGTGTGTGTGTGTGTGTGTGTGTGTGACCTGTTTGCTTTGTGATGCGTATAAACAAATGAATGTCATGAAGTGTATCTGCATCAATGTATGTATGTGTAATTGTATTCGCAAACGCTCTGGGCTCTCAGGAGATAGGGCTTCCAAATAATCATTATTATTATCAATTGTCATAATATGGTAAAGCCATCAGTCATGTCTGTAGCTAAATATAATCCATCTTAATTCCTCCTTTAAAGTGGAGCGGCAGCCAAGTGGTAATGCGCACGGATAGGAAGCGAATGTTAACGGGTTTGAGTCCTGCACGGTTCGAAATTTTTATCCCCCCCTTCACCAGACCTTGAGTTTCGGTCTGGGTGCTAGGCTTTCAAAGTAACCGAAATCCCCTGTGCAGCATGCACTTTGTGTTCATACAAGAACCAAAGACAACGAAAACGCTGTCCTTGGCGAGAATCTGTATAAAAATCCGCTTCCTAAAACAAATACACTGGCACACAGGGGAAAAAAATGGCGCGGCACTGTAGCAACACGCTTCCCCCGAGGAGAGCAGTCCGAATTTCACATAAGACTAATTTGTTGTGACAATACAATATAATACAATACAATACAATGCAATATAACACAATACAATACGCACATATACATAGTCGTGCACACACACGCGCTTGCTCACACACACACACGCACGCGCAATGATAATCATGTGATAACGCTGCTAGTGATTACCACAATACTGGCCTCTATTAACTGGCTTCAATCGTTCTGGATTATTCAGCCAGATCGTATAATGCTAGTTTCAGTGGACACCACTCTGCCGAATGACGACTGCCCCGATTAAGGAATTGATCGGAAACCACTGCTACCTGCACCCCATCCCTCACAAATCCCGACACTCCAATGTCACCCTCCCCCTCCTCTCATTCCCGTGCCAGTCTGTTTGACGCTGCACGCTGTGCAGAGGTTGCAGAGAGAACGCCTCTTTCCTAGGTTGTGTTTATATGCATTCTTGCTGATTGATGTGTACCCAAGTCGCAAGTCGTACCGCGTTGAGGTTACCCAGGGGGCATGTCATATCTAAACTAATAATGTGTGCATTCGTCGACGTGAACGAACGCCTTTTGTACTGCCAGACGCACCGCTGGTAACATGAACTGTCGACAAAAAGAATTTGGAACGCGGTGGTGTGATGATAGAAGGGGGTGTGGTGAGCCATCCGTTCATGGTTTCATGTTTCATGAATTGATTCTGTAATATGTTTTTATCTGCTGCGCTTTCAGTAAACTCTACAACAGAAAAATTATGATTTCCTGCTCGTTTTGCCATCTTCACCTCCATTATCTGTATCTTGTGGAACTGAGGAAAGACAAGTTGAACGAGCTTATGGACACGCGGCTGGAAAAAATCGAACTCATCACATTTTTCTCAAAAATAAAGTAGGTAACTGAATCCGTTGATATCATACTGTCACAAACGCCAAGGAAATCAGAAATTCTAGGAAGAGGAAGCTGTCCTTTTTGCCATGATCTAATATTCTAACTATCCTGTGGCAATGAGGTCATTTCACTTCCAGGATTATCCCCCATTTATTCATAATATCCTTGGAGGCCAACCCAGTTCCAGGCTGACAACGACTCGAACCTGTCAACATTCGCTTCCTGTTCGTCCGCATTACCACTAGGCCGCCGCTCCACTTTAAAGGATAAGATGGATTATATTTAGCTATAGACAAGATTGATGTCTTCCCCTTTTATCTCACAATACGCGAAAAAGACTGAGACATGTTGGAAACAGTCCACGTGAGAACAGACTTAGAACATCTCGAAAAGACACCCCGCCCCCTTCCTCCTCTTTTATAACCTGATAATCTTTGGCTATCCAATAAAATGCTCAATGTGTTCACAGGTTTGATTGGAAGTGTGCAGTATTACTGATATGACCCACGAACAGGGAGGGAGGGAAGCATGTGGCGGGGAGGGATGGGTTTAATTCTTCCCACCTGTCTCTCAAATCTGCATCCCGTCCCACAACAAACTGCTCCCGCACCCTCTCCCCTTCAACGGTGTATGTGCACAAGACATTTTCCTGTGCAGTGTTGCAAGCCGCAATATCCCACCTCCTCATTATTGGTGATCACACAGGCATAGGTTAGAAATCGATAGCGTGGCCCGTGAACAATAAGCCATATCTTTTTGATCTTGCCGCTAGGCTGCGGGTGAGGTTCACAGGCACGTGCAGCGTGGTATGGGCGTGAAAGGCATGGTGATTGAGTGCCGTGGGTCAGGCCACATCCACACAGCCTGCACACAGCCCGACACACCACAGGCACCCGGCAAAGTTTATTAGCCAGTGAATGCATTTTTTCGTTCAGATTCCCAATGTTCAACCCGCTCTTCCATTTCCTCTCTCTCCCTCACCCTCGCTCTCCCTCTCTCTGTCGTACGAGTGGAATGTGCAGCCATCCTCAATACCACACCATCAGTACCACACTCTCCTACATGCACATAATAGAATTCCAAATAACTGTGGTTATAGTCATTCAATAGTCTAATCACGTCTTTATAGACAGGCATTATGCTGTTGTCACGACCGTAATACTGCCGCAACTGTAGCCCAGTGCCACGATCACTGGAATTTCTCGCTACTGTTTCTATTGCTGATCCTTCTGATGTGTATTTCAAAAGCAGTTCAACGTGGCAGGCAGCTTAGAATGTTGATGAAACATTTCTGACGTCACCTTACAGTGTAGCCTTCCCGAAAAACTAAGACCATAGATACGTACTTTAATTATTCCATCTGTGTTTATTTACAGCACACTTCGCAAGGATGGATTTATAGACCACCTGTCTTTGTTATCAAGACCCTGGGACAGATGCATTATACCACATCTCTTTATTTGTATCACATATAACTGGGATATGTGCATTATACCACATATCTTTGTATATATCACAGTTGTAAATGCGAAAATACATTACACCACCTACCTTTGTATCAAATATCACTACATACATCATACCACCTGTTTTTGTTCATATCACAGATTACTGGTATCGATACATAAAACAAGGGACGCTTGAAAGGCATCTGAACGTCGCCACGTGGGCAATCTTCACAGGAAATGACTATTCCAGCTTACTGACGGTCATTTCTCAGCTTCCATGCATTTCCTTTTTTCTTTTTCTTTTTTTAACCACGGCATCCGACCGCGCTGAATATGTGTATCCCAAATAACATCCTCGAAGAAAGCTTGAACATATTCAGCATTCTGGAATTGCCTTCCTCTCACCTGTCGCTGGCCCAAATGGAACAGGACAGGAACCAATCACAAGGAGACAAATCGAGGGAATATGGGTGATATATGACTTGCTGTGCACTATATTCCGCCAGAAAGTCAGAACTTACTACTGAAGTGTGCGCACTGGCACTGTTATGATGCAGAAGGAGCCCTTGGGTTCCAGCGCGGGGACACTGTTTGCACCGTACTTCGAATACTGTGGGCAGTGGTTGGCATTCTAGTAGGAGGTCATTGTTGAGTGCCATGGTGACTATATATGAACGGATTTTGAAAAGAATACACCACAATTGTGTTTGCCTGCACTTCTGGATCCTGAAAATTTTACAGGCGGATTACCACCTGGGAAGACTCAGGCTGCTAACCGTTCCTCTGTTTTGAGATCACACTGAAAATGTATAGGTATACGTCTCGTCTCTCGATGCAATGTCCCAAACGCGATTTGATCTTGCTCCGTCAAAGTTTTTGCGCATGTATGTGCTCAGTAAAATCCCATATTGTATTTTGTTCATCATTTAAGTTCGGAAGGCCTAAACGGGCACAATGGTTTCCAACGCCATGGTGATTGCGGAAAATGATGAATCCAATGAAAATTTATGTATTTTCTGCTGGGGGTTTTTTGTTGGTTTTTTTTGTTTTTGTTTTTGTTAGTGGATTCTCCTCAATCACTCACCTTACCTGGGTAACATTCTCAGGAGTAATGACGTTTACTGACTAACCACAACGGTTATCATCATCGAGCGTTGATCTCCAAAACTTAAATTCTTTGAACCAGTTTAAAACTCTTGTTCTTGGAGCTTCCTTGTCAAAGCAATGTGACAAATTTAAAAATCTTTCATTAAACGATTTTCCCTGGCATAAGTCATAATGTATCTTAGCAGAAAAATCACGCATGACAGACCGTTACTCCTGATTTTGTCCCTTTCACTGCCAAAACTCGCATTTATGCAGTAGCTAGGTAGAGGGTCCATGTCACTGAAGGGTGACCAGATCATTCGTCTGTTATCCATGAACCTACTGCTTTTAATGTTCGGTGGTAGGATAGACCATATTTTCTACACGTCACAGGAGGAATCCTCAGCTATTCTTAGACACCATATTTTCTGTGTTTGTAGGACAAGAGAATTTCGCACTCTAAATTGACCGGCGGTGAAAAGGTTAAGGAACAGAATGATTAACATTATTCCTTGGAAGTAATTCCTCTGTTGTGTGACGTAAATTGTAAATTCGTTGTTCACAGTAGTTTGTTTTCTGTTCAAGTACATTACAGGCGTCCCTCGTACCATCTGGTTATATCACCTGAAGTAGAAAAGTTGTATGGTTTGACCTCTTTGTGAGATTAGGCTAGGTTAAGGTGGGAGTGGGTGGGAATGAAGGTGGAGATGTTTATTTACTCACATTATTTTGCTCCTGTCTGTTTTCGGGTGGGAGGAACGTTCCATTACTTCTGAGTTTTGAGGCGAGATTCCGTGTACGTACTGGTGCGTCCCAGATCCACTGAAAGTTTCAAATGAATAGATGCAGAAGTTCGTATCAGAGACCTGGCGACCTCTACATGTTTCCAAATGGTAACCCTGTCCCCCAGCCCCACACAGGTGTGAGTATTTTACACCTCCCTGCGCAACCTGCACAAGAATGCACTTAAGGGAGATAAGTAGCTGGTGAGCCAGTGGACTGAGAGATAGGACATATCCCCAACACAATGACAATGGTTTATTAAATGAGGTATCGAAAGGGGTCACTGTGTGTGTGTGTGGATCTTCAGTTTAACGTCTATTCACCAGAAGTGTTATTAGACGGAAGGAAGAGAGGTAGTAGGTGAAAGAGAAGAAATGCTTGTGAATATTAGAGTAGGAAAGTGTTGACGTATGTTTCAGAGGAAATGAAAACAAGTTTATTATAAGAAATAAAAAGTTTAAAGAGATAGTGGTGTGTGATAAATGAGGTGTTATAGGAGTGATGGCCTAGAGGTAACGCGTCCGCCTAGGAAGCGAGAGAATCTGAGCGCGCTGGTTCGAATCACGGCACAGCCCCCGAAATTTTCTCCCCCTCCACTAGACCTTGAGTGGTGGTATGGACGCTAGTCATTCGGATGAGACGATAAACCGAGGTCCCGTGTGCAGCATGCACTTAGCGCACGTAAAAGAACCCACGGCAACAAAAGGGTTGTTCCTGGCAAAATTCTGTAGAAAAATCCACTTCAATAGGAAAAACAAATAAAACTGCACACAGGAAAAAATGCAAAAAAAAAAAAAAAAAAAAAAAGGGGGGGGTGGCGCTGTAGTATGGCGACGCGCTCTCCTTGGGGAGAGCAGCCCGAATTTCACACAGAGAAATCTGTTGTGATAAAAAGAATACAAATACAAACACAAATACAAAATTAGTTTTATGCTTATCAACAAGTAATAACTTTCAACAACAAGTATTAACTTACAACGATGTACATATAAATAACGATATAAAATACATCAAACGATGATGGCAACTGGACTGGAGTTTAAAATTTCCGAAAGCATTCTAAGCAATGAATAATCATTCAAAATCTTTTCAGTGGCTAATGGAACATTGGTAGAAAAGTGATCAACTACAGCTTTTGGTATTAACTGTCAGTTATGCTTGGACAATGGATGTGTAGATTAGAAAATTTTGTATGAAAGGTATTTAAGCTAATTCTGTACATAAGACTTGTATTTTTGTCTCGAATGTACTGTAGGTATCAAAATCAGAAAATATTTGGGATCAGCCGCATTTGATGTGTTTACACAATATTGGTAATAATGATTATTTGAATCTTTATTAAATCGATTTCTGGATACTTTTTTTTAATACTACTAAAGCATTTATGTATATCTAATTGGTCGAGTTCTATTGTACCTTCGAAATTACGTGCTGCTCTTCTAGCGGCTTGGTCTACCCATTCATTTGAAGATATTCCACAGTGCGATGGTACCCAGCAGAAAGATATATTAATGCCCTGTTTTGTGAATTGATGAACAATATGATTCATTTCCAATGTCATATCAATTCGCTTCTTTAAATTTGGAGATTTAATAGCTTGTAATATTGACTTCGAGTCTACACGTAATAAAACCTCACATACAATTTTCAGATGGTCTTCAAAATGATTTAAGGCCATAAATATGCCTATAAGTTCAGCTGTGAACATTGAATATTTTCTACCGATATGGTATAATTTTTCTATCTAGAATGAAGAAATTTCAAAAGTCGCTCCTGAGTTACCATTTTCATGAACAGATCCATCTGTGTATATTTTTTGGATAATTTGAATATTGATTTTCCATAAGGAAGAGTATTTCAGTTTTTAACAGAAATGGTGACCGGTTCTCTGACAAATCTGTATAATCTATGTCCAAGGTAGCTTTACACTGCTCACAGGAACTGGTGAAAAAGCAGGTGTTTTAGCAACCTGTTTGCCTTTTGATTCTGTGGCATTATGATATCTGATGCAAATGTATTAATGGATGTCATGGACTGTATTGTCTTAGCTCTTTTAGCAAAATCGTTCTGTGAACTGAGATAATTTAACTTCTTTTTGAAAAAAAGGTTTCATATGCGGAAGATTTGATGACAAATTTTGTTGCTGAAGCTTTCCGTTCTTCATCAAGAGATAATACACCTGCTTCTCTGTAAGTTCCTAGATTTGATGTATTAATTGGCATACCTAGAGCTAGGTCATACGCCTTGCAATCAATGCTTTGCCGCTTCTCTAACAAATGCAGCGGAGCACTGAAAATTACCTCTTGAGCGTATGTCAAGCGTGAAATACGAGGGAGGTAGCGAGAGATATTAAAGGGGATCTTACAACCAGTACTGTTTACAAATTATTTTAAGGAAATTTAGACCTTTCCCTGCTTTGTTCAATATATAGTCGATATAATAATTCCACGAAAGTGTTGAAGAAAGATAGGCACCCAAAATATTAACAGATTTTGTATATCGTATAATAGTACCATTTATTGTAAACACAGGGAGCTTTTCTGGATCACATACTGTATTTGTTTTTTTCTACGGAGAATGATAAGCCATTTTCTGTCATAAAGTTGCTGATTTTATCAAGTTCCCGCTGACATATCTTCTTTGTGTAATTCCATGTCCTAGTAGGCGTTTTATTTTTCATTGTCACCTTCATCCATAAACAAATATCATCAGCGAACTGAACTAAGACTGTATCTTTAGCTAGCTTGTTCGGCAGATCTGCAAAAAATACATTAAATAAAATCGGCGAAAGTACTGATCCTTGCAGTAACCCCATGTGTAATGCCTGTGATACCGATATTTGTTTCAGTTTATATAGAGCATGCCACACTTGGTCGTATGCTTTTTCCATTAAAAAAAAAAAGTCGCTAGAACGTTTTTTTCGCTTTGCAAACTGTTGCTTTGCCTGTGTAGTCAGTTTAACGTGATCTTCTGTGGAGATCTAAGTATTCTAAAGCCAGCTTGATTCATAGGAACTACATTATATGCTTCTCACAATAATGCATAAATCTTTTTTAAAACAATTTTTTTCCATTAGTTTGCATGCATGTAATGTTAAGGAAATTTGTCGGTAACTATTTTTATCTGTTCTGGGTTTGCCCTGTTTGTGTATTGGGACAACAATTGAGTGTTTCCATGTAAGAGGAATGTCACGACCAGAAAAACATTTCTTTAAAAATACATGTAAGAAGTCAGTCACATTTCCGGACAAATGTCTCAACATTTCGTTTGAAATTCTGTCCAGACCAACAGATGCTTTTTTGCTGTTAAGATTTGAGAGACATTCCTTTATTTTATCTAGTGTTGTTTCACTATTTGTACATGGGTGATTTATGCGCTCTGAATCTTCGTATGCTTTATTTTGCTCTTGGCTTTTCCTGTACTTTCTATTTTCTTTTGACTAACCAGCGTTTCTGCTATAATTAGCAAATATAACAGCAAAAACCTCTGCCTTTTCAATATTTGGGTGTAGATCTGAATGGTCCAGCTTAATAGGGTATTGTGGTAAATTTATTCCATTTTTCATTGTTTTTAGTTTTTCTCACACCTTTTGTATATATTTGTGATTGAAAACTTGTTTTGTGCAGAGAGATCACCAGTTTTGGCTGTCCGCTTGTGCGCTAACCCTATTAGCTTTTTCAAATATCTTTTTGATAGCTTTTTTCTTCTTTGAACGATTTAAGGGATTGTGAAGTATATTTTGAATTATGACTTCTTTTCTTTCTTTGCTGCTTCACTAGCCTCGTTCCACCAGATATTACCAGAGTGTTTATGAGATTTAACTGATTTGTACTTGGCAATAGCTTCATTTGAAGCGGTGATGACTGCATTTGTAAATATCGAATATAAACTGTTGACACCTGTGTCGTTTATGTTCTTAATATGAAACACTGAAAACAAACTTGTGAATTTAAATAATATTTTGGAATTTTATCCTCGGTTGGAACTATCGACTGAGATACTTTAGATTAAAGCCTCGTGGTAATAGGTAAATGGTCACTATTAAGGGTGTCTCCAGTGTATTCCATGTCACATATTGGTGTCAGATCTGGTGAGATTAGAGTGAGGTCTATGGCAGTTGCTGTTTGACTTGGATTGTCTGGGATACGTGTTATTCTGTGTGTGTGTGTGTGTGTGTGTGTGTGTGCGTTTGTGTGTGTGTGTGTATTTGTTTGTCTATGTGACTATGTGTGTGTGTTAATTTTGTGTGTGTGTCTGTGTGCGCGTTTTTTGTATGTGTATATGGTAGTGTGTGCATCTCTGTGTGTATGTGTATGTGCGTGTGGTAAGGGTAGGCTGTCGTGGCCACTTCAGTATATAAACCACCCTGGATAAAGGAAAAATCAACAACAGATTCACACACACACACACACACAATTAGTTAATCGACAGTAATAAAATCGCGAAATTCTGGATAATCACTGAAATTATTCACACTGAATGGACAGCCAGCAATGGTAGAATCCAAAATAGTTGGCGGAACAGCAGGTGCAGAGTAATGGAAGTAGTATTGGTGGTAGTGGTAGAAGTGATGACCATAGCATCGTTTTGACTAACAGTCGTGAATTAGAATCGGGCAGAAGAGCAGTACCTGCATTTGTATACTAATGGTGATAAGTGCAACGCAGGCAGGAGAAATGGGAGGTGGGAGTGGTGGTAGTTGTGGTCATGGTGGTGAAAGTGTTGGTGTGGACACTTGCCAAGGTGATAGTTTCGAATTCGAAGCTGTGGTGATAATAGTAGTATTTATGCTTGTCAAGGAGAAAGCATTTTTAACTTGGAATCTGTGGTAAACTGTAAAATTGCAGCACATGGACTTTCCTTTCTTGATCTTAATGTTTTTCCCTTTTTCTCGGTGTTCCTTACTTTGTTTTTTTCTTTTTTTTTGGTATCGTTTTGACATTGTTGATTATGTCTATTGTCACGTGACGTGCCAAGACTAGGATTCAGCCCACTCCCAAGTACGACAGTAACAATCTTAAAAGGGAGAGAAAAAAGAAATCAGGTCTCAGACTTCACACCAAGGAAAAACCAGGGCACACCAGGTAAAGGTTCACAACACTTTATTCACTCATACAACACAAACAAACAAAAACATCAGAATTCCACCTATTTTCTAATTCCCTTCCACGCCCACCTCTCTCTGTTCCCTTACCTGTGAACCCAATGTAGGCTATCCATATATCAAGACAAAGTGAGTCGTATTTATAGATTCTGAACAAGCAAGGCAGTATAAGGTTTAACAAAACAAAAACGTAGGCAATAAAAATCATAATCTGCGAAACGAAGAAGACATGGAGGTGGACACATCATTTGACAACTTACACAGCTCAATGTGAGCACGTGAAAACGGAGACTTAGGCCTGATGAGACACAACCCTGACATGAATACCTTGACCTTCACAAAGAGACATGTGTGAACAGAACTCACTTAAAATTGTCGCCATATTTTGCTTGCGACGCGCCTTGCTTCAAGACGTACATCGTGTGGATCAATTAAAACAAAAAGACTTTCGAATACATATTAGTCTTTTGACTAATTTCTACAGGTAAGGAAAACTTGTGTTCTCTCCCCTATTGATATGTAGTTATTTGTTATTATCGTTACGGTTTTTTTTGTTTGGGTTTTTTTTTTTGGTGTTTTTTTTTTTTGGTTGTTGTTGTTGTTAATTTTAACCTTAGCATTTATACTTTTTTTTCTTCTTTTTTCCCCCCTTGTACACAAGGTTATATTTTGACTTTTCACATCAATGTGATTCAACATTCACATAGCAAAACATTTGGTCCATCAATGATCATCGAAAAAAAAGAAAAAAAAAAGAAAAAAAAGAAAAAAAATCATTAATTTGTTGAGATACAAGGGTTATTTTTCAATATGATAATACTTATAGTAGTAATAATAAGATGAAGAACAATAACAAATAATAAAGAACAAGATAAACAAGATTCCAAATGTCACATCATGGCATGTATACATGTTGAAATAGCTTCAAGGAGCACCAGGTTTTTTTTGTTTGTTTGTTGTTGTTGTTGTTTTTATAAAGTGTTATTAAAGGATTAATATAATTATGTTATCCATTGCCTGTGGTAGCTGAATTCTTTTATCAAAATTAATGTACAAACATGTCATATTTTGCAGTATATTCATTTCTGATATTGTTAAAAATTATATCAAACATGCATAATTCATGTACTGTATTATGATGACAGTTTTCATTTTACTCAATGTTCTATTACCAACACAGAGTATGGTAGCCATTTTTTAACAAAATAACAGTAATTCATTTCCATTGTGTGTATATGCTTTTCTAACTTGTATCTATACTTGAGGTCAAGCAGGAATGCTTGCAGAGTTGGTTTTATTTGATTGATTCTACTCCTGTGTATAAAAAATTTTGCCCATAATAACATTAAATCTAAAGTATCATCCATTGTATTTTTATCATCAGTTCCAAACAATGCCAATTCAAAGTTCAATGACAGTCGTTCACAGTTTTCACATTTCTCTCTCAATAGCTTATTAAAGTCCTGCCAAAAGGTTTGCGAAACTGGACAAAACCATAAATAATGTTGCACTGTGTCTTTTTTCAATATAACAGAAATTACATTTGTCATCGTCAACTACACCCATGTTTTTTAGGACAATATTTGATACTAAAATTCCATGACATATTCTAAGCTGAAACCATTTCATCTTTATTTCTTTGATTCTATTTATCTTTTTCAATGTTTTCTTCCAGTCAATCTGTGTACCTAACCTATTTTCCCATTTCATAAAAGCTTTCATATCAAAAATTTCGTTTTTCTCCAAGATTATATTGTAATAAATCCGTGTTCCCTTTTTTACCCCACAAATGGTTTTTAACGCCTTACTATTTTCATTGTTGTGATGATTCTCTAATACTATATTTCTTTTTCTGATGTATTCTTTGATTGATTGAATGCAACTAAGGTAATTAAGGTAATTCGTTCTTATTCCCCACTTCTTAAAAAAGTCTTCCTGCCTTAAAAACTGGCAGTTTTCATCCAGAATATCACGCACGAAAAATGCATTTTTTGCAGTCCAGTTCTTAAAATGAAAAGGATTGTTGTCGATTCTAAATTTAGCATTGAAAAAGATGGGTTCAGCTAATAACTCTTTGCTGTTATCTAGTTCAGTGTGTGTGTTGAAATTCTCATAAGCTTTCATAACGTCTTTCCAAAAGTTATTATAATTATCTTTTAAGAACCTCTTCAAGCCATAATCGTTACGGGTTTTGTTTTTGTTTGTTTGGTTGGTTGGGTGGTTGGGGTTTTTTGTGGGGTTTTTGTTGTTGTTTGTTTTTTGTTTTTGTTTTCTTCTTTTTTTGGGGGGGGAGGGGGGGGGTCCCCTTTTTTCTTTTTTTTAAAATACCTTTTTGACTCACTTGTGTAAACAAAGTGAGTATGTTTTAACCCGGTGCTCGGTTGTGTGTGTGTGTGTGTGTGGTAAACTTAAACATTGCCATTTTCTCTGCAAATACTTAATCAGTTGACACCAAATTTGGCATAAAAATAGGAAAAATTCAGTTCTTTCCAGTCATCTTGTTTAAAACAATATTGCACCTCTGGGATGGGCACAAAAAAATTAAAAAAAGAAGCCAAATTATATGCAAACTGAATTTACTGTGTTTTGTTGTTGTTGTTGTTATTTTTGTTTGTTTGTTGTTGTTGTTTTTTATTCTCTAAGCTTGGCACTTTGATCTGATATTCTGACACAACAACAAGAGCAGTCATTTTTATCATTTTTTTGTTCAAACAGGAACTTCTTTTGCTAAGCATAGAAGTTATTTTTTGCATGTCTTTGGTGCAGATAGTCAAAAAGGGAAATTAATCTGTAATTAATGCTAGGGGACTTATTTGCTTTAAACTGATCTTAAATATTACATTTTGAAATTATACTGAATACATAAAAAGCTTGTGTGTTTTACTCTCAGTGTACAGAGCTTTCACTATGTTCATTCGCCCAAGTGGTCTTTTTCGGAAAATACTAAAATCAGTACATCGAGTGGACTTTATAGATCTATTGGCTGAGCCCTGAAGGTCATGGGCAAAAATCAGTCGCGTATACATGTTTATACGTTTTCAAAGCGCGTGCTCATATACTTCGCGAACGCAAACGACGCCATTTTGTTTCAAGTGGTTGACCTGCCTGTTCAATCCTATATTCAATCGACAATACACGATAACATGTAATGGAAAGTTGGAGAAGGAGACTGTTAAATATTTATTCAGAAAAAGATTTGTGAACGCCTAATCACTTACTGGATTATGCCCCAAACTGCCATAAAAATATCCACAGAATCAGTCGGAATTCACACTTTAAAATAATAAACCATGAGAGTTAATACCCTTGAATTGATCACGATGAAACGAAAAAAATTCCAGTCTTGACTTTTCTCAAAATGAAGTCCTTTTCACTTCATACGACGTTTAGAAGTACTTGTACTTGGCTCTACATGTTATTAGTTTAACAAAATACTCAATTTTCATATCAACTTTAAAACTATAAAACTAGAATGAACATAAAAGAGAAATTGAATCGACCGTGTCATACTAGATTCCCGGCGGGTGTAACTAAACTTGTACATCTATCTAGATCTAGAGAAAACAGCTAAATGTTGCAGTGTGATAATGGCGATAGCCACGTATCCTTTACCGCGGACTTAAAAGAATTTTTTTATTGCCCTTAAAGATTTTTTGAATGCCCAAGATACATTAGAATAATATGATTTAAACAGCGTTCTCACTGCGAATACTGCAATTGATTTATCGCCCTTTAAAAAAGTATGTTCAAATATTAAATTTTAGAACGTCAGTTAAGGAGCCACGATAGTGTAATGGGTAAGACAGTTTCTTCTCACTCGAACGCGGGGTTCGAATCTGGTTAGGACTTTTTTTTTTTTTTTTTTTTTACCCGAAGCTTTATAATAACAAATGCAGAACACATTTTAACTCACTCAGTACGGCCAGTCCTCTCTTCTCTTCTACACAGACCCCTCGGATGTCCAGTGGGTGTCTGAATGACCCAACCTTTAGCTTCTGTCGTCAGAATTGTGGTATTCTTTGTCAACATTCACCTCTTCAGTATAAGAGGCTTCCGCTTGCAATATTTTGATGATGGTAATTGGGGTGAAACGCTGTTAACGTCGTCTCTTTCGCCGTTCGTATGGAGAGAGTTAACGATTAGATTTTTTTTTTTTTTTTTTTTTTTTTTTTTTTTTTAAAGTGTATCACAAGTGAGTCTTGAAGGTCTTGCCTCTCTCTTTTTTTTTTTCTTTTTTCTTTTTCCCAAATAAAAACTCAGCTGCCGCCTTCTCCTCCTGTCAATCATATGTAATCGCGAATTATTGAGTGAATGCGGCACACTGTAATCCAAAATGTCCGCACCCGTCGATGTTGTTGTTAGCATCATTCTCAAATGTAAATAGTAAGACCTTCCCACTGAATATAAAACACAAAAGCCTTTTTATGCCTCGAGTCGTTTTTAAAATGTAATATTTTAGATGAGTAAGATCTGTTATAAGAAAATTATCTCTCTTGCTTATAATTAGTTGTTGTTTTTTCAGCCTATGCGTATAACGTCCAATTGACAGGCACATTGAGAGATGTGTGTGTAAATGTAACTTCCACACTGAGCAAAGGATGTTCCATTTTTAGCAACAAAAATATTAATGAACTGCTATTGTTCAGTGTGTCAGTATCTTACACAAAAATGCTAAGTTTTATGTATAAAGAAGAAAAATGCAACAGTAATTTTTTGTTGTAAATATTTAAATGTTTTGTGGCCTTCCCAGGGATGCATTATCATTCTAATTAGAATGTATGGAAAGAACTGATCATTTGCGATTATTGTGTCAAATTTGGCATCAACTAAGTATTTCCAGAAAAAATGACAATGTTAAAGCCGGTTTACCACGGACACACACACACACACACACACACACACACACACAGAACCGAACACCAGGTTATTACATAGACTCACATAGTTTACACAAGTGAGTAAAAAATGGGGACGAGAAGAGCAAGGAGGAGAAAAAAAAAACGCAGATACTCACAAAAACACACACTGTCCAAGAACAAGAAGAAAAAAAAACCGAAAAAAGTACATCTTCCAAATATGCAAAAAGACGTACGAAACACAAAGAATAATGGGATGAGAAAGAGGGAAGGAGTGATATGCTTGACTGTAAAATAAGGGACGGGAGCGCATGTCCCCCACCCCACGTCTCACACCATCCCCACCACACCAAAGAAGGACGGGTGGAAAAACAGCCCCGTGGCCTCTGCTAGATAGAACATAACAGAGAAGAAAACTGTCCAGAAACTAAACAATATACACCCCTTTAACAATGAAAAGACATATCCATCACGAGAAAATATTTCATGCAAAAATAGATATATTTCTACATCAACACAGGGGGAGGGGTGGTAGCGCCCCTCTCGCCCAAAATTCAACAGACCACTGGTCGAAACATTTAAGCACAACGAAATTACACAGGAATTTTAACACATCAGCAGACAGAAAATTTAAAACAACAACAACAACAAAAAAACAAACAAACCGAATGATATATGTGTGGAGTGATGGCCTAGAGGTAACGCGTCCGCCTAAGAAGCGAGAGAATCTGAATGCGTTTGTTCGAATCACGGCTCAGCCGCCTATATTTTCTCCCCCTCCACTAGACCTTGAGTGGTGGTATGGACGCTAGTCATTCGGATGAGACGATGAACCGAGGTCCCGTATGCAGCATGCACTTAGCGCACGTAAGAGAACCCACGGCAACAAAAGGGTTGTCCCTGGCAAAATTCTGTAGAAAAATCCACTTCGATAGGGAAAACAAATGAAACTGCACGCAGGAAAAAGTACAAAAAATGGGTGGCGCTGTAGTGTAGCGACGCGCTCTCCCTGGGGAGAGCAACCCGAATTCCACACAGAGAAATCTGCTGTGATAAAAAGAAATACAAATACAAATGTACGGCTAAAAAGTGGTGACACATGACTAGAATAATTTAGCCAATAAATAAGCTAACCTCAACAGCTAGTGAAACCTAGTCAAAAAACAAAAACAAATTTCCAGCGACTGGAACACAGCCTCTTCCATTTGGCCGGACAAGGGTACAGGCAAGTGCAGGGCCTGCAACCTAACTGAACCCTGGCTGACCGAACAGACAATCCCCTCCCTTCAACTGAATGAAGAGGGTACCGCTGGACAGGCCTTCTGGTCCGAAAACCGTCTGCCAAAAGACAGGAAATTGAGAAAGAAGCTAAAACCTGAACCATGAGCAGTTCTCTCAGAAGCATAATAACCGCACGAACGGCACGGACCACATTGGCACACGGCCACAACTCGCACACGCCCCTCAAAGCTGTCGTCACGAAAGCTGGATCCATGCCGTCTTCTCCAGGAAAAACAAAACAGGGGAACGAAGTGTAAACTTGCGACCGTGACATCCACAGTAAACTACAACAAACACCCAACTCACACCAGGGCATTAACAAACCCAGACAGAAATAGGGTCTTCTTCTTCTGTTATGTAGCCACAATCAACTCCTTGATTATTTTGGTAGGTATGGGTAATTGCCAACAGCGTGTAATTGCGAACGATTCGTATACCGCCCCGCTTCGAAGCATTCTTAAGGGTTGTATTTCACAGTTTAACGTCTGCTTCGACCCTTTTCTGATAACTTAATGAAAACATAAGATATTTCTGGTAATTCCCGCGCTCTTTCATCTCTGCGCGCACCACTGCCGACCAAGGTGACAAACGTGTTCTCAACATCCTGAAATCAAGGGCAGCAAGTTGTAGGACTCAAATAATTGATTTGATCGGATATGATGAATGCGCATTGCCAGTGCTGAGAGAATTTAAGAAAGCATATTGATGACAGAACAGAACGTCAGTTTTGACAGGAATCTGCAAAATAGTGTCGTTTGCATATATACCATATACCATGGGATATTTTGACTTGAGTCTATATTTTGCGAACGATGCTGCACAGTTACTGAGCACTCTCAAAAGGTTGTGTTTGTGTGCAGTGTGGGATGTGTGTGTTTAAATGTCTGTGTGTTTGTGTGCATGTGTGATCAAAACAACAATACAACAGTCTGGTACGATGTTGCAATAATGAGTTAAAGACCTGCTTCTGTTTTAATTGTCGACATGCACCAAAACCCATTGTTTGCAATTAGACTTGCCCGTTCGCATTTACCCTCAGGCATCCCTGCTATTTCAAACGTCGACAAAACGTTGAAAAGAATGAGCAGACGAAATTTTCCTGGTGCAACCAGCCGGAGAAAGCCTTCTAAAACAAAACAACTTCGTTTGACTGTCATTCGACATGTTATCTTTACAGTACATTCATTGAGCTGGTCGCTTCGACTGGATCGTTCGCAGTTAGGCATACCTATCCTAATCACTTGTACTCGCTTAGAATGCAAGCAACAACACACCAAAGCAACAATAATCCCACAAGTGTATACAGCCACTAGACTAGATCACTAGACTGGATCGCATGCTGCAAAACACTCTGGGGCAATTGTTGCTCCAGACGACAGGGAAAAACAAACAAACAAAAAAACAACTGAAAATGAGGATCCATGGGAAGCACTAAAAAATAATAATAAAAGGCGAGTGATCCATGACCTGCACACAACTGAGGCCACAAAAAAAGAAGAAAAACAACAATTGTTTACTCTGAAATTGTCAGCATAACCTTTTGTGACAGGTCACGTGGCAAATACAATTTAAAAAAAAATTGTTCTTACTCCCCAAGTCCAAACAAATATGATTCCAATATTTCAGCCTAAAAATCACATATCCCAGTCGACATCTTCTGACCATAAATATGTGTTATTTTAGAGCTCTCATTCTCTCTCTCTCTCTTGCACATGCACTGCTTGGTGAAGTTTTTTTTTTTATTTTTTTTTTTTACATGTTTCTTTTATACATACGCTGTGTGTGTGTACACGTGTGTGTGTGTGTGTGTGTGCGCGCACGCGCGAGGGGTTGTACCAAAACATGCAATCAATCTGTCTGCTGTTGCAATTTGCATGTTTTTGATACTTTTTATTTATCCGGGTCTCTCCATATATATATTTGTGTCTGTGAATATGAAATGCGGGTGTATTGTTTGGTGTACATCTGAGTGTTTTGGCATGTTTTCTTTTAGAACTTCAGGTGATTTAAGTGGTCAGCTGACTTTGTGTGATAGCATTGTGCACAAAAATGTTGGGGGCGGGAGTGTGGGGGTATTGCGTGCATGTGCGCTAGCAAGTGTTCTGTGTGTGTGCGCATAATTATGGAGGAGAGGTGAAGGGGGAAGCACGTGCGGGTATTTCTTCGTTCTTGTATTTTAGGTTTTTATGTGATAGCAAGGATATTTTCCTTTTGTTATGAGGACATAATAAAATGAAATCTGAAGCAGCGGCAGCGGCAGCAGGAGAAACAGCAGTGGTGCAGCAGCAGGATGATACGGTGAGCCAATCAACATTGTTGCACGCCATCAGACATGAATGGGGCGTGAATACAAACTGACACAGGGAGAGTAGGAGAGGGGATGCGGTGTGGGAGGGCTGGGGGCGCAGGTAATTCAATGTCGCCCTGCTTGTAATATAAATTGTGGATTATGGATCTGGTATTGATCAACAGCACATTCTGCAATATGTATTCGACAAAATGCAGAAATGTAAACAAAATGAGCACCGAAGCAGATCTGTAAAGAAACGTTTGGAAATACCAATAAGGAAAGAAGGGAAGAAGGATTGGGGGGAAAGAAACAAATGACCAAGAAAACAAACAAATAGGAAATATGGATAAGAAATATCGAGCAATCTTTTAAAAAGCACTGATTTGATTCTTAGAAATGGATAATTGATAAATGAATAAACAAACCGATTAAAGTAATGAGTTAGAATTTTGAAAAGTGCTGATTGAATATAAAAAGGAATAAGCGAATAATTGATAAATAAACAAACATACAGATTTTCAAACAAATGAATGAATAAACAAATGAATTAACAGATAAGGCACATTTAGCTGTAGCTCGACTTTCTTTTCTTCTTTTTTTATGTCGTCAAATTGTACGTTGCGATTTGTTTGACTGATTTAAGCTGGGTCACATGATAATATTTTGTGGATTTTGAAATGTCCATTATCATGTTTAAAATGTCAGCGCAATTTTCGGGTTTTCCATCTCCCACAAAGCAATGAAACTTTCAAAGTAACACATTATCATTACGATGCACAGTAACATTTAAAGTTGCACAGTGCTTTTATCTAACTTGCATTTGTATTTCCTGTCACGGAAAGTTAGTTACCTGCATGAGAAAAGAAAGTGGGGGTGGGGTGGGGGTGGGGTGACTAGTTTAATGACAGGCCAACAGAAGACCCACATCAAACAAAAACAAGGAACTCAGGGATAGAGGGTGGCTGGAGGAGGGGGTGGTAGTGTTGATGGATGGAAACCTGGTTTGAAGGCTGTCAAAAAATGAACTCATTTTACAGTCACAACGGCTGTGTTGTTGAACTGGCTTTGTTTGTTTGTTTTTTTTGTTTTTTGTTTTTGTTTTTGGTTGTTGTTTTTTTGTTTTGTTTTGTTTTCTGGGGTTTTTTGTTTTGTTTTTGTTTGTTTTTGTTTTTTGTTGTTGTTTTTGTTGTTGTTTTTCCTTTGTTTTTTGTTGTTGTTTTGTCTGTGTATGTGTTTGTTTTTATTTGCTGTTGTTGTTCTTGTTTTTAATTGAAGTACTGCTGTTGAAAATAAGTAACACAATTTCCTTTGGTTGACGCTATTTCTCTGTTGATTGTCAACGGTGATTTCTCGTGAAACGAATTGAAACAAACAATGAATGGAA
Organism: Babylonia areolata; assembly: GCF_041734735.1. NCBI lineage: Eukaryota > Metazoa > Mollusca > Gastropoda > Neogastropoda > Buccinidae > Babylonia > Babylonia areolata. Next base: position 8,263,159 of record NC_134898.1, on the reverse strand, counting down.
ACAAACACAAAAAAACAAACAACAAATGCAAGCGAACAACAAATAGAAATAAGCAAACACAAACAAATAACGAACAGAAAAAAACACACACCACAAACCAAGAACAAATGGAAACAAACCAACACAAACCAACAACAAACATAAGAGACAGACAACACTGAGCACATACAAACGGGACGGATCTGGATCAGTCACGCCCTCGATCCAAAGATTCCCTTTTGTCCCCCTCCTCCCAGTCGGACAGAATCCTCAAGCTGGGAGACCGAAACGAAGTTGATTCTGACGATGACGAGACCATGTACTGCGAATCAACTGATCATAGTGAGTGACCCCCCGCACTCTCCACCCTCTCCTGTCCCAAATTTAACGGACAACGCTTTGTTTCATGGACTCTGATTACTGTCTTGCGAACTGAAATGTCATGTTGATTTAAAATGGATGTGATTCGTGTTTTGTCTGTCAATGCCAAAGGGCTTAAAAATAATATGGAAAGAAAAGCATTATTCAATTATTTCAGAAGTAAAAAATTTGACATTACATGTATTCAAGAATCTCACATAACCAAAAGTGGCATTTATACATGGGAAAGACAATGGAGAGGGACAATCATATATCAGGAGGGAACGGAACACATTTGAGGGGAAATCATTTTAGTTTCAAAACATTTTTCTAGGGAAGTAAAAGTGGAAAACAAACAAGATAGAATATTGATAGTATCTGTACATACGCAAGAACTTTAGGCAATATTAACATTTTTACCCGTGCACTCTACGATGTTGAAGTGAGAAATCAAATCCACCCGAATGGGTATACCGGCTTGTGACATTGTGCACCATCTCTGGTTCGACATTCTTATATTATAATTAACATTTTTACCCGTCTGCAGTACAAAACATACGTGATAAAGTCTAAAACGGGTGAAAATGTTAATTATATATATAAGTTTGTCGACTATAGTAGACGATTTTAAAACGAACTTGTCGAGATTAGAAAGGTGTCTAAAATACCGGCTTGTGACAATTGAAGTTGTGCACCATCTCGGGTTCGACATTCTTATATTATAATTAACATTTTTACCCGTCTGCAGTACAAACCATACGTGAGAAAGTCCCAAACGGGTGAAAATGGTAATTATATATATAAGTTTGTCGACTATAGTAGAGGATTTTAAAACGAACTTGTGGAGATTAGAAAGGTGTCTAAAAAGGGATGCTTTTTGGGGCATTCCATGCACCTAGCAAGGGGCTTGGAAAGAATGGGGGATACGCAAAGTGAAAGAAAAAATGTGACCCATGGGTCAGTTCGAACTTACCCGTCTGTGTTACAAAACATACATGAAAACGATTAAGACGGGAGTGTGTATATATACACAAGTTTGGGTCAGTACTCGTAATGAAACTTGTCTCGATTCTAAACGCCGGTATATCCGAGTTCGTGGGGCATTCCATGCATCAAGCAATGGGCTTGAAATAGAAAAATTCGTAAAGAAATCGGGAAGCTTGTCGCTGTCATATCTCCAGGAGCGGACATGCGCGAACGAGACGTATAAGGCAGTTCGATCGAAAGCGGTCAGTGAACGCGATCGCCAGGTTATTTAAAGTGAAGACAGAATGAACTGTACCATGCTTCGCGAGAGGATGAAAACAGAGTGGGGGACGAGACAATAGGTTGTGATCCTAACATGAACATGACTGAAAATAATAAAACAGCTTGCATGAAACACCGTCACGTGTGTGCGACGTCAAAAGAGTGACGGCAGTCTCCTGTGGTGGGTCCGTTCTTTTCGGCCTGTTTCGTTGTACATCCTTGCTCGGTTCCGACAGCACTGACCAGGTACACGTGGAAACCGCACACCATTCCCTGTATTGCAGTGCTCAAATGCGTTGCACAGAGGACTTCACATTAAAAAATGAGCGGGACTGGTGGAACTGACCTTCCTTAACAACGTGCTGTGCAGAAAAGTCACATACCGAAATAGGAAAGTGCATTTTAACGGCCGAGTCAGTGTCCGTGCTGAACTTAACCGTTTCAATTGGACAGCTGGATGTCCCTTTCTTGTCAGTGATGCTTGCGCCGGCTGTGAATGTTCAAGTCAGCGATTTCACATGTGTGTGTGTGTGTGTGCCTGTGTGTGTGCCTGTGTGTGTGTGTGTGTGTGTGTGTGTGTTGAGAACTTCATTCCGTGATTGTCCGTGGTGTGTGTTAGCTTGTTTCCTCGACAGCACGCGTCACATACGTGTGTGCTGTGTCCTGTGTTGCATGTCAGTGTGCTCCTGGCCTTCCGTGGAGAACTGAGGGCGAGACATCATGTAAAATATTTAGCTCCACAGATGGCCATTCTTTCCGTACGCACACAGTTGTTCATGTTACGTTCGGAACCCATCAGTTGTCTAGTCCTCCACTCTTGTTTTCATCCTCCCGCTGAAGTACGGTGCAGTTCATTCCGTCGTCTTCACTTCAAGTATAAGATTGTCAGTGCACAGTAACCTCTTTCCTACGTCCCCTTCGTGCACATCCACTTCGGCAGACAGGACAGGTCGTGCATGTACAATCACAACATTCTTTCAACATGTGTCTGGCAGTTTACAGTGACAGGTTCATTCCGTGTTTGCCAGTGTGTCCGTATAGTTGCTGCGGGGGATCAGGCTGACTTCATTCCGTGACTTATGATGTTGTGCGAGCCAGTGTACACTCACAAGTTCATTCCGTGATAATGTGTGTAGGGTTGACAACTTCATGGTTCCGGGATTGTGTGTGTAGGCACTGACACCTGACTTCATTTCGTGGCGCACCAAACCACGAAATGAAGTAAGGTGTCAGTGCCTACACACAGAATCCCGGAACCATGAAGTTGTCAACCCTACACACATTATCACGGAATGAATTTGTGAGAGTACACTGGCACGTACAGCATCATAAGTCACGGAATGAAGTCAGCCTGAGCCCCGGCAACTGTACGGACACACTGGCAAACACGGAATGAACCTGTCACTTTACACTGCCAGACACATGTTGAAGGAACGTTGTGATTGTACATGCACGACCTGTCCTGTCTGCCGAAGTGGATGTGCACGAAGGGGACGTAAGAAAGAGGTTACTGTGCATTGACAATCTTGTACTTGAAGTGAAGACGGAATGAACTGCACCGTGTTTCAGCGGGAGGATGAAAACAAGAGTGGAGGACTAGACAACTGATGGGTTCCGAACGTAACATGAACAACTGTGTGCGTACAGAAAGAATGGCCATCTGTGGAGCTAAATATTTTATGTCTCGCCCTCAGTTCTCCACGGAAGGCCAGGAGCACACTGACATGCAACACAGGACACAGCACACACGTATGTGATGCGTGCTGTCGAGGAAACAAGTTGTCTAACACACACCACAGACAATCACGGAATGAAGTTCTCAACACACACACACACACACACACACATACACCGGCACACACACACACACACACACACACACACACACACACACGTGAAATCGCCGACTTGAACATTCACAGCCGGCGCAAGCATCACTGACAAGAAAGGGACATCCAGCTGTCCAATTGAAACGGTTAAGTTCAGCACGGACACTGACTCGGCCGTTAAAATGCACTTTCCTATTTCGGTATGTGACTTTTCTGCACAGCACGTTGTTAAGGAAGGTCAGTTCCATCAGTCAAGCTCATTTTTTAATGTGAAGTCCTCTTTGCAACGCATTTGAGCACTGCAATACAGGGAATGGTGTGCGGTTTCCACGTGTACCTGGTCAGTGCTGTCGGAACCGATACAGCAAGGACGTACAACGAAACAGGCCGAAAAAAACGGACCCACCACAGGAGACTGCCGTCACTCCGGCTTTTGACGTCGCACACCCGTGAGTGTTTCATGTAAGCTGTTTTATTACTTTCAATCATGTTCATGTTAGGATCAGAACCTATTGTCTCGTCCCCCACTCTGTTTTCATCCTCTCGCGAAGCATGGTACAGTTCATTCCGTCTTCACTTTAAATAACCTGGCGATCGCGTTCACTGACCGCTTTCGATCAAACTGCCTTTACGTCCCGTTCGTGCATGTCCGCTCCTGGAGATATGACAGCGACAAGCAGTCCTGATTTCTTTACGAATTTTACTATTTAAAGCCCATTGCTTGATGCATGGAATGCCCCACGAACTCGGACATACCGGCGTTTAGAATCGAGACAAGTTTCATTACGAGTACTGACCCAAACATGTGTATATATACACACTCCCGTCTTAATCGTTTTCATGTATGTTTTGTACCACAGACGGGTAAGTTCGAACTGACCCATGGGTCACATTTTTTCTTTCACTTTGCGTATCCCCCATTCTTTCCAAGCCCCTTGCTAGGTGCATGGAATGCCCCAAAAAGCATCCCTTTTTAGACACCTTTCTAATCTCCACAAGTTCGTTTTAAAATCCTCTACTATAGTCGACAAACTTATATATATAATTACCATTTTCACCCGTTTGGGACTTTCTCACGTATGGTTTGTACTGCAGACGGGTAAAAATGTTAATTATAATATAAGAATGATGGTGCACAACTTTTTCACCAGCCGGTATACCCATTTGGGTAGATTTGATTTCTGACTTCGACACCGAAGAGTGCACGGGTAAAAATGTTAATATTGCCGAACTTTATTGTTGTAAATATATACGCACCGAATGACAGAATCTCGAAAGTCCGTTTCTTTAAACACTCACAGTAAACCTTGAGTCAATACACATGACAGTAAGCTGCTGGTTGTCGGTGATTTTAACTGCACAATGGCTCGTGAACTCGACATCATAGCTGGTCACCCACATGCAAAAAAAGAAGTTGAACCTTTTAAGAGTCTAGTAAAGAGCGCCTGTTTAACTGACGCGCGGAAAATGTTCCATGGCACAGAAAGGGAATACACGTGGTGTAAACAGCATCCCTCCACTGCACGGCGATTAGACTACAGTTTTGTAAATCAAGAATTGTTAACTTCGTGTTCCACGTGTGACATTATCACTGTTCTCCACACCGACCATAAAGCCGTTTTAACTGAACGAAATAATTCACAGTTTACCAGAGGTTCAGGATATTGGCGTTTTATTCTTACCTAAAAGACACTTATTTCTTAACACGTATGAACGATCTGTTAGATGAATCCCTTGGAGAAAATAACACACACACGTTGACTAATCCATCAGGAAAATGGGATTCTTGTAAAATCAAAATAATAGTTTTGCACAGAATACGGGAAGTTCAAAGTATATAGAACAAAAAACCAAATATAGTGGATCTACAATGTCGTCTGAAGAAGTTAAACCAACAGTTAATAAACAATCCACATAACATTCAGATACAACGAGACATGTCTCAAGCAAAACAGCAAGTAGAAATATTATCCTAAAAGAAAGCAAGAGGTGCACAAATTAGAGTTCGTGAAAAATGGATAGAAGAGGGAGAACAAAACAAAATATTTTCTACATTTGGAAAATGTTCGCGCTAAGAAAAGTTATAATGAGGTTAGAAACACATGATGGAGAAATATTATGGGACCAAATAAAGATAATGGACGAAAAAGTTAAATACTTCTCAGAGTTATACTGTCAGACCACACACACACACAATACACAAGAAGCGGTACAAGATTTTATGAAAGATTTCAGTTCCCCACATTTGATGCAGAAGTAGCTTTGTGTGAAGGTCTGGTGTGAGTAGACGAAGCAGGCAAGCAGGCACAGCTTTAAAATCAATGAATAATGGCTCTTCTCCAGGTAGTGATGGTTTAACCGTCGAACTCATGAAAGTATTCTGGGACAAAATTAAGAATCAACTCACACACGCTTTCAATGACTCGCTTGAAAAGGGAGAAATGTCGTATACACAAAGACAGGGTATAATTATTCTTTTGCATAAAGGTAAAGAACTTGCTCGCGATCAGCTTAGCAACTGGAGATGAATCACACTCACGAACACTGATTACAAAATACTGGCAAAAATATTAGCGGGTAGAGTAAGCAAGGTAATATCGAAAGTAATAAACCATGACCAAGCTGTATATATTAAAGGGAAAAGTATTTCAACAATAATAAGAACTGACGATGTCATAGATTATTTAAATCATACAAACAAGGTTGGATATCTGTTAGCTTTAGATTATACAAAAGCATTCGATTCAGTTTCTCATAGTCTCATATTTAACTCCTTCAAAATATTCGGTTTGGGCGAACAGATGAGAAAATGGATAGCGACTCTCAGGAACAATACATTCAGCAGCATAAATCATGTAGGGTGGATCTCTCAAGCATTCCCCGTAAACTGTGGCATTAGGCAAGGCTGTCCCTTTTCACCTTTAGCCTTCATACTATCCGTCAAACTACTGGCAATCAAGATAAATAGTAGTAATGTAACAGGAATCAGATTACCAAACAACGAGGAACAAACTGAGGTTTTAAAAATAAAACAACTAGCTGATGACACAACACTATTTCTTCAGGATAAGGACGATATGATGAGTGCCTCTTATAAGCTTAGAGAATTTTCAAAGTTTTCAGGACTTTCTTTAAACCAGTCGAAAACTAAAGCAATGAAAATTGGAAAACAACCATGTAGACAATCTACCGTTCAACATTACAGACAAGATCAAGATACTTGGAATTTTCTTCAAAAACGGTCTTAAAGCTCAAAATATAGAAGATAACTGGACATCAAGAATTGAGAAAATGCAAAATATAATATCTAGGTATGCTAGAGACCTGAGCATACACGGCAAAATAGTTATAGTTAAGAGCCTTTTGATCAGTCAATTCATATTTGTGATACAATCAATTGGACTCCCGGAGAAAGTACTTACAGCAATAAATAGAACTTTACATATATGTATTTGGCAGAGAAAGTTCTCAAACATAAAAGCATTTGGAAAGGTAAAAAGGAAAATAATGGAAAGCAACCCTGAAAACGGTGGTATGAAAATGATAAATGTCAACGAATTACAAACATGTTTTTACTTACAATGGATTGGCCGACTCTACAATTCCAATGACGAAAACTGGAGCCTTATTCCTAAATCGTACTTTCACAATATAGCAAACGGCAATAATGTATACGAAATAAATTGTAAACCATCTGAATTAAAAACTATCACAAGTATTAAAAGTGATTTTTGAAAAAAAAAAGTTTTTTGCGTATACTTGGAAAACAAAACACTAGACACAATGGACAATAAAAACAAATAACTCAAGCAACCAACTCTTATGGAACAACAGATTGATACAGTACAAAAAACAACTTCTCTTTTCCCCAAAGTGGAAAAATAATGGTATAGAAAGAATTAAAGATTTAATAAAAGTTAATGATTCTAGACAGCTCACTGCAGAAGAACTTCAAAACAAAATAAATCAAAACCCTGCCAACATTGTATTTGAATACAACGCGATAGTTAACGCTATTCCAAAACAATGGAAGGAATGGATTGCCACGCAAAACGACCAGTCAACCGTTAATCCTAGAAAAGAATGTGAAGCACACAGATATTGCACTAAGCCAAACGCTATTCTACAAATCTTACATGACCAGACAAACGAAAATGATGAAAAGCAAAGAAAACTTGCTGTTGGAGTTAACAGATTTGGACAGTCCCTCACAAGGTCACAAAAGAAGTTAGATTGAAGGAATTGCAGTGGACGATTATACACAAAATCTTTCCCACAAATATTTTACTGCACAAAATGGAAGTAGTAAACGACAAAAAGTGCACAGTTTGCAGGGATGAAGTAGACTTCATCGAACATTTCTTTTATAAATGCTCCCCTGTTAGAATATTTTGGCAAAACATTGAAAACTTCATCAATGATTTCATTGGACATCCAATACAACTCTCATTAAGAGACATATTGTTTGGTTTTCAAAATAAATTATTTGACAATGACGCTATGAAAACAGTGAATATCTTAATTGGAACGAGAGAGACAAGGCCTTAAAGACTCACTTGTGATACACTTTTAAAAAAATCCAAGCTTTTTATGTATTGAGTATAATTTCAAAATGTAATGTTTAAGATGAGAAAGATCAGTTTAAAGTAAATTAAGTCCGCTACCATTAATTACAGAGTAATTTCCCTTTTTTTTTACTATCTGCACCAAAACGTTTGCAAAATAAATAAAACTTCAATGCTGAGCAAAAGAAGTTCCTGTTTGACCAGAAAATGATAATAATGACTGCTCTTGTTGTTGGGTCAGAATATCGGATCAAAGTGCCAAGTTTAGAGAATACAAAAAATATAAATACAACAGTAAATGCAGTTTGCATATAATTAGGCTTCATTCTTTTTTCTTCTTTTTTTTGTGCCCATCCCAGAGGTGCAATATTGTTTTAAACAAGATGACTGGAAAAAACTGAATTTTCCCTATTTTTATGCCTAATTTGGTGTCAACTGACAAAGTATTTGCAGAGAAAATATCAATGTTAAAGTTTACCACACACACACACACACACACACACACACACACACACACACACACACACACACACACAGAGACAACCGAACACCGGGTTAAAACATAGACTCACTTTGTTTACACAAGTGAGTCAAAAATGAGTATAAATATTGCGAAATAAACTAAATCCACATCTCCAGTATTCTTAATATTCGAGCAGCAAATGAGGTATAGATTAACTTGAAAATTCTCAATGCTTGCAGGTAATAGATAACACACACACACACACACACACACACACACACACACACACAGTCGCGCGAACACACGCACACACATGATGCGTCTCCATGTAGCAGGAGGGTGTGATTGGGACAAACAGTACAATATACAACATACACCAGTGCAAATAAAAACCCAGACAAGTGTAAGCATGGGTCCAACACTAAAATTCACGGGATTTGTCCATTAGTAGAAAAGTATACAGATAAAAAGATGAATGAATGTGGGCTTTTTTCTCAAGTGGGAGGTTTTTCTTGTTGCTGTTGTTGTTGTAGTTGTTTTGTTGGGTTTCTTTTGTTTGTTTTTTTCGGCCAGTGAAGAAAGTCACGTGCTGAGCACTAAAAAAAAGAAAAAGAACAAAGAAAAAGAAAGAAAAAAAGAGATAACGATGTCCTCCGACGACTGCATGTGTGTGCACGGTATGTGCGCGCGTGCGTGCTTTTCACAGTGATATCAATGCATGCTGTGTAGGGATAGCCTTTTGTTATCGGCATTTTGGCAACTTCAATCGACCGTCAGGAAACTTTCTGACTTCGATTTCGGTGCTCTGACAAGTCACTGGATCGCCTCTCAAGGGGTCAACAAACGACGCTTTCGAAAGAGCATTCCGTCTTCATTATTGACAGATCATCAGTAACGATACAGAACGACCCTTCAGCTTTTCTTTCTTTTTTTTCTGGGACGCTCTGTTTTTAATGTAAATCTGAAAATAGATTTCCGTGCCTAGACTGAAGAGTTGCACCCATACAATCTGACACCAATCGCACTTGGCCTTGCCCGCGACGTCGATTTTGTGAACGGCGTCGCCAACTCGTAACGTTATTTTTTTGTTCTTCACTTCTGTTTTCACGATCACATCTTGCCAGGCCCAGTTCCACTTACTTTTTACTCCTTTATCGATCTCTGCTGCCAAAATCTTCTTATCCTTTGTGAGTTTTCTCAGTTTGTTAATGATTGAAGACGATCGACGAAATCGGGTATCTGTGAAGCCCGCGAGCGAAAGTTTTGTAATTCTGACCGAATACGGATCAGCTGAATAGCTAGGGAACACTTATTTCAAATGGTTCGCTTATCCAAAGATGGGGTATTTTAGCAAACGCTGTGGGACTGTCTTGTCGATCGGTCGGACAACGTTCGTGCAACCTTCGTCGGTCAGAAAAAACCTAACCCTACCCCCGATTTTCTCAACGGATTTATGCGAATCTAAAAAATGGCCTCTGTAGCCGATTTTCGGTCGGAAATCCGACAACAGTTGGAAAAATCTCATGCCTGAAAGCCACCTGGTTTGGGAACAACATGGAGTGAAGACCAGGGTGAATTTGATCGAAGGATAATGCCCATCTGTTCCATCTTCAGGAATTTGACCTTTGCAGTAGCCAGTTTCTCTGGACTCAGGCGTCGGGCACGAGCATGGACTGGCGGCCATTGTGTAATGATGTGATGTTCAACACCATGTTTATTAACGGTAGAATCAAAACGTGGAGTGAGTAAGTCTGGAAACTGATGGAGAAGGACAGAGTATGTGTTTTGCGAATGAAGTGGTAGTCCTGCAAGGGTCAGGGGAGAACAGGAGTCTCTGAAGAAAACAGAAGTGATAGTTGGCGCTTGCCCTAAAGGTCAATGACAAGTCCATGAGCAATGAAAACATCAGGACCAAGAATTGGGCGAGTGACGTAGGTGAGATAAAACTCAGTGTATACACTTGTTTGCGTTTGATTTCCAAAGTGATACTGCGTTGCCCCAGGTCTTGATGGAAGTTCCCTCTGCAGCAGAAAGTGGTGTAGAAGGTGAATTAGTTTTGCGGTCCTTTGAAGAGGCTGGATAGACTGACAAGTCAGCACTGGTGTCAGTTAAATGGGATTGGCCGGTGCGTCGATCATAAACAGAGAACGTGTTGGAATTTGAAACACCATATCCCGCTGGTGCTGAACTCTGGTTGTTTGGCTTGGAGAGCAATGATGCAAACTTGCAGCCCGGCCCGGTTGGCAACGACGGGCGTCTAGTCCAAATTTCAGGTGATAGACACACACAGAGGAAGAAGCTGTATGTGAAGAAGATGATTGGCTTGTGACCCTGCAGTGAAGAAAGAGGGCGCCGCCGTGGCTTCTTCTTGAAAGAGACAGCCTCTACTGACACAGGCGTGTCCAGTTCAGTGGCTGGTCATGTGGCTGTGGCGTGAGTTTCAGCTGGAGCCATGAAAACCTGCTGTACACCTGCGGCACGTGCCTACAAGATGCGATCGGCTGCCTCACCAAGTTGTGTCTGTGATGTCATGTCCTGCTAGAATTCTTCGGATGGCTGCAGGAAGGTTTGCCAGAAGCAGTGCACGTTTAAGTGTTCGTGGGTCATCATTCAGAGGATTTATCCTGCACAAGAGGGCAGTAGGGCGCTTGTCACCAAGTCCATTCAGGTTGAGTTCAATTTCTTTTTGGTCCTGCGACTTGCCAAAGGCCCTGATCAAGGCTTTCTTCAGGGTGCTATATTTGTCAACAGCTGGTGGGTTGGTGAGAATCGACTGAACCTCCTCTGCTGTGTTATGTCAAGTGCACTGACGTCAAAATCATATTTTGTTTGATCTTCATTTATACCCTTGGTGCCAAACTGGGGTTCCACTCTTGCAAACCAAACTTCTGGTGGCTTTGCCCAGAACTCCGGCAGTGACAGACACTGTCAAAGCTGTTTCACTAAATCAGCGAAAATGTTTGCTTCAGCTGACATTTCTTGAGATATTTTAGACGTTTCGTCGTCGGGGTCACGGGTGCAATAGTCGAATGGTTAAAGCATTGGACTTTCAATCTGAGGGTCCCGGGTTCGAACCTCGGTGATGCCGTCTGGTGGGTAAACGGTGGAGATTTTTCCGATCTCCCAGGTCAACATATGTGCAGACCTGCTGGTGCCTGAACTCCCTTCGTGTGTACACGCACGCAGAAGATCAAATACGCATGTTAAAGATCTTGTAATCCATGTCGGCGTTCAGTGGGTTATGAAAACAACATATCCAGCATGCACACCCCCGAAAACGGAGAATGGCTGCCTACACTGCGGGGTAAATAAACAAAACGGTCATACACGTAAAATATCACATGTTTGTCTGAGTGGGTATGTGTGTGTGCTTGAAATCTGATTGAATGACACAGGAAACGAATGATGGGCGCCCAATGTCAGCCGTCAGTCGGCTCTACCCAAGCAGGCAGCCTGTTGTGCAAATGACCTCGTGTTTGTAAAGTGCTTAGAACTTGGTCTTCGACCGAGGATATGCACTATATAAGTATCCATATCAATCAATCAATCAATCAATCAATGTAGTGTAGTATATTTTACTGCACACTACCACAGCTGCAATGTGCAGAATTCAGTATGAAACAAAGTGCAGCACAGTGACTGCATTGTATTTCTATGGAGAATTGTTTTCATCAACCGTTGCCTAAAAATAGATTTAAGGGAGGTAACTTTCAGTCACTATAACTTTATCTTACGCATTATTAGTTCTTTTTTACTGGTTCTGACCACTGACCATTACTAACCACTGCTGACTACAGACCACCAATGATTATCTGACCACCACTGACCACTAATTACCACTTACCACCTCTGGCCACTACTGACCACTGCTGACCAGTGGTCACCACTGCTGACCAGTGGTCACCACTGAAAATTATGGCCAACGACCACTACTGACCACCGACCACTGCTGACCGCCACTGACCACTGCTGGCCACTGACACTACTGACCACTGACACCACTGACCTTATAATCACTGACCACTTACCACTGCTGACCACTACTAACCACTGCTGACCACTACTGACCACTGACTGCCATTGACTACAACTGACCAGTGACACTACTGACCACTGACCGCTACTGATCACAGACAACTGACCACCGTTGACCACTGGTCACAGCTGACCATCATTGACCTCTGTTAGCCACTTCTGTCCGCCAATAACAATACTAACCACTACTGACCCCTGCTGACAGACAACTGCTAACCATTGACTAGTCATACTGACGGCTAAACACTGCTGACCACCACTAACCACTGACTACTAGTGACCACTGGTCACTGCTGAACATTATGCCACTGACCACCGCTGACCACTAAACACTAACTTCCACTGACCACTGCTGACTGTTATTGACCACTACTAATCTCTGACAACCACTGACCACTACTGACCACGCCTGAACTGTGGCCGCTAAAATGTCGCCAGTCCGCTGAAATGTTGCGATTTCGCTGATATGCCTCGACCAGCCAAACTTTGGCGTTTCTCTGATTTGTCGACGGTCCACTGCGGAGGCCTGATAACAGTTGATTTGTCGCCTGTCCGGTGATTTGTTAACTGAGCTCCGCCAAATTGTCGCCGGTAACAATTCAGCGGAGGCGACAATTCAGCGGTTAACAGCGGGCCCCGTTATGGCGCTGACCCTCACGTACGGAAAAGAATCCTACCGATCTTCATCTGCCTCATGCAGTAACTACCACAGCAGTGTATCGACTACGAATTAGAACGAAAGTTCGAGATTCACCAGTGAGTGAGAGAGCGAGTATAAAGTGATGACCAAGTTGCCGGATATGTAGTGCAGAACATACTTGGAACATAGTCCTGGGGTAACTTACAACACAAACCTGGAATTACTTAGAACATAATAATAATAATAATAATGGATACTTATATAGCACACTATCCAGAAATCTGCTCTAGGTGCTTTACAAAAACGATTTTGTTAACATAAAACATTATATCTATGTTACATACACACACCAAAATGTGACCACACACACACACGCGCGCGCGCGCGCGCGCACGCACACACACACACACACACACACACACACACACACACACACACACTGCATACATACATTTTAACATACATGTGTATCTAACAGCTACCCTAACATAGAACCTGGGGAATTTTAGAACACAGGTCTGAGCTCTATGTTACCCCAGGTATGTGTTCTATGTTACCTCATATCTGTGTTCTCTGTTACCCCTGATCTGTGTTATCCCAACCCGTTGATTTATGAAGGACACATACATATGATATACAGAACTCGTCTTCAAACTCTGTCACTGCGCCTCCATTTTCTCCCCACCCCAACTCGACCCCCAGCTATTCCATAACTCCCAGACCGTCGGGTAATAAACATGTTTTAACGTACGCCTTGTTCTTCTGAAGAAAGAAAAGAAAAGATGAAGCATAATTATGCTAGATACAACTCGGTCTGCGTGATCCATGACTTCTCACACACATATCTTGACCTTTTGTAGCGCGTGAAGGCCAGTAAATATAGAACTTAACAAATACTTATTTGAATAACTGAGCAAGCCATTGTGTCTGTGTCTGACTCAATAATCATCCTGAACTACTGATCAAGTTTGTTAAGTCAAAGAAACTAGGATGATAAATATATGTCCGCGGCACTTCTGCATTCCCACAGTTGAACGTCCCTGCAATCATATGTTCCCACAGCTGTTTATTGCTTCAACTCTATTTTCAGACCACAGTTAAATGTTCCCGAAAATTTCACGCTTCCAGAACCGCGGATACACGGTGTTTCTTGCTGCACAGCTGCTACACAATTTTTGCCACAGGACCTTCAAGTTCTCACCGAACGAAGAAATGTTCGAATGTGCAGACAGCAAAGGGAATATAACTATTGGCCCATCTCAAAACGCATTCCAGACGTTGAAACATTGGAGTTATCTGTTCCATGACGACGACGAGTCAAGGAGAGACAAAGCAGGTTACAATGTTACATTAGATATTGATACAGACATTCAATGATTTGCAATTGATATTTCACTTCGCAGAACTCATTACAACATAAAATTCAGCCTACTGCTGTACGGAAGGGTTATGCTTTACACGAAAGCCGCCCGACAGGTTCAACACAAATGACAGGGAGAAATGAGAAAGCCATTCATGTTCTTGATATTCCCTTTTCTGCAGTGAACGCATGCAAATAAATTAAAGGAGTGTGTTGCTTCTTGGATCAGAGGGAAGACTTTGAAAGCCAACCCGATAAAATATCCAGCAGTAATATTATCAGTCCATGATATTATTTGAATGAATTTGACATCCCTACCCCGACCTTTAGAGATCACCAACAAAAGACTTCCACATCACAGCCTGAGTTCCATGGCCGCCGTTCACAGCGGCTATAAAAGAGGTGTGGGCGATATTGCCGTTGATTAACTGGGACCGCTTACACAGCGCTTTCAGAGCGTGAAGTCCTGGTGACAATCAGCCACGGGGAGAAAAGCTGGTCACACCTATTACTCCACTCACTTCCTGGCCGACAAGTGATTAGAATCGGGGAACTGTTGTCTACTCCTGTGAAGGCTGTGTGAAAGAAAGGTGGCCCATCTACCACCATGGAGGTCCTGGGTTACACTCCACAGTGAAGAAGAAGTAGGGGAAGAGGGAGAGGAGGGCTTACTTAAGTCATTGTGGCACGCTGGTTAAGTGTTGTCGCCTGAAAAGGGTGTTTCTGAAGTTTCTCGCTGTGCTCTTACTGAAGAGAATAACAGCCAGTTTTCCATACCTCTCACCACCATAGTTCCAGGAGGTCTGAATGGAAATCACTTTGGACAACTGTATTTGTCACATCATGTTGCTTATGGCCGACCACAAAGCCATCACAGAGCTGTACGCATAGAGCTGTACCACTCTGACAACATCAACAACGATAACACCAAGTCAGCAACCGTCTTTCTTAAAATCTCCTCTGGAAGCATAAAATATACCCTGAGATCAAAATCGGTTGAGGTATGCAACAAAACAATACACAAAAAGAAACAATACTGATTCGATCCGATCAAATTAGTTCAGTGCAGTTGGTTACATTAGAAGTGCCTGTCGTCTGACCAGTCCACTGTATAAATGTTCACAGCGAGACTGAAAAGCATATGTATTTCATTTATATAGAACTATATTGAACCTGAAGTGTCTCTTGCTTTGACATCATGGATCTGGAGCAGGAAAGTGATTTAAGTGAAAATATCAATGGTAAAATTTTGAATGTTGTTGTGAAAATGTATGAGCGTATTGAGTCGTGTGTGTTCAATGGTTACAACAGATCCGAATTTTTCGGAAGTTTCAAAGGGGCACTTCAAGGCAAAAAATCTCTCTCCACTGCCTTTCTCTTTATATATGAATGGTCTTGGGATGTTTTTGCTAATACACTGTTGCCATTCTGTTACTTTTCATACTAAAAACAAAAATGCGTTTGATGGTGAAAATATTTATTCAGCATTTATACGTTTGTTAGTTCTCTTCTATGTAGATGATACGATTCTTTTATCAGATTCGAAGCAGGGTCTACAGAAAGCATTAGACACTTTGTTACAGTATTGTGTTAAATGGAAACTTGAAGTCAGTGTCTCAAAAACCAAAACTGTAAAAACACGAGGTTTGTTTAGATTTGGTTTAGAAACAATAGATGTTGTCAATTCATACACATACCTTGGATAGAAATCAGTAGGGCTGGTACATTCTTTCAAGCTAAAAAGAAGGCATAATTATGACCATGCTCACAGGGAAATGTAGTCACTGGTGGTGTGTGTCCATCGAGATCGATGATGACCATCGTTGTCATCCAGCTGGTGATGGGGGCAGGGTGGTGGTGGGGGTGGGGGTGTGCTCATAAATCTATCTGTGAGTGCGCAGATGGCTGAATAGTCCAATATGCGCACGAAATGTTCGCTGACAGTTGGGACAGACAAAGACAGGCATATCATTATCAGGGAGCTTGTTTGCCCGTGACTTTCTGGCCTGCCTCTTCTGAACAGCTGCAGCAGTCCTGTTGGCCTCGCACAACTTGGCACCTTTGTGCACAGCAGCGTGCCATTTGTCACGGTCCGCTGCAGATTCCTCCCAGGAGTCAGGGTTGATATCAAACGCTTTAAGAGAGACTTTCAGAGTATCTCTGAAGCGCTTCTTCTGACCTCCGTGTGATCTCCTCCCTTGTTGCAGCTCGCCATAGAAGAGCCTTTTGGGCAGCCGATGGTCTGGCATGCGCGCCACGTGTCCAGCCCAGCGAAGCTGGGACTGCATCAGGATGGTGAAGACGCTGGGAAGGGTGGCTTTTGCAAGCACCTCCGTGTCTGGGGTCCTGTCTTGCCACTTGATGTTCAGTATCTTCCTTAGGCATGTAGTGTGGAAGTGGTTCAGCTTCTTGGCATGTCGTTGCTACACTGTCCAAGTTTCGCAGGCGTACAGTAGTGTGGGGAGAACTACTACTCTGTAGACCTTTAGTTTGGTCTCAAGACCAATGCCTCTTCTGTTCCAGACATTTGCATAGAGTCTACAAAAAGTTGCGCTTGCTCTTGCAATCCTGACGTTCACTTCATCGTCGATGGTCGCATTTCGTGACAGTGTGCTGCCAAGGTACGTGAACCGCTCCACCGCACTGAGTCTCTGATTGTTGACTGTGATGTTGGGCTCAACGTGGGGTTTCCCTGTGGATGGCTGATGGAGAACTTCAGTTTTCCTCGTGCTGATGGTAAGGCCGAAGTTCCTGCTGGCAGTGGCAAATTTGTCGACGCTGAGTTGCATGTCAGCTTCAGATCCAGCGTTGAGGGCACAATCATCAGCAAACAAAAAGTCTCTGATGATGTCTGTCATGACCTTCGTTTTTGTTTGAAACCTTCTGAGGTTAAACAGCTTGCCATCTGTTCGGTACTTTAGGCCGATTCCAACATCGCCATCTCTGAAGGCATCAGTAAGCACTGCAGAGAACATGAGGCTGAACAGTGTTGGAGCCAGGACGCAGCCTTGCTTGACACCATTTGTGACCGGAAAAGGAGCAGATGTTTTGCCATTGTCCTGGAATCGAGCCTGCATGCCTTAATGGAACTGGCTGACCAAGGAAATAAATTTCCGAGGGCATCCGTACTTGGCCATGATCTTCCACAGTCCCTCTCTACTCACGGTGTCGAAGGCTTTAGTGAGATCGACATAGGTGGAGAACAGATCAGCATTTTGCTCCTGACATTTCTCTTGCAGCTGCCTTGCAGCAAACACCATGTCGGTGGTTCCGCGCTCTTTCCGGAATCCACACTGGCTCTCAGGCAAATGACCTTGGTCAAGGTGTGCTGTGAGGCGGTTTAGTAGGATCCTGGCAAGTTTTTTTTTTTTTTTCTTCTTCTTTTTTTTTCTTCTTTTTTTG
The DNA here is from genome assembly GCF_041734735.1 of Babylonia areolata. Lineage (NCBI taxonomy): Eukaryota > Metazoa > Mollusca > Gastropoda > Neogastropoda > Buccinidae > Babylonia > Babylonia areolata. Next base: position 8,245,278 of record NC_134898.1, on the reverse strand, counting down.
CTGCCCCATCATCTGCACCGTTTCAGTGGCATTAATCCCACGCCGCTCATTTAGATTCCCCCATACACAGCCACACCTGGGTTCGTCCGTCGCAGTTCCAGCGTCGGCAGTCCACAGGGAACCATCGACGTTAGGTCGCCAGGAGGCCACACACCAGAGGAGACCCTGCACTGCTGCTGAGTCACTTCGGTGGTGTTCAGTGGTGCCTGTTCTCATTTTACGTACTTAGGACACCACCTACTATGCCCCCTACTAACGACAATAATGGCTTAGTCGTGGAGCCAGACTGAGTGAGCGTCCCTCCCAGAGTGGAGACCGTCACCACGTCCCTCAAACAACAGCCCCCCTACGAATCCGCCGACACTGACGACATTGACAGGACTCACCCCAAGCACAGAAGTGGAGGGGTATCGAAACTGAGGTCACCATGAGAGCAGGACATGAAAGGCCACAGACTTTGAGACTTTTGTTTTATATTGATGACGATGAAGGAGGAGGAGGATGACGATGATGATGACGATGTTGCTATGGAGGTCCATTTTGGTTTGGGACTGCGTGACAAGGCTGTACTCTACGCTTCCTGTCATAATGATATCCCGGCGTTAACCAGGCCCGAGAGATACAGACACTTGCAGTGTTGGTCAGGTAATTAGAGCAACACACCCAAAGACGCATCCTTGAAGTGTATGACACTCGACTGTGTGGTCCCAGTCTCCCCATTTAAGCCCACAGCACACTCAACTCTGGGTAGGAGCCGGCCACGGGCCGAAAAACCCACCTCCGCTGGGATCCGAACCCGCGTCCTCCCAGCCGTCAGTCCGCGACGCTAACCACTTCGCCACGGCGGCTGGTCCTGGCAAGTATCTTGCCTGCGATGGAGAACAAGGAAATGCCCCGATGGTTATCACAGGCTTGCCGGTTCCCCTTTCCCTTGTACAAGTGAATGATAGATGCATCTTTGAAATCCTGGGAGATTGTCTCTTCTTTCCACATTAGTGAGTACAGCTGATGGAGCTTCTCAGTTAGCACAGTGCCTCCATCCTTGTAGACCTCTGCTGGTATGAAGTCTGAGCTAGGTGCTTTGCCACTGGACAGCAGACGGATTGCTTTCTGGGTCTCAAGAAGTGTTGGCGGATCGTCCAGTGCTTCGTTGATGGGGACTTGTGGGAGACGGTCTATGGCTTCATCATTTATGAAGGAAGGGCGATTTAAGACACTGTTGAAGTGCTCAGCCCAGCGTTCGAGAATTTTCTCCTTCTTGGTGATCAAGGTATTCCCATCTGCACTGAGGAGGGGGGATGATCCTGAGGATGTGGGGCCGTAGACTTCTTTTAAGGCATCATAGAACCTCTTCATATCGTGCCTGTCAGCATATCCCTGGATCTCATCAGCTTTGTCACTCAGCCATTTATCCTGCATATGACGTAACTTTTGCTGAACAGTCCTGCGGATGGCATTGTATGCATCCTTTTTTGATGTGGACTTTGGGTTGCTCAGGTAGGCTTGATGCAGACGGCGTTTCTCATCCAGAAGCTGCTTGATTTCATCACAGTTTTCATCAAACCAGTCTTTGTGCTTTCTGGTCATGGGTCCCAGGGTCTCTGAAGCTGTACTATAGATCAGCTCACGCAGGGTCCTCCAGTCAGACTCCACATTCTGGTTGTCCAGAGAGGCGGATTCCAGACAATCTTCCAGCAGCTCCACAAAGGTCTGTTTGATGGTGATGTTTTTCAGCTTAGCGATGTTGAGCCATTTTGGAGCCTTCTGGCCTTGGGGGCGTCTCTTGGGCTGGATTCGAATATTCAGCTTCGAGACTACAAGGCAATGGTCTGTCCAACACTCGGTGACGCACATGGTCTTTGTCACACGTACATCTTGCCTATCCCTTTTCCTGACGATGACGTAATCGATGAGATGCCAATGCTTTGAACGAGGGTGCATCCATGACGTCCTGTTACGGGTAGGGAGGCAGAAAACTGTGTTGGTTATCAGCAGTTCGTGCTCTGCACAGGTCTGAAGCAAAAGCAATCCATTTGGGTTGCAGTGGCCCACGCCATGCTTCCCAATCACTCCATTCCAGGAGATGTAGTCAGAGCCAACTCTAGCATTGAAGTCCCCAAGAATGATGAGCTTGTCTGCTTTAGGGATAGCAGCAATGACAGAGTGAAGGTCCTCGTAGAACTTCGCCTTCACTTCATCCGGGTTGGTCATGGTTGGGGCGTAGGCACTGACAATGGTGAGGTGCTTCTGGCCAGATGCCAGTGGGAGTTTCATGGTCATAAGCCTATCGTTGACTCCCTTTGAGATTCCAGCTAGCTTGCTGACAAGTGTGTTTTTACTGCAAAACCAATGCCAGCCTCACGTCGCTCTTCGCTTCCTCGTCCACTCCAGAAGAAGGTGTAACCAGATTCCCGTTCATAGAGCTCGCCTTCGCCTGCAAGTCGAGTCTCACTCAAGGCTGCGATGTCGATGTTGTATCTGGCGAGTTCGGATGCAACTAGTGCCGTTCTCCTTTGGGGTCTGTCCGCGTTATCTCTGTCCAGGAGAGTCCTTATGTTCCAAGCACCAATGGTGAGAGGAACGATCCTTGTTTTTTTCTTTTCTTTGTCTTTGTTTCGACCGCTGATGTAGGGTCCCCGCTAGCCGCAGTATGCTGGCCAGGGTGATATGGAGCAGGCGATTTTTGGACACCTTTTCTAGCCCCTTTCTCATGCCAGGGAGGTCAGCAGTGCATTCCTAAAGAGGGCTGCTCAGACGCTCAGATGGCTGCCGAGCTCCATCACTGCTCCAGTCGATGAAGAACGACCCTATGGCCTGAGCCGCCTGCGTGCAGGTCTGCAGCTGCGACTGCCAGTGTACCCACACCTGTCGTTTCGTCGCTCGCCTGTCGCCACAGGACTTGGGGGTGATGAAATGATGAAGGATGAAAGGTCATTTTGGATGACTGATGACTTGCGTGATGAGTTTGTTTAAAGTGAAGAGGAGTTGCGCAACGTCGACCTCACTCTCTCGTCCGGGTCCACCAATTTCCAGGCTAAGTCGAGACGACTGGAGGATGAGCACGGATGCAGTGGATGACCAAGATATCCTTTCGGTGTCTCATCTTGCTCTCTGCACTCCACAGTGCGTTGCTGTAACCGCCTTCTTCTCCGTTGAACCGATAGGTTTCTTCCGCAGATTCTGCCGGATCCAGACTTCGCATGCATGGGTAGACACACCCCGGGGGCCAACTGCGTGTGGCATGCACACAGCACGGTGGAGCTAGATGGCCGTCGGTGGCTCTCCTGAGCCGACGCCCTTTTATGGATCTCGTTTTTAATTCCATAAGAGTGTCTAGCCACCTGCCTCACCAGTCCCGGAAGTGAGTGGTGGGAGTGCCGGTTTAGTTGCCGGCAATCCGACCCTGAACAGGTTGTACTGGATTTCAGGTTACCAGTAGCAGATCTAATGACCTGACCTGACTGGTACAAACTGCAAGAAAGCAGGAACTATCTCTACACATTGTTTTATATATGTATCAGAAAATTGTCATACCCGTTCTGTTACATGGATGTGAAATATGTGGGTCTGAGAATCTTAATGTGTTAGAAAAACTGCACATGAAGTTTTGGAAAACTTTTTTGCCATTTACACCGAAACACAATGTGAAATATGTTGCTTGGAGAAACAGGTATATTTCCCATTCCAGTTCTTGTTAAGTGTAGAATGGTACGTTTTGGGTCAGGAATAATTGACGAAACAGCTGATAAATCATCATGTAAAGCATATTCACTGTTATAATGATTGTTTTCGTGTACAGATTTCCCAACAAAATGGCTAAACTTCATCAAGAATGTTTTGATTAAGAGTGGTTATGACTGTGTTTGGTTTTCACAAACATTCCACAGTAAGAATTTCTTTGTCGAAATGTCATGCAAAGTCTAAAAGATATGTACATTCAGTCATGGAGAAAATCGCCTGAAGATAGAACTAAAAGTCTGTTCTATAGGAGCATCAAAAATATATTTCACAACTTCCAGAAATATACATACATCCTTTAATAAAGTTTCGTTGCAGTAATAATAAACTGCAGATCGAATTAGGAAGAAGAGAAGGCGAAAACAGAGAAAACAGAATTTGCATGGAGTATAATAGGGAATGTGTCGGGGATGAATTTCATTTTGTTTTAGAATGTCCTATAAATATTGTCATTCGAAACAAACTGATACCACGCAATTATAAGTCACATATGTCAATGTTTGGTTTAAGCAATTTTATTTCGCGCTGGGAAGAAAACACAACTTTAGTAAATCCATAAAACTAGGAGAAGGGTGTGTAGATTTAAACTATATCCAAAACGAATTTGCCAATATGTTCAAGTCTAAATTGTTGCATATTATTATTATACACGCGCGGCGTGCGTGCGCGTGCGTGCGTGCGTGCGCGCGCGCGCGCGTGTGTGTGTGTTACTTATTTTGGTAACATTGGTGGACTTAAGTTGTGATAGTAATTGTATCCTCCACATCCCAAAAGGGGTAAAAGGATTAAATTTCTTTGAATCTTCTAATCTTTGAATTCTTACAGCTTACAGTCTCCTTTATTCAAAAAATGATAATTCATGAAAAACACACTAACCTGAAATTGAATAGACTTCAGAGTACAAATGCTCTCTCTCTCTCTCTCTCTCTCTCGCTCGCTCGCTCGCTCTCGTCAACCGACCGTCGAGGGGGACGGGAAGGGGAGCGCTCTGCGTGAACACTGAACACTGAACATCTTTTTCAGAAAACTGCTCACGATCGTTTTGTTAACTGACAACATGAAATTGCTACAATCATTGTGGACATACCAGTGCTTAAGATCAAACATACATACAAGGGATTTGTTTCACAGTTTTTGGAAAAAATATTTTCAGATTTTCCGAAACGACGATCGGGTTTCCATATCAGACAGTGCAGTGATGACTGTGACTGTTGAAACAACCACTGTCCGTGCTGTGTGTGATAGTGCTCGTCATGTGCATGGATGTCGAAACAAACCCCGGCCCTGACGACCAGTACAACAATATGATCGACTGGCGGTTTGGACAAATTCTACACGGCCTTCAGTTACACACAGCTACCATCAACACAATGATGAACGAAAAATTCAACAAACTAGACAGCATTCTTAGCCGACTGGTGTCTGATGTCAACAGACTTAAAGAGTTTGCTCAGCAAGGATCGGACGACATACAAAATCTGCAAGAAGATTACGGTTGTATCCTTGAAAGATTGGACACTTTGGAACAAACAGTGGACAAGACGGAGGCGGAGACGAAACTCTACAACCTGAAGTTTTTCGGAATCCCAGAACCATCCAAAAGATACGGTACATCATGTGAAGACCAAATCCTGGACATTCTGGCCACGTTTTCAAACCGTGTCTGGAATTATTCAGACATCAGAAAAGCGTCCCGCATCGGAGAGAGACGACAACATGGTGCAGAGCCCAGGCCGCTGATCGTCCAGTTTCACAGGTGGGGTGACAAGATAGAAATCCTCACGGACAGAGAGCTACGAGATTCACTGAGAAGAGAGGGGATCAAAGTGACATCTGAACTCACAACAAAACAAAGAAAAACCGTAGACTTCTACAAACAGCAGTGCAAGACCGCTTTTTACAGAAATGGAAGACTGTGGATAATTGACAAGAACACAAAAAATCGTGTTCACTTACCTATTAACGATCTGTGTTAACCTTCCCTGTGAATTATCTCTACCAACCTACTATCGAAGACAAGAGATATAAGGTAAGACTGCTTTCACTGAGGTTTATTCTTGGTTATTTTTTAATCATGGGGGGTCGTAGAGGAGGCAGGGGAGGTGGCTCCAAAAACAACAGGCAGGGAACCACAGGCGCAGGACGGAAGAAAAGTGAAAGTTTAAATTCATCAAGAAGAGAGTGTCGTAGCAATGACACAGCACAGGCGGCGTTTCCATGCATTGGATGTAAACAAAATGTTGATGGTGAAGATTGCATAGAATGCTATGAATGCAAGAATTGGATGCACCAAGCTTGCACATCTCTCTCAGATGAGGCATTTGATATTCTGTGCGATAGCCAAGCCTCTGAGGCTGGCATTGATTGGGTTTGTGAGGAATGTCGAGCAGGTAAAAGCAAACTCAAAGCAGAAGTGGCTGTTGATGACAAGCTAGACATAATTCTCAGACTTTTTGAATCGATTGATGCTCGACTTCAGCGTCTTGAAGAAAATTGCTCAGGAGCAGCCATAGAAAAAAAGATAGAGGAGGTGGTGGAGAGGAAGGTAAATGAACTGTGGGATGAAAAGGTAGAGAGAGAGACAAGAGAGAGCTAAATTTGATTATTACCAACATTCCGGAGAGCAAAGCAGAAGACGCTGAGGGAGAAAGAACCATGATCGCCTAGAGGTAACCAGTAAAGTCCTGACGAAAATCTTTCCGAATATGGAGAGAAAGGATATCATTGACGAACAAGTGCGACTCGGACGAGTCAACTTGGGGACTAGACCAAGGCTTTTGCGTGTGAAAGTTAAATCTTCTGAGATCAAAACAGAGATCCTCCGCAAGGCACGCAAAATAAACGAGGGGGTGGAAGAGAAAAACAGGATCTACATAAATCCCGACTACACTCCCATCCAACGAAATAAAAACAAAGAGCTTCGAGATGAGCTCAAGGCTCGCATAGAAAAGGGTGAGAAGAACATAGGAATCCGCAGGGGTGAGATTGTCGAGGTCACCTGGGCCCAGCAGAAGCTGGACCGGGATGAAGCCTGACAACATACCCATTCAAAAAATGAAAATAGTTTTAGCCCTTTTAACCATTCAGCTCAACCAAATATCTTGCATACAGTCCTGTACACAAATTCTGATAATGGTCTCGTTAACAAGAAAAATGAACTACTTGCTTTAATGGATGATACAAAACCCAGTATAATAGCAATCACGGAAGCTAAAGCTAAAAATCAAAAAGATTTCAATTATTCTGAATATGAAATTCCAGGTTTTGATCTTTTCCACAATCAGAATCCAAAAAGAGCTGTTTTGTACATAAAAGAGAGTATGAATGCGAAAGAATGTAGTTTAATGAACGATACAGATTTTGAAGAGTGTATGTTTGTTGATCTTGTAAGCGGAGATGGACAAAAAACCTTGTTTGGTTGTGTATATAGAAGCCCAAACAGTACCAAAGATAATGAAGATAGACTATTTGAACTCTTGCATAGAGATTGCCTACACAAATATGACTGTGTCTGCATAGTAGGAGATTTTGATTACCCCAATGTAGATTGGACAGGAGGGTGGACTGGTGAAGGCGATGACAAATTTAGAGAATGCACACGAAATGCATATTTATACCAAGTGGTAAATAAACCCACAAGAAGAAGAAAAGGATAAAAAGCTAACTTACTCGATTTGGTTCTTGTAAACAATGAACAAATAGTTTCGGACATTGAACATTTGTCCCCATTGGGTAAACGTGACCATGAAGTTCTTGCTTTCTGTCTATATATTGCAGACCAAAAATGTAAAGAAAAGAAAGAGGAGATGAAGTATAATATGAACAAAGCAAATTACAATAATATGAGATTGGACATAAAATCCATAGACTGGAAATGCCTATACGACATGGATGTAAATGACAGTTGGGAATATATTAAAAAGGAATTACACTCAACTATAAATAAAAACATTCCTAAAATGAGATACATCAAACGAGAGAAATATAAACCCATGTGGCTCGATAAAAAAGCTATGCGGATTATTAAAAAGAAATATAACTTATATCAGAGATTTTTTAATACAAAAAATGGTAAAGATTATCAAAAATATATTGAAACAAGAAACCTATGTAACAAACAGATCAAAAGTGCAAATAAAGAATTTGAGAAAAAGCTCTCTAAAGATGTCAAATCTAATCAAAAAGGCTTTTGGAAATATGTCCAAACTAAAACTAAATAAAAAAATTGGAATAAGCCCCCTAATTGACAAGGATGGCACGAAATCTGTAAGTGACAAAGAAAAAGTCAATACTCTTAACAGTTTCTTCTCAAGTGTTTTTATAAAGGAGAAAGTTGATAACATACCAAATCTGGACCCTGGACCTAGATCAAATGGCAAAATGGTAACTGACATTAAAATTACAAGTGAATCTGTAAAACAAAAGTTGAAAAAACTAAATCCAAATAAAGCTCAGGGCCCAGATGCAGTACCAGCAAGGATTCTGAAAGAGTTAAGTGAAGAGCTAGCAGAACCGCTAAGCATATTGTTTAATAAATCAGTTGAACAAATGGTAATACCAGATGACTGGAAGATGGCTACAGTAACGCCAATATTTAAAAAAGGTACAAGAACTGACCCTGGAAACTATAGACCTGTTAGTTTGACTTGTATAACATGCAAAGTTCTGGAATCATATGTAAGAGATACTATTGTTGATCATATGACAGAAAATTGTTTGTATGCGGAATGCCAACACGGATTTCGGAAACACAGATCATGTGTAACTCAATTACTAGAAGTCATGGAAGACTTCACACGAATGATAGACAGGGGCGAAGATATTGATGTGCTTTACTTAGACTTTAAGAAAGCTTTTGATTCTGTGCCACACCAGAGATTATTAAAAAAAGATAGAATCTTATGGAATATCAGGAAAAGTATTAAACTGGACTAGGGATTTTCTCACTAACCTAAAACAAAGAGTTAAGGTGGGAGATAGTTATTCAGAGGAAGCAATGGTCCTTAGTGGAATTCCGCAGGGTAGTATTTTAGGACCCATACTTTTTACATTATTCATAAATGACTTGCCCCAAACAGTGCCAAGTGTATGTAATTTTTTTGCAGACGACACTAAACTTTACTGTTCACCAAGTTCACGACATATAATGCAAAATGACATTGACTCCTTGATAGAATGGTCTGAAAAATGGAACTTATACTTTAATGCTTCCAAATGCAAAGTATTACACATTGGTCGAACAAACCCAAAACATAACTATGTAATGAAAAACAACGACGAAATAACTAATATTGTGAAATGTGAAGAGGAGAAAGACTGTGGGGTGACGTTTGATAAAGACTTACTGTTTGACAGACTTCTTAACCAAGTTGTAAATAAGGCAAATCAAAGGCTGGGTATTATTAAACGTACTTTTTCGTTTATTGATAAGGATATTTTTCTCCGACTTTATTAAGCTCTTGTAAGACCTCTCTTGGAGTATGGTCTCCCTGCCTGGTGTCCTGGACTAATACGTCAATCAATTACAATTGAAAGAGTGCAAAGACGTGCTACTAAACTGGTGCATGAAATTAAGGATTTGTCTTAAGAAGAAAGATTGAAATTCCTAAAATTACCCTCAATCAAAGCAAGACGAAAAAGAGGAGAATTGATTCAAGCCTATAAGATCTGTAATGGTATAGACGATATTAAAAAAGATCACTTCTTTGATTCACCGCCAGATACTAATATGGAAACAAGAAACAGTGTTGATAAAATTTATAAACAGAGACATAACAATAACACAAGGAAATTTGCTTTCAGTTATAGGGTTACTAACGACTGGAACAAACTAACCACTAACATCAAGTATGCTTCCAATACCAACAACTTCAAGAACCTTATCGATAATCACAAAATTTTAAAAGACATCTGGTTTGACTTTGATGGTCCAAGATAATTGTAACTGGGTCTACTTCGACTGAGACAAGACTGATAACGACATAGCACAAAGAAGGCCGTGAGGCCTTGTGCTAATCATAAATGAGACGGGGCGTAAAAAGCCGTGAGGCTACGATGATCAACATCAGCCCCTAACCTGAACCTGAACCTGAACCTGAACCAGTACGGGGCATGATATCCGTACTCGACAGATTTTGATGACGGCTATGTCGAAGAAAGACCGCATCAATCATTCAAGAACTGGAGCTACACCTACGGGGACACAGAGAGGGAGCACGACAGATATCGTACAGACAGTCGGAGCAGCAAGAGGGAGCAGGCGAGATACGACGCCCCAAGTTACTGCCCTTCCAGGAGAAACCAGTTCAGTGACCGCGGCTGGACCTGTGCCGATGATGACACTCACTTCTCCAGACAGCAGAGACATGGACGCTACGAGAAGCGTGGACCCAGTACATCCCACTCAACACGGTCTGCAAACGACAGGGCACCAGGAAGACTGACAAAAGAACATTTTAAAGACACCCATTCGTACCACCCAAACGGGAATCACCACGAAGCGCTTCCTCACGGAGAAAGGAATGGCAGCCCAGGTCCGAGGCACAGAAGCAGTGACACCAGCACTCAGAGACGCGCGACAACCAACAACAGGCAAGACACAAGAGACGTCCAGAGCCGCACAGAAGATGGACCAGGGCACCGTTCCTCCACCGTTCCTGTGGCGCCAGGGCACAGCACCTACAGTGAGGCAGTCGCATCAACGGCCAGTACAGACAAGGAGAACGGGAAGCGCAACGATCACCATCGGAACAGGGGTCGGCGCAAGCAGTCAGTGGACTGTGCACATTCCACAGCGTCAGGAAGGAGTGGGCCACCACTTCAGGCAGCCACAGACCCCGCTACACATGCCCCAAATAATGACAAAAATTGTGACACAGACTCGGACATAGCCACCACAAAGGTGACTAGTGACAAACTATCTGACCGACACACAGTAGATACACTGACAGAACAAAGAGGAGACAAAACACCTGTGCGTGCTGAAGACAGTGACAACACAGAGACAGAGGTCCAACATACACAGGACAGTACAAAGGATGACAGATACACAATCCCACCACGTCATGACACTGACAGAATGACGCCTGACACACAGTACGGGGATGACTCACGGGCGGTCGCCGCGGAGGAGATGCCAGAGTCCGAAGGACCCGCTGCAAAGACCGGGGGGACAGCCGCAGACGCCAGTTCCAAAATTCAGAGACAGTCAACCATCGACGGCAGTGCTGAGGAAACCAGAAAGAACAGTGACACAGACACGGGGAATCCCCTGCCTGCCAGGTCACGTGCCACAGACAGGTCAAGGTCAGCAACGCAGGTGAGAAGCGTGTCTCGACCTGCACGTGCTTTACGCTCGGTCAGCAGCAAAGCAAAGGCACTCAGCCAGAGTAATATTACAGATTCTTTCAGTAAGAAGCACGTGAACGAACCAGCTGACACATCTGTCAGTGCTGAACAGTCTCTCGGTTCGGTTTCTTCCACACCTCGGAATGCCGCTGAATAGGGGTTCGGCCGGGCATGTTACAATGGGGACACTGACGGCAATAGATGAGAGATGCAGGCAGATACAGGCAGGTGGGCCACAGAATCATACCAGTGCTGATACTGACCTAGACAGGCAAAAAGACGAACGCTATAAAGTAACATTTTTATGCTACAACGTTTGTGGATTGGTTAACAACCTAGACAGCGAAGAATTAATTAATTTCGTGTCGCAATATGATTTTGTGTCTTTTATAGAAACATTTCTTTCTGGCGATTTTGAACCAAAATACTTATCGTCTTTTGACGTTTCCATTTCGAATGCCAGAAAACTAAGTAAACGTGATAGTAACTCAGGGGGAGTTACGGTTCTAGTTAAGAGACATCTTTCCCGTTACGTACAGTGAATTCAAACACAGGTTGAAAATGCTGTTATATTGAAATTAAGTAAGGAATTGATGTGCACAACTTAAGATTTTCTTTACATATCTATATATATCCCACCGCATGATTCTCCATTCTGGAATGGTACAGAGAATGGTTATGGTATAGAAGTCTTAGTAAAATGTGTCATGGATTTACACGATGATATTGATTTTTTCTTGTTGATTTGTGGCGACATGAACGCGCGAACGTCTTCCAAAAATTGTGTTGACGGGAATGCCGATGACTTTTTAACTTTTGATAAAAACGTTGACACTGATTATTGGTCGAGAAAGTCGCAGGACACGGAAACGAACATGTTTGGTGAACAACTAATAGAATTCTGTAATATAAATGACTGTGCGATTGTGAACAGCTTGATTAATGATGCTTTCGATGGGAGCTATACATATATGTGTACTTCTGGTGCTAGTGTAGTTGACTATTTTCTTGTTTCGTATGATATGCTTTCCTGTATGAAAATTGAGCACTTAGAAGTGGTAGATGCTGTACATTCAGACCTTTTGCCGTTAGAATTGATTGTCAAAGTCCAGGAGGATAGGAGGGATGCTATCAAAAGCGGAAACAAGGAAAGAAAAAAACAGGTTTTTACAGAAAAGATAGTTTGGGTCGCGGAAAAGGAGAGGGATTTTATTGAGGCCTTAAATAGTAATGATGTTATAAAGAAACTGTATGAAGCTACCTCATGCATTAATGATAACATTGACTTAGCGCTGAAGTCGTTCGTTGATTGCTTATGCGTGGCGAGCCAGTGCATGATTAGACAATGCAGAAATGACTCAAAGTTTAGGAATGCTCCATGGTTTGATGATGATTGTCGCAAGACAAAGAAATTTTTAAGGTTGAAATTAAAATTGTGTAGAAGAACAAGAAAAGACACCGACAGACAAGTTTATGTGGAAGAAAGAAGAAAATATAAACACGTTTGTTAAAACAGAAGAAGTGTTTCAGAAAAGCTATAGCAGAGTCATTGGAAGCCAACATGAATAACGCCACATTATTTTGGAAAGAATTAAAAAATATTGGAGGGGGTGATAAGATAGGAGCTAGCGACAAAATTAAATCAGAAGACTGGTATGAACACTTCAAGAAAGTTTAGAATTCTGGAGAAACAAACGATGAAGACAGGACTGATTTTAATGATAAAGATGATAATCTGAGAGAGGACGAGGATCATGTACTGAATCTGCCGATATCGGAGGAAGAAATTATACTTGCAATTAGAAACTTAAGATGTGGAAAGTCCCCTGGAATTGATGGAGTTATAACAGAAATGTTGAAAGGTGGAGGACATATTGCAATATCATTCTTGGAAAAGCTGTTCAATCGAATATTTATTCAAGGTGTTTATCCGAAAGTTTGGGCGAAAGAAATAGTCGTTCATATTTTTAAAAAGGCGATAAAGACAATCCTGACAATTACAGAGGGATCTCTTTGATCAGCATAGTATGTAAATGTTACACATCTGTCCTTTATGCTCAATTATATTCATGGTTAGAAGATACTCACAGCATCGTGAAAAATCAAGCTGGATTCATGAAGAATTATTCAACCACTGATCACATATTCACTTTATACTCTGTTGCTCAGAAATGTCTTAACACACGAGGTCGTAAGTTATATGCAGCTTTTGTGGATTTCAAGTAAGCTTTTGATTCAGTACACCATGACAAACTACTAGAAGCTGTTAGAAATGCCGGTATTAAGGGAAAGTTTTTCTGTTCTTTGAAGCCGATGTACGAATGCACTGATTTCTTCACTTGCCCTACAGGAGTCCGGCAAGGTTGTGTTCTCAATCCAATATTGTTTTCCTTGTTCATATATTTATGTTCATATAATTATATTGACGAAACTGCTGTTCATGGTGTCAGTCTTCTTCCATCTATGACAGAGTTGTTTATTCTTTTATTTGCTGATGACGTGGCACTATTGTCAATCACTCCAAGAGGTTTGCAGGCCCAACTGAATGCTTTGAAAGTATGTTGCGACAAATTAAAAAATGACAGTCAACAAAGGAAAAACTAAAGTTATAGTCTTCAGAAAGGGAGGATATCTTGCAAAAAAATAAAAAATGGTTTTACGATGGCGAGCCTGTTGAAGTCGTAAATAAATATACTTATTTAGGTTTTACGTATACAACAAAATTAAGCTGTAAGGTAGGAACTACTGCTCTTATAACAAAAGGAAAGAAAGCTGTACATCTCTTAAGTATATCTGAAATGCAAAGAAATGACACAAAAAACATTCTTTAAGATTTTTGACGGAATAGTACAGGCAATATTGTTGTATTCATCTGAAATTTGGGGGTTACATAGACTTGACAATATTGAAAAAGTACACAGTTTGGCTTGCAAACGATTCCTGGGCGTTCCATTGAAAACTAACAAATTAGTAAACGGTGAACTTGGCAGATATCCTATTTTTGTGAACAGTACAGTGCGATTAGTCAAGTACTGGCTTCGTCTCACTGAGATGGAAGAAAACAGATTACCCAAACAGTGCTATAGTATGTTGTTATCCTTGGTAGAAAGATGTTAAAAAAATTTGGGCAATGGATATCAAAGATATATTATGTACCACTGGCTTTCAGTGTGTTTGGATAAACCAAGGTGCTGGGGATAAACAAAGCTTTCTTAATTGAAGGATTGATAGACATGTTCAAACAGGAATGGTCATCTGCAATACGAGAAAAGGACATGTGTGAGTTTTATAGAACGTTTAAGGATGATTTTGGAAAAGAAAAATGTTTGAGTGTTGATGTATTGTGCTTCAGGGTAGCCCTTTCCCACATTAGACTTGACGTATTGCCTATTAATAGCAACTTAAACAGATACAGTGAAAATCCTGAAAGTAAACGATGCCCAAGTCGTGGACACAGAATCGAAAACGAACACCACTTTATTTTTGTTTGCCCATTATTCAATGACTTGAGGCAGAAGTTCCTAAAAGATTTCCTAGATTTTAGCCATAAGCATAATGTTAGAGGGGGAAAACGATAACTTAAGTCGCCAAGTTGGCAAATTCATTTTCCATGCTGTAAGAAGGAGACAACAAATCAATGCAAGTTAACGGATTTTATCAATACCACCCCGAGAAATGTTTCTCGTATTTCATTGAACCTTGAATGCCAATGTTATTGGTAGTTTAGAATGTATGCCGTGCAGTGAATTGACATTATACTCAATCTGGAAAATGACCACATGCTTAATAAGAAAAAAATTTAGTTCGTATATACTGTGTTTAAAATGAAGTCACTTCATAGTCTGTAAATGAACTGCCGGATTACCCATCTCCTCTCCCCCCCATCCCTCTCCCCCCATCCACCTTCCCCTTCCCCAGTGTGTATGTATGCCTATGGCACATAAACTATCTGAATCAATCTCTCTCTCTCTCTCTCTCTCTCTCTCTCTCTCTCTCACACACACACACACACACACACACACACACACATACATACATACATACTTGAAGTGGGCATCACACAAGGGTAAGTCATAGCCCCCCTCCCCCCACCCTCCACCCCCTTTTTTAAATTTTTTTTTTAATTTCAGGCATTACTTACCAATGACAATATCGAAAAATGTGGTTTTTGTAGAATATGCCAATAACATATGTGTGTGGATGGACGTGAACTTTAAAATGAAAATACATTTATGTAATATAGATTATACAAAGAAAATGTATCAAAGACATCTTGATAACATAGGACACTATATGACAAACAATGGATTACATTTATTGGTTGAAAAAATCAAATATCGTTCTGTTTAATAGTGGCTTAAATCAAGAAAAGATGCCTACTTTAAATCTGTGTAATACTCTGCTAAAAGCTAAATCGTCTGTTCATTTTCTTAGAATCAACACAGACTATTTACGATCGAAAGCGAGAAAATCTTATTTTCTTTTGTGTTAGAAAACAGGCATGGGGATGAGATTTATCAATGTTTATTCATCTTTGTAAATCTCTACAAAGATCAAAGATCACATTCGCACTTTTCTTTTGCACACCGAGATATTTCTTGAAGAAACTGAGTGCATAATGCAAAACATAAAAAACAAAAACAAACTAGCTTTAGATCTTCCAGTCCATGCTTCCTCTACCAACAGATCTAGCGAAGTACAAATCATTCACTTAGATGAGCAAAGGAAAGTTGCCTCCTCGAGCTTGTACAACTGAAAGTGATCTGAAATCAGAATTAGATAGAAGTTTCTTTTCCGAATCGAGCGAAATGAATTTCCTCTCAGAAAATACTGACAACGTCTGCTTCTGATATTATGAAGATCTCTGGGATTGCTCTCGGTATTTGTCAGACGCTTTTCTTTTCTTTTCTTTTTTCTACACCCTTTGGGAACTACGAAGAGCTCATACCATACCTATTTTGTAAGAAAGGACGAAAATATAATATATAGCCAAGCGCTCAGCTGGCTTCAAAAACTGCTTCACGCACAAGCGATAGCAGACGCCGTTTTCGCAACTGACCCCAGTCTCCAACGGCTCGCGCAGAATGTGTGAAAACAATGAATAATCGTCTAAATAATTTGAGTTATTTATGATGTGAGCACCATTTAGTTTTGGATGTTGTGCATGTGTGTGTGTGTGTATGTGTGTGTGTGTGTGTGTGTGTGTGTGTGTGTGTGTGTGTGTGTGTGTGTGTGTGTGTGTGTGTGTTATACATCTGTATTAAAGTGTAATGTCTACATTCACAAAGTTTTGATTTTTTTCCATGATCAGAAAGAAAAAAAACAAAACCCTGCAGTGAACCTTAACCGGTTTGAACCACACTGCACCCCCATCCCCACCACCCCCCCTCCAACCCCCACCTTTCTCCCTCAAAGTGAAGAAGAAGAAAAAAAGAAGAAAAATCACAGCTAGAGTTTTTGAAGTCTTATTTAAATGCACCATATGATCAGTATCATAAGCAAGCAGTAGGTATAAGCTTTGCCTGTTGAAATCAAATTATCTCTTGTATACAAGCGATGTATATATTGCATATAAATCCACATATCAGATAAATATAAACAGTATAAAAATTGCAATATTTGTTCACATCAGTATGGAAAAAAAATATCAGAAGCATTCAAATCACCAATTCCCAAGAAGAAAGCTTAAAAAAAAATCTTCATATACAGATGATAATCTGACTGTGTTACACAATTTGTCAATACCAATGATCCTCATGAATCAATCCGCTCTCAGCTAACACACACACACACACATACACACTCTCTCTCTCTCTCTCTCTCTCTCTCTCTCTCTACAAATTGACACCCACTACTGTAACCCCCCTTCAGTCTAAATTTTATGACAAAACAGTCTTCAAGGTCCTAATAAGTCATCTTTCACAAAGGGGGTTGCAAAGCTGTCAGATCATTGCATACTTTCACTTCCAAATTGGTTAAATTTTGTAAAATTACTCAATTTACTGTCAGCAGCATTGGTTTCCATTGCTGATGCAGAAGTAGCAGTGATGTCTTCTTGGACTTGCACATCTGACAGCTGTGACAAAAAAAAAAAGAATATACAATTATAGCGTGAATGTTATACATTTGTTTTAGTTACACATTTTCAGTCAAACTCCATACAACCCTCAAAATGTGTCAGATCTAATCACTGCATTATGCATGTGCAGAATCTCAAGCCAGTGAGTTGTTTAAATTTGCAACAATAACTATGCCTTATCTATCTATCTGTCTATCTATCTATCTATCTATCTATCTATCTATACATATATATGTGTGTGTGTGTGTGTGTGTGTGTATGTGTGTGTGTGTGTGTGTGTGTGTGTGGTTCAGTAGGGTGCGGGTCACTACCGCGAGCGTCACTACCGCGTGTAACACTGCCGCGTGTAACACTAACGCGAGTGTAACCCTACCGCGAGTGACACTTCCGCGAGTAACATTTCCGCGTGTGCAACAGTAACGCGAGTGTAACCCTACCGCGAGTAACTCTTCCGCGAGTAACAAATTGGTCAGCGTCTCATCAGTCAAATTTGCCATCATTTCACCAATTAACCTTCGAGGTGGTGCATCGGTAGCAGCGGCTCTTTCTTTCATCTCAGCAACACTTTTCTGCTTCTGGACGTCAGCTGGGTTGGCAGGGTGGTTGTGGTCATATTTTACATTGGGGACCGCACCATTGCGGTAGTCAAGCGGTGTGCTGATTCTCCCTTTACATGTGTCCTGTACGCAGCGCCAGTTACCGTTGTTTTATTTATACGGTCTCGACGGTAAATATACCAGTTGTAGAGGATCTTGTCATTGGAGTAACGAGACTTTATTACCTCCATGGCCAACGTTTGAAGCAAAGTGCATGTTCGACAGAAGAACACTGTCCTTGAACACTAACTCAACGCTTGTTGTGCTAACCAAAAGAACTTACACTCTCTCTTGTGGCCGCTCAAACTCACTTGAGTGAACTTCCACTCTCTCTTTGCGGTAGTGACCAGCACCTGTTTGAAACAAAGTGCGCGACAATGCTGCACGCGCGGAAGTGTTACACGGAGTAGTCTTACACGCGGTAGTGTTAAACGTGCGACAACGGTGCACGCGCGGAAGTATTACTCGCGGAAGTGATACTCGCGGTAGGGTTACACTCGCGTTAGTGTTGCACGCGGTAGTGTTACTCGCGGTAATGTCGCTCGCGGTAGTGTCGCACAACCGGTTCAGTATCATTGTTACAGAACTTTCTGAAAATGTGCAAGCATTTCCACTTGAAAGAAGTATCCGCTGACAAATGTTGTATAGTGCAAATGCTTTGTAGTGTTTGTTTCAGGGGTACACTAGTCAGTTTTGTACTATGTGTCAGAGATGCATATATCTGTGCTGAATAAATATCACAGCTAAGAATGTGACGAAACCAAGAAAAACAACAACAACAAAAACAACAACAACACACACACACACACACACACACACACACACACACACACACACACACACACACACAAATCGAGTTGAATGAAACAACATTGGTGACTGCAAGTTGAAAAAGACCGGCCAGCTGGTGTATTGTAATTGTCCATTTTAAAGGTTAAATTGTGCTTTTGGATTCAAACATTAGGCAGATAAGTGTGTGAGAAATGAAGACTGTATAATCATTCCTCTTTGAGAAATCAGACCCAAAACATTCTTAGGCTTGGCTGTTGAATTGAAACAAATATATTTTTAAACAGAAAAAAATGAATATTCGATTCAAAATGTCACATGCCGTGCTTGTTTTGAAGACTTTGTTCGTAAAAAGTGAAGGAATATCATCACCACTGAGGGTGCGGTCCTTTTCAGTTCACGAAGTAATTCTGAGCTTGCCACGCACTTTGCAATCGGTTCGTGGCTGGTATTCGTTGCGATGTCACCTTTCTTCCTTTGAAGTTCAAACAGCACACACAGTACTTCTTTCCTCCCGTTTTCCCCAACCCCATTGTGAAGAATTTAAACAAATACAATCGACGAACTCGCAACTTTCACTTTTAGAGACTTCCCACGAATTCTCTTTCCGGCTTAATCAAGGGCAAATTACTCTAATTTTTTTCTAACGAACAAGGTCCATAGCAAAGCCATAAACTTGGCCCTAGGTGTTACAGTCGTATAGAGCTGCAGGAATACTACCTCTTAATGAATTAAGAAAGCTAGCATCGGCAAAATATGTGATTAGAGCAAATGCTGCACAAAATTCTGACAAAAACAGATTAATATACGGTCTGACAATTTTTTTTCGAAACGAGCGAAACAGAACAGAAATCTAGAAACTATTTCTACATACGTGTCAGATTATCAATCAATCAAATGTTGATCCACAAAATGTTGCTCCGATTATGAGCACTTCACCAGTTCCATTATGGGAATTAACTGGAGCAGCTTTTGACATTCAATATTGTGACATTAAGAAAAATGAAAATCCCAATATACTAGCTTCTTGAGTCAAATCACACTTGTCTGAAGCATACCCCCACCACTTAAAAATATATACAGACGGTTCTATTCCAGAAAATCAGTATGCTGGTTCTGGCTATACAATTCCTGCTTTGAAAATTAAAAAGTCATATCATATTGGAAAGAGCTTCTCAAATTTTACAGCTGAATTAATTGCCGTTCTTATTGCACAAACATATCTAATTGATCTGCCCCTAAACTTGATTAATGTTTTATTTTGTGTCGATTCAAAATCAGTTCTGCAGTTCATCGAATCAGGTTATACAAACATTAATTATAACATCATTTCAACTGTATTCAAATGAGAGGAACTAATAATGAAATGTGCTATATTCCCTCACACTGCATGTGGGCTTATTTCTAATGAACGTGCCGAACTTGGAGCTAAAACGCTTTAAATGCAATTGAACTTCCTCATCGTTTATCATCATCTGAAATGTGTAATATTGTTGAAAGAAATATGGTAAATTCCTTTCTGTCTTTAGAAGTTAACACTTCTGCCTTATTAAATGCTAGAAGAACTCGCAGGGCTGTTAAGAGCATGGTATTTAGGTTATTACTAAATGCCCCATGCACAAAATATTGTGAAAACATTGAATGCATTTGCAAGAGACGTTTAACGGTAAAGCACGATTTAACCCACTGTTTAGTAATAGTAATGAAATCTTTTTTGCCTCTAGAAATTACTGAACACGTGTTACCAGTTTAAATGTGAAATTATTTTGGGAAAAGTTATATATTTCAAAATATTCTTTATTAAAGTTAGCTAGTTATGTGTTAAATAGTCCAGTTGGTTGTTTATTGTAAGTTCCCACATCAGCCTCATTTCAAATAATAATCTACAGACGTAGTGTATACAATATTTGATTATTGATTAATTTTGTATCCTAATCCCGCTTCCCCCGTCCCCTCCCTCATTCCCCCCCCCCTCCCCACCTCACACACACCATTCCAGTATTGTTTTTTTCTTTCTCCAGTCACTGACACTCACCCTCTCCATTTTACATTTTGTACTCATTTTCACTCTCTCTCTCTCTCTCTCTCTCTCTCTCTCTCTCTCTCTCTGTCTCTCTCTCCCTTCCTTTCTTAGTCCCCTCCCCCTCGTCCTCCTCCCTCCCATCCACCTCAACCGCCCCCCTTTTCATTTGAATATACAGAAATGATGATTTCTAATTAATGATAACAATCATCATCATCATGATATAAATGATAATAATCCAAATAATAATAATAAAAAATATTAATGACATTTTTTTTAAATTTTCAGTCTAATATCATCATCTTAGATGAACAGACTATAAATAAATAAACGAGCGTTCAAAAATTATCATTTGAGCATCTTATTTCAATGGAATAAATCGACAACGTTGATCGAAGTGATAATACCGTTTAAATCATGTTATTTTGGTATATTTCGGGTCTTAAAGACGTCCTAGGTAAAGGACACGTTCCCATCGCCTCAAACACCTGCAATATGTGTGTGTGTTTTTTTTTTTTTTTATAGATCTGCAGAGATCCATGTTCGACAGGCTTTTTAAACTCACCGAGAAACTACGACACCGTCACTGCAATTTCGCTTTTCTGTTCATTTTATTTACATCAGTATCCACTTTAAAATATTCATATGCAGTGAACACGTTGATGATTATTGACGATTTTTTTTAATTCGACGGTAAAGGAGACATTGCCATCGCGTCAGGCTATGCAACATGTTTTGATAAGATCTGCACAGACCAGTGTAGACAAGGTAGACCTTAACTCCGTGAAACAGTCGATTCAAATTTTCTTCTATCTTCATTCTAGTTAATTCAGTGTCCACTTTAGAATATTCATATGCCGTAAACACGTCAATTATGTAGTAAGTGTCAATGTATGTGTTCTGTCAAGAATTTGTATTGCTTTGCTTCTGATTGCGAACAAGAAAAACGAGGTCATTGCGTCTTCCAAACAGACATTGCCTGCATTCGGGCAGCTGCAAAAGGGTAACAGTGTTTTCGGAATCCAGATCGAGCATCAACGAAATAAACCGTTAATTAATCACAGATACGGCAAGATTCGGGAGACGTTCAACCTATTATTGGTATGACTGTGAAGATTTTTTTCTTACTATGTTTAAGCCAAATTTGGCATTGGTAGACAAAGTATTTCAAGAGAAACTGGCAATGTTAAAGTTTAACCCACACACACACACACACACACACAACCGAACACCGGGCTATAATATAGACTCACTTTGTTTACACAAGTGAGTCAAAAATCTTTCTGATAAAGATTACTACAATACCATACAATACAACTCTTTTGCCTGAAAATCCTCACAAACAGAGCTTAAGTGAACTGATATGTATAACGAAAAAGTTATCATTTGTTATAAAAGCGAGTATCTAAAATTGTTCTTGAATTCATCTTATGCCAAAACCCAGCCTGTGATGCAATACAGAGCAGTATTGACACTTCCGCTATGCATTGAGAAAACTCATGTTTTTGCTTTGAAAAAATAATAGAAGAAAAAAGGAAGATCCCTTCATAAATTATATCTCTGGTGAGAAAAATACCCAATATCTTTGCAATTAGCTGTCACCTACTGGTTATGATTAACACATTTTTGTAAGCAAAACGTTGTCAGATAACAGATGTAAAATATGCGGGTTTGAATGTTAGTGTAAATCTGTGTGAAAATGGATTTGGATTCGTATGGTTCAGTCAAGGTGTTGTAGATAACATTTTTTCTCCGCGCAAATCTTGAAAGGCTGCAAATGACAAAATTGATTTACATATCTGAAATTCTTCACGATTTCACACACACACACACACACACACACACACACACACACACACACACACACACACAGAGATATATACAAGGTTGTCATAGCCGAGGGGTGGCAATGGGGACAAGCTCCCATTGTCTGTAAAATGCCCCTCGCGGCGCGCGTCTCCAACAGCCTCTGACAACTAAGTCCAGCTCCTAGCCTGCTCGTGTGGCTTAGATATAATCCCGACGGAACTGCTACTACTGATAGGAGAAGGGGCGAAGGCGGGTCACCTGGCGCCTGAAAACCAGTGCTTTGGGCAGATGGGGCTCTTCAGTCTGGGAAGACAGCTCATCTAAGAGAAGGAAAACTCTGATTTCAAACCTCCGCTGCCTTGCGGCCATACCCACTCATACGAAAGGCTTCTGGAGTCAACCCTGGGGAAAAATCCTGAGCCGGAGTCCCCAAGGCAGTCCGAGGCTGTATACAGCAACGTTCTGGCAACTCCTGCGACGGCACCGGAACCATGTGTATCGGCGCTTGCCTTTCCAATGGACCTTTCCAGCGACGTGGAGAGGGGGGTCTGCTGCATGGGTAACAGCTTGCCCTCCATACTTACTTACCCAGGCTTTGCGCTCTGGAGAGGTCACTCCAGCTTCGCTTTGCAGCGTCGACAAAACACGGGAAGTAGCAGTCTACCGGTTATAAGTCTGCATACTCAATTGACGTAGAGTCAGACGCCAGGGGCTGCTTCCGACGGTGGGAGAGGTCATCGCATCTCACTGGGCAGGTACCGCCCGCCTTAAGCTGAACAGTCCCCAGCCAGTAAGGTGCTGCCCCGCCACGTGCCTCACTGGGTGCGTGGGGTTTAGGGTGAAAACCGACAAATGGATCAACAACTATGCACCAGGCAACAACAAAAATGAAAACTCCCGCCCTGAAATTTGGCACTTGTAATGTAAGGACAATGACACCCGGCTTTTCTGACGACCTGCAGGAAGTAAATGATGCTCGCAAGACAGCCGTCATCGACAGAGAACTGAGCAGACTGGAGATGGACATCGTCGCCCTTCAAGAAACCAGGCTCTCAGAAACAGAGAAAGGAGGGCCGGCCTCGCATCGACACCAGCAAAACATGCGATCAAAGAAAAGTGGAGGAGTTTGCGCGTGTGTTGGAGGATTCTCTCCCTGGCCCACCCACTGCAAATGCCCAAGCCCGATGGGAACACTTCAGAGATGCTGTCTACAACGCCGCCATGTCTACCTTTGGCAAAAAGACCAGCAAGTCAGCTGATTGGTTCGAAGCCCACTTAGAAGAAATGACACCAGTCATCGAGGCCAAGAGAAACGCCTTGACGGCATACAAAACCAATCCCAGTGAGCAGAACCTCCAGGTTCTCCATGCTGCTCGCAGCAAAGTCCAGCAGTGTGCTAGGCAATGCGCCAACGACTATTGGCTTCAGCTCTGCTTCCAGATTCAGATCGCAGCTGACACAGGCAACATCAAGGCGATGTATGACGGCATCAAGCAGGCATTCGGCCCAACGCAAAAGAAAACTGCCCCTTTGAAATCAGCTACAGGGGAGGTGATTCAAGACAGAGAACAACAGATGGAGTGCTGGGTAGAACACTACACTGAGCTATATGCAAGGGAAAATGTAGTCACAGAAGATGCCCTGGATGCCATAGAGTGCCTACCAGAGCTGGAAGAGCTTGACAGAGAACCAGCCACAGATGAACTTAGCGAAGCCCTGGACTCTCTTGCCTCTGGCAAGGCACCAGGGAAAGACGGTATTCCCGCCGAAGTACTGAAGTGCTGCAAAGAGACACTCATCACTGAGTTGCATGAAATCCTCTGCCTCTGTTGGAGTGAAGGCGAAGTACCACAAGACATGAGGGATGCTAACGTCGTCACACTGTACAAAAACAAAGGTGACAGAAGCGATTGCAATAATTATCGCGGCATATCCCTCCTCAGCATCGTTGGGAAAGTCTTTGCACAAGTAGTACTGAAGAGGCTACAAGTACTTGCAGAGCAAGTCAAACCTGAATCGCAGTGCGGTTTCCGTGCCAACAGATCCACTATATACCTGATCTTCTCTCTCAAACAACTTCAGGAGAAATGTAGGGAGCAAAGGCAGCCACTCTTCGTTGCCTTCATAGACCTCACAAAGGCTTTCGATCTGGTCAGTAGGGATGGCCTCTTCAAGATCCTTCCCAAGATCGGATGTCCACCCAAACTTCTCAGCATCATCAGCTCCTTCCACGAAGACATGAAAGGCACCGTCGTCTTTGACGGCTCAACATCAGCTGCCTTCAACATACGGAGTGGAGTGAAACAGGGTTGCGTACTGGCTCCCAACCTGTTTGGAATCTTCTTTGCTGTGATGCTGAAACACGCATTTGGTCCTGCAGCCGAAGTATCTACCTCCGAACCAAGACAGATGGAAAGCTCTTCAACCTCTCCGGACTAAGAGCCAAGACTAAAGTCCAGCTGAGGTGCCTGCGTGACTTCCTCTTTGCAGACGACGCAGCAGTAACCGCCCACTCAGCCGAGGACCTACAGCAGCTCATGACTTGCTTCAGCGATGCCTGCCAAGACTTTGGGCTTACCATTAGCTTGAAGAAAACACAGGTCATGGGACAAGATGTTGACTCTCCCCCAGCCATCAGCATCAATGACCATGAACTGGATGTCGTCCACGACTTCGTTTATCTGGGCTCAACTATCTCAGATACCCTCTCACTTGACTTAGAGCTCAACAGGCGCATCGGCAATGCAGTTACCACTATGACCAGACTGACAAAGAAAGCATGGAACAACAGCAAGCTGACTGAGCACACAAAGATCGAGATCTACAGAGCCTGCGTCGTGAGTACCCTCCTGTGTGGCAGCGAGTCCTGGACATTGCGCGTCCGACAAGAGCGAAACTTCAATGCTTTTCACATGCGTAGCCTCCGACGCATTCTGAACATCACCTGGCAGGACAAGATCCCAAACAACACTGTCCTGGAAAGAGCTGGATGCGCCAGCATGTACACGCTGCTGAAACAGAGACGTATGCGCTGGCTCGGCCATGTCGTGCGCATGGACGACGGACGGATCCCTAAAGACCTCCTCTAAGGAGAACTTGTGCAGGGAAAACGTCCGACAGGCAGACCACAGCTGCGATTCAAAGACGTGTGCAAAAGGGACCTAAAAGCCTTGAACATCGACCAGAACAACTGGGAAGCAACAGCCCTCGAACGGTCGGCCTGGAGACAGACTGTGCAGAAAGGTCTTTCCAAGTTCGAAGAGACACTCGCTCAGCAGCACGAGGAAAAGAGAATGAGAAGAAAGGCTGCAGCCCAGGCAGACAGACCAGCGTCAGACTTCATCTGTGCCCCCTGCCGACAGGGACTGTCATTCCCGCGTCGGACTGGCCAGCCACACCCGATGCTGTACCAGAATAAACACCTAGAGCGCAACTCCATAGTCTTCCGAGACTGAAGGATGCCTACTATATATATACTGATCATTAACTTTCATTGTCTTCCAACTTATATGTCTACCCTCTTTGACAGACAACTGAAGTATTTAATGACGAGATTTATCTATCCATCAGTATCGCGATAGACAGTATAACATTTCTTATGTAATATGTCCATTATGCAGAAAATCAAAGAAAGATGTTCATTTTGTGCTTAATTCTTCAGAATTCCAGCAGATAGCAGTTTGTTCCAGAAATATACTTATTTAATTTAAGTTGGTTCTGTCCACGTCATCTACAAATGAAATTCACACTAAACAACTCACTTTTTTTTCTATTTACAAAGCGTTTAAACCTTGCAAGAAGAACATTCTGTGTGAATTCGTTCGCGACTTTCATTTACGAGTATCCCACTTTCTATTGCCTCTATGAATAAAAACATCTGTGTGTGTGTGTGTGTGTGTGTGTGTGTGTGTGCGTGCGTGCGTGCGTGCGTGTGCGTGCGTGTGTGTGTGTGTGTGCGTTTGTCCCTTCTGTCCTATCTCTCTTTTTCTTTCTATCGGTTCTATGTCTTTTGTCTGTCGATCTCTATCTCCCACTCTCCTTTCCCATCTCTCCCACATCCCTGTCTCTTTCTGTTAACCCCCTGTCCCCATAATTAGCATCTCCCGACAGACCCAACTCACCGCCTTTCCCTTTAGCCCTCAATATGATGTGAAGGAGAAGTCCTTCGCTTTGCTTCTCCTGCTCTCCCCTTCTCCCTGTATCAGCCATCTTCACACCTCCGTGTTACAGCTGTGTCAAGTTTCCCGTGCAGAGGCAAGATGGTGACCCGAGATAGAAGGCCATAAAGGCACGCGGCTTTCATACCAATCTCCTGCCGTTTAATGTATGCGGTCCTATCTTCCAGTCATCGCCCACCCGTCCATAGCTTCTCTCCGTGGGCCCGATAACAAAGTAACAGGGATGTCAAGCGCACATCTCAAGAGATCAAACATTTTGAGGCACGCTTGCTCGCGTAATACACACACACACACACACACACACACACACACACATATATATATATATATATATATATATATATATATATATATACTGATCATTAACTTTCATTGTCTTCCAACTTATATGTCTACGCTCTTTTGACAGACATACTTTGTTGCTGCTTTTCCGCGTGCTCCCGTGTGTGTGTGTGTGTGTGTGTGTGTGTGTGTGTGAATGTGTGTGTGAATGTTTGAGTGTGTAAGCGGTTGTGTGAAAATGTGTCTGTGCGTTTGTACATGTGCGCGAGCGCACATACGTAGGCGTTATGAGTTTGACGAAAACGTCTATTGTGTTTTCATGACTATTTTCTCTCATCTTTGGAAAAATTAATATGTATAAGGAAAAGAAATAAAATCGATAATGAAAATAATAAATTAATAAAGAAAAACGTTTCCTACACGAAACACCAATACGCTAATAGTGGTGCACCCCAAGGTTCAGTGCTGTCACCCTTTCTTTTTACTCTGTGCACAGCTGACTTATGAAGTTGCAAATAATCCTGACCAATCATCAAGTTCAATGATGGATTTTTAACTGATGGCAATAACACAAAGTACAGACAGAAAATCGTAAATTTTGTCACATGGTGCGATGGAAACTTCATTAAGTTAAACGTTACTAAAACACATTATTGATTACAGGAATGAGAAACCCAGAGGAAATGAAATTATCATAAAGGGAGCGGTGGTTGAACAGGTTGATACTAACAAGTTCCTTGGTGCAATTCTGGACACCATGTTATCATCGAATGAAAATTCTACTGCACCAGTAAAAAAACAAAAACAAAACAAAACAAAAAAAACAGTAAATAGCCAATTAGAAAATTAAGATCGTTCGATGTAGGCAACCAGACACTACAAATGTTTTATTGTTCTGATGTTTCTAGTGTTTTGTTTTATGGTTCGCGGGAACGCGACCAAACAAGACAAAGACCCACTCGACAAACTAATTAGAAAAGCCGGCGGGGTGGTGGGCAGAAAACAGACAGTTATGACGACATGTACCGAAAAAAGATAGCAGATAAAATTCATACCCTCTTTTCTCGGACTTCAACAACAAACGGGTGGACAGAAGCGGTAGGTTTCTAGCACCCCGCGCAAGAACAACATATTACTTTCTTTCTTTTTTATCCCCACAGCTATCCGTAAACAGAACTTTAGCAGGCAGGACACACACTACTGATATATCTCTTGGTGTGTGTTGCTGTGTGTGTGAGTGTGTGTGTGTGTGTGTGTGTGTGTGTGTGTCTGTCTGTCTGTCTGTCTGTCTGTCTGTCTGTCTCTGTATGTGTCTGTGTGTCTCTATGTGTGTGTCTTTCTGTGTGTCTGTGCCTGTGTGTCCGTGTCTATGTGTGTGTGTGTGTGTGTGTGTGTGTGTGTGTGTGTGTGTTTGTTTTTGATAAAGAAAGCTGGTGTACTTAAAATGGAAATCTTACCCACAGAAGACCTTGTTAAATGTTTCTCTTACAGTGGATGCTCACATATTTGTTCAATATCATATTTTCATTATTATGTTTTTGCAATTTGATTCTTTAGTTTAAACTACTGCAATATGAAAGTGAACATCTTAGTTACAAAGGACCTTTTTAAATGTTTACCTGCAGTAGATGTCTGCATATTTGTGCAGCATCATATTTTAACTATCATGAGTGCAATGCCTTTTTTTTTTTTTTTTTTTTAGTAATCATGCCATTTAGAAATACATAATGATCACAGAGAAACATTTCAAATTCTGAAATCGTGTTTCTTAAAATACATGTTATTTTTTACGATTGTGTTCTAGGGGGTGGGGGTGGGGGGAGCGAGGGGGGGACTCTGTCTGTCTATGTATGTGTGACTGGGTGTGCATGTGTGTGCGCATGTATGGTGGGAGAAGAGGACTTGGGGGTAGGGGTGGTAAATCTAGCTGCTGTTGTATTATTTGCTTGTATGTGTTTAGCTTTATACGTGTTGCTTGTTTATCGTTGGTCCAGCCTTTGTCATGGGGTGTGTGCGGTGGACTCGGCTGTAGACTGAGATATTGAGTGGGTAAGTGACGAGCCTGTGGATGCACACTTAATTTCCATGTGGATAAAAAAAAGAAGATGTATTGTAATTCACACACACGCGCCCACACACACACACACACACACACGCACACACACACACACACACACACACACACACACACACGAAATGACGCGCACACGACCTCTCTCTCTCTCTCTCTCTCGCTCGCTCGCTCTCTCTCTTTCTCTCTCTCCAGTATGTGGATATCAAAGTTCCGGAGACGGGAATTGCGGTGACTCGTCAGACGACACTGACAGTGGAAATTTCACATGCATGTGAACAGAGATCGGGTTTCGTCCTGCTTACACCCCTATCTGGCCTCCCCATCTCCAGTCCCCACCCCTTCCCTACCTTCAACACATCCAGTTGAACAATGAACGATAAAGCCATGCCATTCTGATTCCCTCACACTTCTACCAATCATCAAAGATCTGTGCAATAAAAAAAGTGTGAGAAAGTTCGCACAAGCATTCAGTAAAGTAAAGAACATTAAATTTTGTTCTGAAGTTGTCAGGAGATGCAAACACCCAGTGTTGTCAGCTGCTATTTTAAGTGTACGCGCGCAAAAACGCACACGCGCAGAGAGGGGTGTTCGAACAAGCAGACAGAGATGCAGACACAGAGAATCAGATACATACATACATACATATATACATATATATATAT
The DNA here is from genome assembly GCF_041734735.1 of Babylonia areolata. NCBI lineage: Eukaryota > Metazoa > Mollusca > Gastropoda > Neogastropoda > Buccinidae > Babylonia > Babylonia areolata. The sequence continues at coordinate 8,215,701 of NC_134898.1, read as the reverse complement.
ATATATATATATATGTGTGTGTGTGTGTGTGTGTGTGTGTGTGTGTGTACATATATGATATATAGAGAGAGACAGAGACAGAGCCAAAGTGACAGAGACAGACACACTGGTAATATGGTTGATTTAAATCATTTCAATACACGGCCTTTTCAAAGCCAGACAAGGTCTGTGCGAAAAAGAAGTCGTTATCACCACCATTAAAACCATTATTAAAGGGATAATAATCCGCCCTTGTGTGTGATCACAACTCTCTCTCTCTCTCTCTCTCTCTCTCTCTCTCTCTCTCTCTCACTCGCTCGCTTCAATAGTTGAATTTGTTAATGTCAAGCAATACCAATGACGTACATAATTTTTCGGTATTCTTATATAAGGCATTCAAATTAAGAGAAATTGTTACTTCATAAACAGTTATAATGTATTTTTTGTTGTCTATATATTTACACGGATACAATGCACGGTTTGTTGTCTATATTAATGCTTATTTGTTTATGTGTTTTCGCTGAGTTGTATTATGTTTACGTATACCCCCTTCACTAGGGGCTGTGGCCTGATTGTGAATAAACCATTCCAAATTCACTCGCTCGCTTGTGTATATGTATGTGCTCTGTGTGTGTGTGTGTGTGTGTGTGTGTGTGTGTGTCTGTCTGTCTGTCTGTGCATGTGCTTGTGTGTGTGTGTGAGTGTGTGTGTGTGTGTGTGTGTGTGTATGCCCTGATGGCACACAAGCAGTCTGACCTCCGGATCACCGCCGACAAATCGCTGAAGCAGTCCGACTCTTTGGTCTCACCACCAGTCAAGGCAAAACTGAGGTTCTGCTCCAGTCTGCCTTTCTAAATGCAGCCCGTTGCCACTCCATTTCCACTGATAGAACAGAACTGGAGACTGTAGGGGATTACCTCGGAGGTATCATCTCCACTGACGTTCCCTCGAGAAAGGGATCAAGACCAGGATCTGCAAAGCAAGCAAAACACTTTGTAGACTGAGATCCAGAGTACGGAACCATCACAACATCCAGCTATCAACCTAGCTGAAAGTATACAAGACAGTCGTTATATCCGGCCCACTCTGTGGTTGTGAGACCTGGACTTTGTACAGAAGACATCAGGCTTCTTGAGCACTTTCACATGCACAGCCTGTGCACAATCCTCAACATACGATGGCATGACAAGGTCACAAACCTACAGATCCTGGACACAGCAAAGGCCACAAGCATCGAAGCCATCGTATTAAAACCCCAGCTTCGTTGGACATGCCACGTCATCCGAATGGATGACTTCAGAATCCCCAAGCATCTCTTCTAGGGTGAATTCTGCCTTTAAATAAAAGCGAGGATAGCCCCCAGAACTCTATAAAGACTGTGTGAAGGTCAATACTGTGCATGCTTGAATTTTCTAAGGCAATCGCACAGGACAGGACCAGCTGGCGTGCTCTGAGAAAGCAAGCACAACTTTGACAACTTTGAGAAGAACCGCTGTACCAACATCGCCGAGGCACGCGAGAAAAGGAAGGCAGCAGCGGCAGCAATGGCCAAAGAGCCCGATCAGTTTCCCTTCCCTAACTGCAGACAACCATGGAGATCGAAACTGGGACTCCATATCCACTTGCAAGTCCACACCAAACGAGAATGACTCAAACATGCATAGATGTAATCGTCGGACACGAGGGGCTACCAAGATGTACGAGAGATGTTCATTAAAGATTTCTCCTGTCTCACTTCCCATGGACTGAGAGGAACTAAACTTGGCACATATAGTTTTCTCTCTGCACTAGTGCTATCCAGAGTGACACACTTGTCCCATCGCTTTATGCAGCTGTGAAGACCTTGTCTGTAGTAGTGTCCAGGTTACGCCAGAAGCCACAAATTGACCTCGAAAATAAGCGTTTCATCGTCTGGGAAGTACATGCCCTTCAAAAATGACTTAATGGTTGAAAAAAGGTACGAGGTCGGGAGAGTAAGGGGGCGAGGAAAGATCCCATAGCCACAGGGCCGTGCTTCTGTCTGGGCAACATGCGAGTTGTGAACTGGGACGTTGTCTTGCAGGAGGCGGACACTTTTAGTCAGCATACCACGCCTCTCGATTTTGATTGACTCTCGCAATTCCTGCAGCAATAAAGCATAGTATGTCCCGGTAATCGTGGTACCCTTTGCTAGGAAGTCCATCATCACTGCTACTCGCTGGTCCCAAAAGACAGTGAGCAAGACCTTGCCAACCGACGGTTGGACAGGTGCCTTCTACGGAGGTGGTTAGTCAAAGTGTTTCCATTGCTTCAACTGAGCTTTAGTCTCCAGATTTATCTGTCGAAGAAGTCCTCCTGGTTTTCTTGGAACATGGCCAAAGAGCCTGGGAGCACGTGACTCATTCTTCTTCTGGAAAGGTGTGAGCCATCGGGGAAGCCATCGTGCAGACAACTTCCGGTCATGGATGAGTTGGGGTTTTTTCCACAGACCCCGCACTGATCTTCACATCTTGGGCTAGTTGGTGAATGATCAAGCGGCGAAACTCTAAAATGGCGGCCTCCACTTGCCGGATGGTGTCTTCATCAATGGCGGACTGTGGTCGCCCGGGAATGGGAGCCGTTTCCAACGATATCCGATCATACTTGAACTGACGATGCCAGTGCTTGACTACGTCATGCGATGGGGCATCCTCCCCATAAGTCTCTTTCATCTCATCGAATGTCTCACTTGGTGTGCAGTCTCTCAAGTAGAGAAACTTAATGACCACTCTGCATTCAACTGACTCCATTATCACACCTTACTCAACCACTGCACCTGTGAAAGAGAAACTGTTATGAGTTCAGAGATGCAAAGTACCACGGGAACTATAGAGATATGTATCATTATACATATGCAATTTCAGCCTCACACAATAAACGGAGGTAAGTCAGGGGAAATCTTTAATGAACATCTCTCGTATGTATGTATATATGCATATATGTATACATTTATGTTTGTATGCATGTATGTATAATCATGTCTCTCTTGCTTGCTCGTGTATATGTGTGTTGTCTTTGTGTGTGTGTGTGTGTGTGTGTGTGTGTGTGTGTGTGTGTGTGAGCGTGCATGCATGTGTGTGTGTTTGCGTGTGTCTGTGTTTGCATGTGTATGTATGTATGCATGTATGTATGTATGTATGTTTAGCTGTCGGGAGCGTGATACACTCTCTATGGACTTCCACAATGTAGTTATCACCGTATACAGAAACAAAACAAAAAAATGCAGACCGCTCAAACTAACTGAGGAATCGCTGTGCTTTCTATCACGGGAAAAAATCTTGCTTGAATCCTCAACAGGTTAACTCCCACCATCACAGATTCCTACCTCCCACACAGCCATGTGTGACTTTAGAGCAAAGCGGGTGTGACACGGTATTCGTCTGGAGGCACCTCTAGGAGAAATGCAGTGACACTGAGCAGAAAACGCAATGGACTATCCTTGAGAAGCCATCCGCCAAAAGTCCTCACCATGGTCATACAGCTCCACAAGGATAGGCTCGGCCATTGTTGTGGCATGCATTGTTGCCCCTGCATGGATTGTTGCCAGCTACAACACGTGCAGCCCGCCCGCACACATTTGTTGCCCCTTTGCATTGGTGCTGTTGTGAGGAGTGAGGAGTTGTGACGTAACTTTTACGACACAGCCTTGAGTCGTTGAAAGGCTGTGCCCTCGCAGATAAGATTACACACACACACACACACGCACACACACACATTCACATACAAACACACAGACACACTCACTCACACACGAACAGTGACAGTTGCCAAACATGACCAGTTTACTCTTAACATTTACGGTCGACTCAAGATCCTAAACCCACTGGGTGAAAAGTTGTGACGTAACTTTTGCGACCCAGCGTTGTGTCGTTGAAGGGCTCTCAGATAAGATAGCACACACATCCGCACACACTAAACATGCAAACATGCACACACACTCACACATATACACACACACGCCAAATACACCCACACATATACCCCCATCCGTCCACCACACACCCCTTCTACATAAACAGAAATGTACTCTCAAACACACACACACGGAAAACACACACGCATACACTCACACAAACAAGCACACAGCACTCATACGCGCGTGCACACACGAACACACGCATACAACAACAACAACAACAGCAACCGTGCAGAGGGGCAACAATACGTGCAGTGAAGCATGTATTGTCGCCGGCAACAATACATGAAGGGGCGACAATACATGCCGCAACAGGCCATGTCAGACGCGAAAATGACCTCTCCCTTACAACGGGGTGAAACAAGATAGCGTTCTAGCCCCCACGCTGTTCTCCATTTTCTTCAGCATGATGCTAAAACGAGCCATTTGAGACCAGGATGAAGCAGAAGTGGTCAATATCCACTTCTGCGCTGATGGAAACTTTTTCAACCTGCATCGACTGCGAGCCTGCACCCACACTAACAAAAATCATTGTTCATTCTCAGTGGTCATTGATGGTAAATGATCAGCAGTGCTCAGTGGTCACTAGTGGTCACTTGTCATCAGTGGACACCTTTGATCATGTGTGTGTGTGTGTGTGTGTGTTGTGTATGTATTTGTGTGTGTGTGTGTGTGTGTGTGTTGTGTATGTATTTGTGTGTGTGTGCGTGTGTGTGCGTGTGTGTGTGTGTGTGTGTGTGTGTGCGTGTGTGTGTGTGTGATAATCGTGTGTTTTTATGTGTCGGGTCTGGCCTGGATACATTTGTTTGTCGGTTGAGAGTGTTTCTAAGATTGCAAATTGTTGCATGTGTGTGTGTGTGTGTGTGTGTGTGTGTGTGTGTGTGTGTGTGTGCCCGCGCGTGCGTGCGTGCGTGCGTGTGTGTGTTTGTATGTGTGTGTGTTTGTGTGTGTGTGTGTGTGTGTGTCTGCACGCTTGTGTCGGTGCGCATGTGTAGGTGCGCGCGAGTTCGTTGAGCATGGCCCATTATCGTTCTTGTTTTAATTTCAATCAGTTGCCTTCTATGTATTTCTCTTCACTAAATTTTATTGTATTTACTCATTTGCTTGATTTTTTTAATACTAACACAGCACAAAATAGTACTCACAATGTGGAAATAATGGTGTTAACGTCGTCGTCAGTCGTCTGCATCTGGTAGCGATCAGTAGCGGTCAGTAGTCATCGGTGAGTGGTGTTCTTCGGTGAGTACAGTTTAGCGGTGGTCAGTGGTCAGCAGAGGTCTCTGATCAATAGAGGTCAATGGTGTGAAGTGGCCAGTAGTGGTCAGTCAGTGTGCAGTAGTTTTCGGTAATCAGTTGTGGTCAGCGATGGTCAATGGTATTAATTACAGATACGAGAAAGTAACGCAATCAGCACTTTTGGGTTGTAGTCAATAGTGATCAGCATTGGTCCTAGACCTGGCGGAATATTGTCCTCGGGGAAATAGACAATGAAATGTAAATTTGGGAGAACATAGGGCTGGCTCTTGCACTTATGTGAGCGTGTGCGCGCACGCGCACATGTGTGTGTGTGTGTGTGTGTGTGCGTGCGTGTGTGTGTGCTGCCGATGATAGAACTTTTTTTTGTTAATAAACATTTTTATTCAAGTTTAACATTTAATGAATGCATACATACATTACATACATACAGGCGGACATACAAAAATTGAATTTGTAATTATCAATAATATTACTAATTATACATTATTTAAACTATAAAGCAGGAAAACAACAACACAGCATTGTTTTTAAACAGAAAAAAAACAGAAATAAAGTCATATGCACTGCATAAAAAAGTAAATAAATGAAAGGAAAATATTTATTTAAAAAAAGAACAAAAAAGAACAAACATTACATTCATGGTTGTCATTCCTCCTTCTCCTCGTTGCCTTCCATCATTTTTATGTATGGGTACCATTTTCTAGAAAATGCTATGGACATCATTTCCATCGAGTGTATATATTTTTCGGTTTTGTATATGTTTCTTGGGTCTGTAAGGAAGTACTTTATACATGGTTTGATTTTATTTATTCTGCATTTATAGATGAAATGTTTCGCCACTAGAATGATATAGTCAAACATTTCATCTGTTTTTGTAATATCATCATTTCCAAATAATACTAGCTCTATATTCAACTTTAAATTTGCACAATTTTCACACTTTTCCTTCAAGACATTTTCTAAGTCCCCCAAAAAGAGATGAGTAAATGTACAGTGCCATAAATAGTGTTGAATTGTGTCTGTCATTTTTACAGAAATTGCACATGTCGCTATTTGTTATTCCCATTTTTTTAAGTATTTTGTTTGTAACCAATATACCATGACATATTCTAATCTGGAACCATTTCAATTTTACTTCCTTATGTTTTTCACTTGTTTCATAGTCGTATCCCAGTTTATTGCAATATCTAGTTTTTGCTCCCACTTGATAAAAGAATTTATATTATATATAAAAATCGGTTCAAGTAATATATCATAATATATTTTAAATCCTTTCTTGACTTCTTAGCTATTATCTGCAGTGCTTTTGGTTCTTTATTGCATGTTTTATCTGTGATAGTAATATTGTTTGTGCTTAACTTTTAATGGAGCGTATAAATCCCATATACAGTAAGTAATTAACTTTAACATCATATTTTTCTGTGAAATCTTAATGACTAAGGAAGCACCCGCTTTCGTCTACAATATCTCTAACCAGGAAAATACCTTTACTTGTCCAGTTTTTTAAATAAACTGTCTTATTACCAACTTTAAATTTATCGTTATGAAAAAGTGGTTCTACAAGTGCCTCTTGTGCTTCTTTTAACTTAACATGTTTTGTAAAATTCACATATGCCCAATATACATCTTTCCAGAATCTATTACATTCAACGTTACAAATTTTCTTGGTCCATACAGATCCAGGGTGTTGATTCCTGGGCATTTGACTAAGAGTAATTTTTTTCCACTTTGCTGTTCCTGTGTGTAGTTTCCTAACCCATGATATTTTTAGAGCCTCTATGTACTTTTGTATATGTGACCCTCCACCACGAAATGAGTCGCTTTGCACCAGAGGTCGATTTTTAGTTATTGGTATATCATAAATCTGCAATAAATGACCTTTACAGCGAAAAAAAAAGTTTGTAAATCGGATGATTCTGTGAAAAGTTATTGTGATTTGAAGTTCTAAAGTCGCAAAAGTAACGAACTGAGAAATCAAGGCCGAAAAGTTTTGGAACATGTTCATAGCAACCACATATTTCTAAGCAAGATATGTTCATGAAATTTGGCACACACATAGTTAGTGGCAATATCCACAATTGCACAAAATTTGAAAGAAAAATATTGAGTGTATTTGATTTTATTCAAATAAGAATTTTCTAATTTTTTTGGAAAGAATTGCAACTGAAGTATTAGTACACTTACTTTTTAATCAGCTCAACATGACTAAAAACCTTCCAGTTTTAAGATCAGTTTTGTTGTGGTGTTGTTTGTGGTCCAATTACTATGAAACTTTTGCTATGTACAGTATGTGTACTAAAATTTATGCCAGATTAGAGGTAAAAAATGCTAAATCATGATGCCGAATCCTGTGATTGTTGTAATTCAATGTGCTCACTGGCTTAGTGTGCTTGTGATATTACCATAATCCATACAACAAGCACAACAAAATAACAAAAAAGATCCACACAACAAAACTGCTCATACAAAAGGTACAAGTTCATGTGTGTTTTATCCCAGCATAGCATCAAATGAAATACATTTCATAATCCAAATGAACACTTCAAACACTTCATCTGCAAAGAAAACCTACTTGTCAAACCCATACTTAACACAATAAAGACACACAACCTCATCAAACAAACACTCAATCTGCTAAAAAAAAATAAAAATAAAAAATAAAAATAAAAAAATGTGCAGATATGTGGCACAGGTAATCAATTCTTGTGGTACAAAGTGTCATCAGGGTGGATGGTGTTGATATTGAACCTTCTTCCTCCACTCTTTTTTCTCCACCGGTGGTGTCAGTATGTTCCAAAAATGCATGGTTTATCCTGAAACAGTTTGTTATGTAATACTTCTTTATCTCTTTTCATTTCCTTTGTTTTGAATTATTTTCTATATGTTCTAAAGTTTATTCATTAATGCCTTAAATATCAACAGTAATTTCAGTTTTGTACATTTACATCACAGCTTTCATTCTTTACACAGGACTTTACAAAATGCTTTACTTCTAGTTCTATGTATTTTATCAGAAAATAAAAAAAGAATACACTTATGATATATATATATATATATATATATATATATATATATATATATATATATATATATATATATATCATAATATAATCAGACAAAGCAGTTTACTGATAATAAAAGTATGAAATAGTGATTATTAATGCTGTATCACTATGAGTATCAGTGTGCATATCAGTGTGCATGTGCATGACATGCTGCAATCCATTAAGTTACTTTACGCATAGTGGCATGTCAAGCACATGCACACTTATATCATTTATGTAAATGTCTGTGCAAAAGTTTACAATTCCATACATGTACATCTAGACAAAGTTTGTAAAAAGAAACTAAGTTTGCACACTTCATGGTAAATTTATACTATAAATCATAGTACATTAACAGTTGACTCACTCACTCATAGATAGTTCACCAGCAGACAGTTCTTTAGTTGACAGTGTAGTTAGTTTGGTGGTGTTGCCTCTCCTTCTGATGACATGACTTGCCAGCAGTGATATCAGAATTATTCATTGGTGTACAGGCAGGCATATAAAGTACCATCATATCTTTCAGGGCTGAAAAAGAAATTGAACTATTAGTAATACTGTTAGCATTTACTGTTGACACAACTCTATATTTATTTAAAACAACACACACACACACACACACACACACACACACACCAACCTGACACACATTCACATAAAATATCCATTGAAGCAAATTCTGTGAAACTGAAAACTGTTCATAATGTCATGCCCCTGAACCTCCCCTTGCTCAGTTAAATGGTTAAACTGTGAAGGGACAGTGTGTGTGTGTGTGTGTGTGTGTGTGTGTGTGTGTGTGTGTGTGTGTGTGTGTGTGAGTGAGTATGTGACTCACTGTGTGACACACATTGTGTATGTATGTGTGTGTGTGTGAGTGTGTGTGTGTGTGTGAGTGACATGTATACACACTGTGTCACACATTGTGTGTGTGTGTGTGTGTGTGTGTGTGTGTGTGTGTGTGTGTGTGTGTGTGTGTGTGTGTGTGTGAGAGATCTTTTAATTTACATTCTGTTAATTTCCTCAGATTCACTTTATTCTTTTAATCATTTTTATTCCACATGTCAAACAGTGAATTCCTGTTCCAATGTAAGACAATAAATCAGTCTTGAGTCAATCATTGTTAAAGAAATTATTATCAACTGATTATACCATCATTACATTTCAGTATTTGTCAATGTGGGTAAAATAAGAAAGCTTACCTTCAGACACTTCAGCTATATCCAGTCCCCCAGTCACTTTGCTTGCACATTCCTTGTGTGAGCTGTGAGAAACCCAGGTCTATCACTTCAGTGCAGCAAGTCAGTTTCACTTGTTTCCATGTCAGTCACAACACTGATGGCACCTGGTGCATGTGATTTCGGCAATTACAGGCGAAGGCTTCCAATCTTTCTGTATCTAGTGCAAATGTTGATTCGTCATCTACATCAAAATTAATATTATTGTTGATGAAAACTGAACGACAATCCTGCGTCGTCTGCTTTCGAAATCAGCGTTGCCTTCGTGTTCACTGAGATCGATTTCATGAACGGTCAGTTCCATCAATGAAGTACTGGGTTAGAAACTCACAAATGTCGTCTTCTTCATTGAATGGCAAAATGTGTGCAGCGCAAGTGTATCTTGTCAGGAAATCGCCAAGTCAATCTTGAAAACGTGCTTCCGAACCCTGCGACCATGTTTATTTGAGCTAGCGTGCTGAATGGCTGGTTTCGTCACGTGGCCTCTCTCGGCCAATGACAGAGGGGATTTTCCTTCATAGTGACGCATTGTTTACGTAGTGTATCCTTATTTTGAAAGCGACGATTCGTTCGTAGTTAAAAAAATCAACCAATGAGAAGGACATAGATTGAAAGAGACGGACTTGACCTTTAAAACAATGTATGATTCGACCGGTCGATTCCAAGAGATGACGGAGGGCAAGCTTGTCAAAGTTGATCGATTTCGCGAAGTCATAGGCGATCAGAATGACGGGTTAGGCATTTTAAGCACACTTTTAAGGCAAAAGAAGACACAGTTATGCCTAGATACTTCAATATGAGATAAAAGAAAGCCTAAAGTTTACTATGAAGTCAAAATCTGAAAATCGACAACCTGACCCCCACCCGCCTAAAATCGCCGCTAGCGGGAAAGTTGGTCAGGGACAAAGCGACTCATTCCGTGGTGGAGGGTCACATATTTGGAATGCCCAAACCTCCATTTCCAACATTATGTACTGTACATTTTCTTTTAATCTTATCTGTTTTATCATCCCATATAAATTCATAGCACAGTTTCTGCAGTTGATTTATCTCTTTGACCGGGGGATTGGGGAGAAGAATCCATAAGTAAATGAGTTTTGAAAGTGTAAGTGATTTTAAAATAGCAATTCTATCGAGGGGTGTATACATATACGCTTTGACCAAATCTTGAAAAGCTTCTTAACTTCTATCAGTTTATCTCCTGTATTCACTTCCGTTATTTTTGATAAATCTTCTGTGAACCAGATGCCTAAAAGTTTATATTTTGGGGGGTTCCATTTGATTTTCTTTTCTCGTAAATACCGGTGTTTTGAGTTCTTCATTGTCCCTAACCAGACATTCAATGTTTTATCATAGTTAATTTTTAGCCCTGAAAATTCTTCAAATCCCTCTAGTGTTTCAAACAACTTTTCATACGATTCTTTATCTCCTTCTAATGTGAATGTCGTATCATCAGCAAACTGACTAATTTAAAGATGGTATCTAAGAGATTTATACCTTTCATTTCTTCATCTTCCCTGATCTTGCACGCCAGGATTTCTGAGCATAATACAAACAGATAGGGTGAGATTAGATCTCCCTGGCAGCATCCTCTTTGTATTTTCAAGCCTTTGGATACTTTACCGTTCACAATGACATATGATTTTATAGCCTTGTAAAAGGTGTGAATCCATTTACATAAATTTTAACCAAATCCATAGGCTTTTAATACTGTGTTCATATATGACCAATTTAATAAATCGAATGCTTTTTCGAAATCTATTGATACTAACAAGCCTGGACGATCTTCAGTTTCTAAGTAATGTATAATGTCATACAGGGTTCTTATGTTATCACCAATATATCTACCTGGAATAAAACCTGTCTGATCTTCGTGTATTAACTTTGGTAGAACTTTCTTGATTCTATTAGCTATGCATGCAGATCCTATCTTATAAGCGATGTTTAGCAACGAAATAGGTCTCCAGTTCTGTAAATATTCTCTTGGTTTATCTCCCTTTGGTAAACATGTAATTATCCCTTCTTTTTGTGCAATTGACAGTTCTCCCTTTTTAAAACCTTCATTCAGTGATCTAACTACAAAGTCCCCAATGTCTTTCCAGAAAAATTTGTAGAAGTTTACAGTCATTCCATCTGTGCCTGGACTCTTATTGTTTTGCATTCTTCTTAGTGTTTCTGTAGCTTCCTGTTTTGTTATAAGTCCTTCTAGTTGCTCTGATTCCAATTCATCCAGACTGGGCAAACTTTTAACGTAACTGCTAATTTCTATGTCTTTTACTTCCTGTTCTCTGTATAGATCTTCATAATAAAGTCTCGTCGCCTCTAACATCTCGTCTGTTTCCGTCAAAATATTACCTTGAGGTGTAATCAATTTCAACATTTGTTTACTTACGAAATGCTTTTTTTCTAGATTACAAAAGTATTTAGTCACCTTTTCACCCTGAGATGCCCACCTTGCTTTCGACCTTAATGCGATCCCTTCCAATTTTATTTTTCGTAGCCTTACTAGTTCTTCTTTTTTCTCCTGCAATTCTCTAGCTAAAGTATGTGTATCTATTTCTTTATCGATTCGCTGTATTTCTTTTTCTAGTGTTTCCTCCTTTTCTATAAGCTGTCTTTTCTTTCTTATACCAAACGATATTGTTTTAGTTCTTATTTCCATTAATAATACATCCAGATAGAGTTGGTCGTTTATGGTTAACTGAATTTCATTATTAGGTATCTTGTCTAAGTTTTCTCTTGAATACGGTAACACTGCATATTGGTCCTTTACTTTTTCTATTGTTTCTTTCACTAACTCTACATATTCATTGTCTCTAAGCAAAGATGAATTAAATTTCCAAAATATTTTTCTTCTGGGTTCTGTGTTGAATTGTAGATCAACTGTGATTAAGGAATGGTCACTTCTGTAACCATAAGTGATATCTGCATCCTTAACATTGGTGATCAACTTGTCAGACAATAAATAGAAATCTAGATGGCTTTGTTGCAAGGGGGTTGGTCTTCTCCAGGTGTATCTTAGAACTTCATTATTGAATTCTCTCCATATGTCGACTAACTGTAAGTCATCCATCATCTTTATTACTGTTTCTTGTGCTGCCATATTGTTTACATGCTTATAGTTGTAATAGTCAAAGCTAGGATTCATCACTAAATTCCAGTCACCTCCTATTATCACATTATCAATAGCTTGTTCTTCAATCTTAGTCCGAATTTCTTTAAAAAAAATACAGGGTCGTCTCTGTTAGACCAAAAGGACTTCCATGTTAAATGTTTTTAATATCAGAAATATACAATTACCCTGAATGTCTATAATTGTTTTTTGTATAAGAAACTCAAAGTTATTATTCAACAAAATAGCTACCCCTCGTGATCTAGAATTATTCGACGAAAAAACACATTCATAACCCCATTCTGCCCTAATCTGTCTGTCCATCTCCTTATTAAAATGTGTGTCTTGTAAAAAGTATACCGAATATTGCTTTTGTCTTAAATACTGTAAGACGTCTTTCCTTTTCTGAAAATTTCCCAACCCCTGACAGTTTAGAGATGATATCTTAAGGTTACGCATTGAGAATTATTTTTGGTCTGTATACATCGTACCCCCTTTGTTCCAAAGTGTCATCGTGATTTCCACCCATAACATGTTCTTCTGATAAACAGACATAAAAATGAAAAATGTGCATACTAATATCACCTAGCTGAATAAAAGGAAACAAACAATATTCATCCATTTGGGAGAAGTAAATACCGAGATAGAAAAGTAAGCAATAATTACACAAAGACAAATAACAGTTATTTACAAAGAAACTGACACCATAGTATAAAAGTGTCAAAAAAGGTAACAATTTGCTTGGCTAGCGCAAGCGAGCAATGAGCGCAAAAAAAGTAAAACGTCAATAAATTATGATAATGAGAATACTACCAAGGGGCATTACATCAACATTTACACACCATCACTGTCGCCCATGGCCTAGCTGACTGCACAGAGCCAAACCAGGGCTGAGAGCGACATTGATTTTGACTCCGTAGAATCCAGAAAGTACACACAAAAAAGGGTTTACTAGTACAGTCATATTCCTGTACCAAAGCTTAGGATATGTTTTTTTTTCCGTCAATGTTTCGCCACCCAATGCTGAATCTACGTATCTACCACACACCAGCATCCAAGGTTAAATGTTGGGAAGGTGTGGAAGCGCGGGTAGAGACATATTTATAACCTCTCTATCACTATTTTTTGTTTCTATTTTCTCCTATTTTCTCTCCTCCCCTTCCCACTGTGTGTGTGTGTGTGTGCGCGTGTGTGTGTGTGTGTGTGCGTGCGTGCGTGTGTGCGTGCGTGTGTGCGTGCGTGTGTGTGCGTGAGTGCGTGTGTCTTTACGCTTCATAATCCAAAACATCACTGAGGAGGTAGGGATGGGTCAGGGGGTATCTAGCAACAACGATGACAAAAAAAAAAGTGTCATTAAGATTAGGTTAAAAATAAAATAAAATAAAATAAAAGACACAAAAAAAAAACAAAAAAAAAAAACACCCTCCTCTCTAAATGCCCTGCTTTGAATGCTTTGAATGTAAGTTGCATCATCATGGAACAACCAAACTGCACTGGTTGACATAAAGTGCATAATAATTATTACATTGAGCCAATGACATTTTTTCACTCTGTAATCAAACAGCCGCATTTCGAATACATTGACAATAAATACATTCCCACATGCACATTTTCTGTTTAAAACAAAAAGTGGCAGATGAATGAATAAACAAATAAAGAAGTAAACACACGAAAAGTTCATTTTATAAAGTACATTTTGCAACTGCTCCGTTTATACAATTCTCGAGCGAACAGTTGCAAGATAAAATGTTAACTTGAAGGCATCCGCGGTACTTCACGTTTCTTCCCCCCACCCCCACCCCCCACCCCACCCTCTCTCTCCCTCTCTCTCTCTCTCTCTTTTCTTTTTGCGTGCACACCATGGATTGTTCGTTCCTTATGAACTAATCACTCAAATGGAAAAGAACGTTTACAAAAATGCGAAGCTTCGCATATATTTTCCACTTCTTTCTCCTTTTCTTCTCCTTGCCCGTGTATCTCGGCGTGTGTGCGTGCGCGTGCGCGTGTGCGTGTGCACGCGCGCGCGCACATGTGTGATAGGTGAAAAAAACACACAAAAAACACAAAAAACAACAACAAAAACAGGGGGGAAAAAACAAACCCTGATATAATACATTTCGATACGTAAATCAGGTACCGCAGGAGTTCTCTTTGCTCCTCTTATCTATTCAACGTGACAGTCATATTTGTGTTATTGTCAGGTCAGGTCATTAGATCTGCTACTGGTAACCTGTAATCCAGTACAACCTGTTCAGGGTCGGGTTGCCGGCAACTAAACCGGCACTCCCACCACTCCCTTCCGGGACTCGTGAGGCGGGTGGCTAGACACCCTTATGGAGATCCATAAAAGGGCGCTGGCTCAGGAGAGCCACCGACGGCCATCTAGATCCACCGTGCTGTGTGCATGCCACACGCAGTTGGCCCCCGGGGTGTGTCTACCCATGCATGCGAAGTCTGGATCCGGCAGAATCTGCGGAAGAAACATATCGGTTCAACGGAGAGGAAGGCGGCTACAGCAACGCACTGTGGAGTGCAGAGAGCAAGATGAGACACTGAAAGGATATCTTGGTCATCCACTGCATCCGTGCTCATCCTCCAGTCGTCTCGACTTAGTCTTGCCACTGGAAATTGGTGGACCCGGACGAGAGAGTGAGGTCGACGTTGCGCAACTCCTCTTCACTTTAAACAAACTCATCGCGCAAGTCATCAGTCATCCAAAATGACCTTTCATCCTTCATCATTTCATCACCCCCAAGTCCTGTGGCAACAGGCGAGCGACGAAACGACAGGTGTGGGTACACTGGCAGTCGCAGCCGCAGATCTGCACGCAGGCGGCTCAGGCTATAGGGTCGTTCTTCATCGACAGGAGCAGCGATGGAGCTCGGCAGCCGTCTGAGCGTCTGAGCAGCCCTCTTTAGGAATGAACTGCTCACCTCCCTGGCATGAGGAAGGGGCTAGAAAAGGTGCCCTAAAAATTGCCTGCTCCATATCACCCTGGCCAGCATACCGCGGCTAGCGGGGACCCTACATCAGCGGTCGAAACAACAAGAAAGAAAAGAAAAAAACAAGCATCGTTCCTCTCACCATTGGTGCTTGGAACATAAGGACTCTCCTGGACAGAGATAACGCGGACAGACCCCAAAGGAGAACGGCACTAGTTGCATCCGAACTCGCCAGATACAACATTGACATCGCAGCCTTGAGTGAGACTCGGCTTGCAGGCGAAGGCGAGCTCTGTGAACAGGGATCTGGTTACATCTCCTTCTGGAGTGGACGAGGAACGAAGAGCGACATGAGGCTAGCGTTGGTTTTGCAGTAAAAACAGCACTTGTCAGCAAGCTAGCTGGAATCCCAAAGGGAGTCAACGATAGGCTTATGACCATGAAACTCCCACTGGCATCTGGCCAGAAGCACCTCACCATTGTCAGTGCCTACGCCCCAACCATGACCAACCCGGATGAAGTGAAGGCGAAGTTCTACGAGGACCTTCACTCTGTCATTGCTGCTATCCCTAAAGCAGACAAGCTCATCATTCTTGGGGACTTCAATGCTAGAGTTGGCTCTGACTACATCTCCTGGGATGGAGTGATTGGAAAGCACGGTGTGGGCCACTGCAACCCAAATGGATTGCTTTTGCTTCAGACCTGTGCAGAGCACGAACTGCTGATAACCAACACAGTTTTCTGCCTCCCTACCCGTAACAGGACATCATGGATGCACCCTAGCTCAAAGCATTGGCATCTCATCGATTATGTCATTGTCAGGAAAAGGGATAGGCAAGATGTACGTGTAACAAAGACCATGTGCGGCGCCGAGTGTTGGACAGACCATTGCCTTGTAGTCTCGAAGCTGAATATTTGAATCCAGCCCAAGAAACGCTCCCAAGGCCAGAAGGCTCCAAAACGGCTCAACATCGCTAAGCTGAAAAACATCACCATCAAACAGTCCTTTGTGGAGCTGCTGGAAGATCGTCTGGAATCCGCCTCTCTGGACAACCAGAATGTGGATGACTGGAGGACCCTGCACGAGCTGATCTATAGTACAGCATCAGAGACCCTGGGACCCATGACCAGAAAGCACAAAGACTGGTTTGATGAAAACTGTGATGAAATCAAGCAGCTTCTGGATGAGAAACGCCGTCTGCATCAAGCCTACCTGAGCAACCCAAAGTCCACATCAAAAAAGGATGCGTACGATGCCATCCGCAGGACTGTTCAGCAAAAGTTACGCCAGATGCAGGATAAGTGGCTGAGTGACAAAGCTGATGAGATCCAGGGATATGCTGACAGGCACGATATGAAGAGGTTCTATGATGCCTTAAAAGAAGTCTACGGCCCCACATCCTCAGGATCATCCCCCCTCCTCAGTGCAGATGGGAATACTTTGATCACCGAGAAGGAGAAAATTCTCGAACGCTGGGCTGAGCACTTCAACAGTGTCTTAAATCGCCCTTCCTCCATAAATGATGAAGCCATAGACCGTCTCCCACAAGTCCCAATCAACGAAGCACTGGACGATCCGCCAACACCTCTTGAGACCCAGAAAGCAATCCGTCTGTTATCCAGTGGCAAAGCACCTGGCTCAGACTCCATACCAGCAGAGGTCTACAAGGGTGGAGGCACTGTGCTGACTGAGAAGCTCCATCAGCTGTACTCACTCATGTGGAAAGAAGAGACGATCCCCCAGGATTTCAAAGATGCATCTATCATTCACTTGTACAAGCGAAAGGGGAACCGGCAAGCCTGTGATAACCATCGGGGCATTTCCTTGCTCTCCATCGCAGGCAAGATACTTGCCAGGATCCTACTAAACCGCCTCACAGCACACCTTGACCAAGGTCATTTGCCTGAGAGCCAATGTGGATTCTGGAAGGAGCGCGGAACCACCGACATGGTGTTTGCTGCAAGGCAGCTGCAAGAGAAATGTCAGGAGCAAAATGCTGATCTGTTCTCCACCTATGTCGACCTCACTAAGGCCTTCGACACCGTGAGTAGAGAGGGACTGTGGAAGATCATGGCCAAGTACGGATGCCCTCGGAAATTTATTTCCTTGGTCAGCCAATTCCATGAAGGCATGCAGGCTCGAGTCCAGGACAAAGGCGAAACATCTGCTCCTTTTGCTGTCACAAATGGTGTCAAGGAAGGCTGCGTCCTGGCTCCAACGCTGTTCAGCCTCATGTTCTCTGCAATGCTTACTGATGCCTTCAGAGTTGGCGATGTTAGAATCGGCCTAAAGTACCGAACAGATGGCAAGTTGTTTAACCTCAGAAGGCTTCAAACAAAAACGAAGGTCATGACAGACATCATCAGAGACTTTTTGTTTGCTGATGATTGTGCCCTCAATGCTGGATCTGAAGCTGACATGCAACTCAGCGTCGACACGTTTGCCACTGCCAGCAGGAACTTCGGCCTTACCATCAGCACGAGGAAAACTGAAGTTCTCCATCAGCCAGCCCCAGGGAAACCCTACGTTGAGCCCAACATCACAGTCAACGGTCAGAGACTCAGTGCGGTGGAGCGGTTCACATACCTTGGCAGCACACTGTCACGAAATGCGACCATCCACGATGAAGTGAACGTCAGGATTGCAAGAGCAAGCGCAACTTTTGGTAGACTCAATGCAAATGTCTGGAACAGAAGAGGCATTAGTCTTGAGACCAAGCTAAAGGTCTACAGAGCAGTAGTTCTCCCCACACTACTGTACGCCTGCGAAACTTGGACAGTGTAGCAACGACATGCCAAGAAGCTGAACCACTTCCACACATGCCTCAGGAAGCTACTGAACATCAAGTGGCAAGACAAAACCCCAGACACAGAGGTACTCGCAAAAGCCACCCTTCCCAGCATCTTCACCATCCTGATGCAGTCCCAGCTTCGCTGGGCTGGACACGTGGCGCGCATCCAGACCATCGGCTGCCCAAAAGGCTCTTCAATGGCGAGCTGCAACAAGGGAAGAGATCACACGGAGGTCAGAAGAAGCGCTTCAGAGATACTCTGAAAGTCTCTCTGAAAGCGTTTGATATCAACCCTGACTCCTGGGAGGAATCTGAAGTGGACCGTGACAAATGGCGCGCTGCTGTGCACAAAGGCGCCAAGTTGTGCGAGGCCAACAGGACTGCTGCAGCTGTTCAGAAGAAGAGGCAGGCCAGAAAGTCACGGGCAAACAAGCTCCCTGACAATGGTATGCCTGTTTTTGTCTGCCCCAACTGTCAGCGAACATTTCGTGCGCACATTGGACTATTCAGCCATCTGCGTATTCACAGATAGATTAATGAGCATCCTCCCCCCTACCCCACCACCACCCTCCCCCCATACCCCAGCTGGATGACAACGATGGTCATCATCGATCTCGATGGACACACCACCACCACCATATTTGTGTGTGCGTGTGTGTGCGTGCGTGTGTGCGTGCGCGCGCGCGCATGTGTGTAGTTCTAAGGGTTCCAGTGCCTTGCTCAAATACACACACACACACAACACACACACACACACACACACACACATCATAACAATATCGTAACAACACGTTAATAACTAATAACATACAAATATTTCAACAAGTGCCTATCGAGTAAGATAACCATCTGATACATCGCAAAATTTTGCTTTGTACCTCTCACGTATTGAATTTGTCGTATTCGGTGGTGTGCACGTGTGTGTGTGTGCGCGCGCGCGCGCAAGTGCGCGTGTGTGTACGCCTGCATACCAGTATCTGTGTTTGTAAGGGGTTAGAAAAAGAAACAAAAGCAAAGACACACACACATCACCAGTGTCTCCCAGTTATGTACATCATAACAATTCTGTAACAATATCATGGTATTATGTGACTCAAACATTAAAACAATACAACAAGAGTATCAAATGATATGACCATCTTATGCATCACAAGATTTCTCTTTGTACCTCATACACACTAATTGTTTCGTTTCCGGTGGTGTGTGTGTGCGCGCGCGTGCGTGTGCGCGCGTGTGCGTGTGTGTGCGCGCGTGTGCGTGTGTGTGCGTGTGCTAGCGGGGGTGTGTGTGCGCGCGCGCGTGTGTGTGTGTGTGTGTGTTTGTGCGTGCGTGTGTGCGTGTGTGTGTGTGTGTGTGTGTGTGTGTGTGTGTGTGAGCGTATGTGCGTGCGCGTATGTGTGTGCCTGTGTGTGTGCATTTACATTTGAGTGTATCTGTGCTTGTGGTGGGTTTGGAAAAAAACTTTTTTTAAACAACAAGAAAACAAAACAAACCTAGCACCAATTCCTTGCTCAGATATATTCATTTTCATAATACAATAGTAACATCATGGTAATATGAATTAAACAAAAACAACAAAAAAACAACAACAAATAATCCAGTAACACAGTATCAAATCAGACAATCAACCGCCTTATGCATCACAAGTGAGAGTGAGTGAGTGTGCGTGTGCGTGTGTGTGTGTGCGTACCTGCGTGTGTCCGCGCACGCGAGTGCGGTTGGTTTACAAGTTAACATGATTCAACTTAAGCATTACATGCTATTCAATGTTACACAACATGTCAACATAACTTCGGACAATATGGGATCAGTGGCCACCATAAAATTACATCCAGTCTCACGGTCATCCTCTAGCAAGTAAAGAATAGTACAATTTCTACCAACCAATTGTTTACCGCATTCTGAGATATTAACATACTTTACAAATTGTTGATCAGGCAGTTTTTTCTTTTCCTTTTCATTTTCATATATAACTGGATATATGTCTTGACATGTATCTTCTATGTGTTTGAATATGTATGTTGTGCATGTCTGAGTGTATGCCATTGCCCAAGTGTGTGTGTGTGTGCGCGCGTGTGTGTGCGCGTGTATGTGTGCGTGCGTGTGCGCGTGCGTGTGTGCAGGTGCGAACGTTCATTTGCAAGTGTGTGTATTGAAGTTTATGGTTTGGTTTGATTTCCACTATTTTTTCTAGCATACAAGTGGCAGTGTTATATACACCAAAAGAATGTTAACAGTCATAAAAAATAATAATAATAATAATAATAAACAAAAGCAAAACAAGAATATTATTGCTAATGATATTAAATGACATTGTTTTTTTGTTCAATTTGCAGTTTCCGAACATCTTTCTCGAAGGAGATTTTCATTCTCTTTCGGCACATTTTCAAAACAAAACATTTGGATTACTGTACAGCATGAGTAATGTTAACATAGTTTTAAATTGTCTAGCTATTTTTCTTGCAATTATCTTGAGAGAGAGACAGACAGACAGACAGACAGACAGACAGAGACAGACGGACAGAGAGAGAGGAATGTTTACCATCACCACTGAAACCCGAGTAAAATGATTCCAACTGATTTACACCAGCACAATATATACTTAGCATTGATATAGATAACCCCCCCTCCCCCACCCCCCCTCACCTTGCTCCCACCCGTTCTCATTTTTGGTGCGATTAATGTACTCACATTTTGTCAGTCTTGAGATGATGCACATTTATACAGAAGCCAAAAGCAGTTTCACACTTTCATTATGATTATGGTTATTTTAACTTTCCATACGCACCCCCTTCCACACACCCCTCTCCGAACATCATTGTCATTTCTTTCTATTTCAACATATATATTATGGTTACGGCATTTCTTTTCTGAACAGTACATCAGTGTCTGTATTGGTGTCAACTTACAAAGTTTTTCCATTTTTCATTTTCACTAAAATTTTGCCGTTGGACGACCAAGCGGCCATAGTCGCGGAGTGAGAACTGACCTTTTTCAGAAGTCTGTAGCTGGTCTGGGTGAGGTCCTCCCCTACAGTGATGCCTGTCTGCTTTAATTTGCGACGACGAGCTGTCAGCACTTGCCCCCTCTTCCCCCTGGACACGAAGCGCACGATGATGGGGCGGGGTCTGCCTCCTCCCGCGCCGACTTTGCCGGTGTGATGCGCGATCTCGATGTCGCTGGCTGACACTGGTACCTCCAGCTTCTCTGTGAAGATGCTGAGGCACTTCTTCATGCAGTCCTCCGCTGTCTCCTGCCCCTGGGCCTAACGGACGCCGAAGCCTCGGATGTTCCACTGTCTCCCGTGCTGCTCCTGGTTGTTGATGCTGTTTCTCAAATTGTCGAGTTCTTTAGAGTTGCGGGTGAGCTGGTCCTTGAGTTTTGTGTTTTCTTGACGTAGTTGGTTCACTTCAGCCGTAAGTTTGTCTTCGTTGGTTTCAATGTTAAAAATCCTACTCTCCAGTTTATCAGTTTTGTGTTCTAAAGATGTAGCAATTATTTTGAATTATTCTTTCACTTCAGTTATTTCTTCTTTTAATTGCTGAATGTCCCCTTTGGTAGACAGTTTCGTCATAGCAGCTTTTAATTCGTATATAGCTTCCTGCCAGGCCATTTCTTCTGCTGCACATTCAGTATCTTTCTTCTGCTTCTTACTATTTTGATTTGCTCTGCTGCTGTCTTCAGTTTGCTCCGGGCTAGCGCACAAGTCACTGGTCGATGACGACGAAGATGGTTTCCTTTTTGCACCTCCTTTATTCCCAAAATACTTAGAAATAGTTGTGCTCCAATTTGCAGAAATTAAAAGTTCATCTTTCTGTGAATCTTGAGCACACTGCGCCGCGCTTGCCTAACGTTGGGTTGTTCACGCTACTCCATTGCAATGCGACACTGCATTCCCTGCACGCTTTCTCCTACCCTTTCTCCTACCGAGAAAGAAGTGAGCTCAAAATGCAGTGTTGTCAGAGCTCTCGCGAAACACGTCCGTCCTCGACGGTGGGCGGAAGTCAAGTTCTGATGATAGAACTTTCCGCGTAGGTATATTTGTAATGCTGCATTGTGTGTGCGTCGAATGGATGGATGGATGCATGCATGCATGCATGCATGCATGTATGCATATATGCATATATGTATGTATGTACTGTAAGTTGGGAGTTGGGGACAGAGTGTTTCGTATGCGTGTGTGTGAGGATTGTAAAGCACTTTGTCCAATGAGGAAAGCGCTGATAAATGTCCAGTTATTATTATTATTATCACTATTATTATTATTATTGTTGTTGTTGTTATTGATTTTATAACTTATGAGTCATGTGCTTTTTCTTTTCTTTTTCTTTTTTTCTTCTTTTTTTCTTTATTTCTTTTCTCATTTTTCTTTTGAAGTTGGACGGTCGAGTTGTGACATACGATCTTTATTTGCCTCCATTAATAAGTATTGAATACCCAATACAAGTGTGTGTGTGTGTGTGTGTGTGTGTGTGTGTGTGTGTGTGTGTGTGTGTGTGTGTGTGTGTGTGTGTGTGTGTGTGTGTGTGTGTGTGCGTGCGTGGTGCGTGTGTGTGTGACCATGAACTCTCTCTGTCCGTTTGTGTGTGTGTGCGTGTGTGTGTGTATGTCTGTGGTCTGTCTGTGTGATATATATGTTTAAATACATTCGCGATACACAATTTGATTTCTATCCACATAAATCATGGCCTGTATACAGGCGTTATAATTTATCACCCTCGGAGGACCGGGAAGGCAGCGCAGCTATCATTGTCAGGGAGGACAGACATTGTAAATCGTTTTCAGACAGCGTCCCTCCCAACGCACACACACACACACACACACACACACACACACACACACACACACAGCATGAAGCATGAAACACATGTCGTTCTCTATTCTGTCTTTAAGGTTTTTAAACCGATCATGTAGATATGGATGGAATCATTGATTGGGACAGTGCTTGTTCTCTAAAAGAAAAAGAGGGGGAGGAGGACAAGGATGAAAATGACAAACAAGAACAGCAACAACAGTGACAACAACAACTTGAATGATAGTTAAATAAATATTTGAATAAACAGAAGCGCTGCACAAATACAAAGGTTCCTTCATGATGTAAGCAAAACTGAGCTAAATTGAACTAGCATTATAAAACGATTTTTAAGTTAAATTACTAAATGAATGGAAGTGTATCAGCTTCCATTGTACATTTGTTTTGTCTTTTAATTGTTGATTTTTTTTGGGTTTGTTTGTTTTTCTTTTTGTTTTGTTGTTGTTGTTTTTACAAACTACAGTCAGTTTTATTACCAACTTCCTTTACAAATCAAAATCTTTTTAACTTCTTTGCAAACTGATTTCCTTCATAAACCAAACAATTTTCTTTACATACCAATTTGCGTGTGTGTGTGTGTGTGTGTGTGTGTGTGTGTGCGCGCGCGCGCGCGCGTGTGTTCAGTGTTTATCATGATAACACGTCAAATGAGGTATAAGTTGCAACTAGACACTTGGCTTATTACAGTTTGTAAAATGCTTGATTTTGCCATGCACATGTTGCTTCTCTTGAATGTAATATTGTAGGGGGGTTTTATGGATTTTTTCCTTCTTCTTCATTTCTTAAATCAAAAGAAAATATTCAAAAATGATACCAGAAAGACATTCGGAAAGTAAGGAAAAAAACAAAACAACAACAACAACAACAGCAAAACAACCAAAAGAAGAAGAAGAAGAAAAAAAGGGAAGGCGGGCATGTAGTCTGGAAGACATAATATTTGATAGAAAGAGGTGAGGATTATCCATTAACGTATAATGAAACGACTACTTGTTCGCTTTAAATGAAGTGAACACTTCCCATGCATGACGCAGTGAAGCCCCCGGGATCAACACGATCACTGAGTCCGGTACAGTGTTGTTATCAATCCCCCTCCATTCCAGCCTCTCTCAAACCCCCTCCACTCGTCCTCCACCTCACCCCCACCCACTAAAAAAAATTCATTGTTCATTCTCGGTCATTCATACATAACTGATTCAACGAAAATTACTACCCAACTACTGACTCTGTAGATTTATTTTCTACATTGTCACCATAGTTGTTTTTTTTTTTATTCATTATTTTGTAATCAACGCCATTGCCTCATTGTTACCCTGTTCAGAGCAGCAGCAAATTTTAAGGATGGAAACCAACCAGGAACTGTGGTTGTTTAGTGTCCAACATGGCAACAGTT
The DNA here is from genome assembly GCF_041734735.1 of Babylonia areolata. Classification (NCBI taxonomy): domain Eukaryota; kingdom Metazoa; phylum Mollusca; class Gastropoda; order Neogastropoda; family Buccinidae; genus Babylonia; species Babylonia areolata. The sequence goes on along the minus strand of NC_134898.1, from coordinate 8,191,203 downwards.
CCGGGGAGTTGTGGCCCCAAATTATTGGCTAATTTGTCACGCCCCTCGCCCGTCTGCCGAACAGAATGACAATGAGGGAAGCGGAATTTCTTGTGACGGCAACACAAAAACGTCTGACCAACTTGCACAGTGGGACAGTCGCCATGCTGGTAGCCAGGAAAAGCCAGGAAACATAACCGATAAGGGCCGATAGTGCAGGGAGAGAAGTGCAAAGGGGAAAGGTGCAGAACGGCTGATGGACAGATTGTGGTTCATGGCAGGTGACAGCATTACAAATGACTCCGCACTTCCAGAAGTTTGGCACTCGGGTATTCAATGGGTGCTTCTGGCTTACCTGCTCTTTTGGACGGTCCGTGTTGATTGGTTTGTTGTGCTGTCTCCGCTAAAGTTAGGGGAACACGTGCAGGGTTGGGGGTCTTTGTCAGAAGGTGCCAACGTGTGCAGTGCTGTCAGTGTTTTTCTCATGGTGTTCTGGTTCGCTCTAGATGACGAAATGAGAATAAGAATAAGCACGGTTTATCGCCCTTTAGAATACTTATAGATAACACATATCATTACTGCTACCTTGTCACCTTGCACGTGCGAGCAGTTGTTTCATAACATGTCCCTTCTTGGCAAGACCAAACCAATTTCGCTACCGTGTGTCTCGGATATAAAGCTTCTTCCGAGCATGTTTGCAGTCTTCTTCTCCAACAAAAATTTGACCATTAGCAACAGTTTCCACTCAGCCTCACAGTCAGACAACGTGTCTCCATCTTTCTCTGGTACCCCTCTCTCTGAGTTTGATCCTGTTACGGAAGACTTTGTGAGAAAAACTATTTTGCACACTACTCCAAAAACTTGTTAACTAGATCCTAGGCCCACCACGTTTCTGTTCCAACACTTAGACCCTCTTCTGCCTGCCATTACTCATATCATAAATGAATCTCTCATTTCTGGTGTCTTATTGAATTTAAAACAGTCATACTGAAACCTGAAACTGAAGAAAACAAACCTGGACCCCAACGACTTGAAAATTTACAGACCCATCTCTAACTTGCCATACCTTGAACGACTCCTGCTCTAATCAATTTTTCTCTCATTTGACCTCTCACTCACTACTCAGCGATCACCAGTCTGCTTATAGGCCTGAGCACTGCACAGAGACCGTTCTTCTACGCATTGTAAATGATCTGTTGAATTCTCTAGACCAAGACAAAATTTATGTTCTACTTTTGGACCTTTCTGCAGCCATCGATACGATAGATCACGAAATTCTTCTTTCATGTTTGAGTTAATTTTTTGGGATTACAAGCACTGCCCTCATCTGTTTTCGATCTTATCTCTCTGACAGAAAGCAATTGCCCTTGTAAACGGAAATAAATCTTCTGTATCTACTCTTGATTTCGACGTTCCCCAAAGCTCTGTGCTGGGCTCAGTGCTTTTCACACTCCACTCACAACTCTCATTGACACTTATTCCATCTGTTATGAAATATATGCTGATGATACTCAACATAAACATTCTGATTCCCCTCCAAATTATGAACATCTAAATTCAAACTCTCCAAGACTGTGTCACAGAAGTGAAAAATTGGATGACAGAAAACAAACTGAAACTAAACTAAGCCCTCAGACTCCTTCCACCATCACTAGATGCCACTTCTCTGCCTTCCACTGTCGATCACAGAAACTCTTCTATCTCATTCTCTGGTCATGTCCGTCACCTTGGCTTTTTCCTCGATAAAAATGTTTCCATGCAGTTCAAATCAGCAAAACCTGTCAAGCAGCCTACTTTGAACTCGAATCAGCTCCATACGCCAGTACCTCACACTCGACGCAACCAAAACACTAGTTAGTTCATGCATACTCTCTTGTTTAGACTATTGCAACTCTCTTCTCATCAGTTGTCCGCAAACACTCATCAGACCACTCCAGCAGGTACAAAACTCCGCTGCCAAACTGATTCATAAAGCAAAAAGATCCGCACACTGCACACCCCTTCTAAAAGAGTTGCACTGGATACCCATAGAGCAAAGAATCAAATACAAAGCCGCTTGTCTCTGCTACCATGTCATATCTGGAAATGCACCCCGATACCTCTCTGACATCCTTCATATGTATGTACCCTCCCGTTCTCTACGCTCTGCTGCCGATGATAGAACTTTCCACGTCCCAAAGTACAAAAAAGAACAGCACGGTGGTCGAGCCATTTCATCATCCCCTGTTCAAATATGGAACTCTTTGCCTGACCACGTACGTCACAGCCCTCCCACTGCCTTCCTTTAAATCTTCCAGCAGCATTTCCGCTAGACCCTCTCTCAGTCATGGAAGAAGTTTGTTGATTGTGTAGGTATATTTGTCAGGTCAGGGGCACAGCCCTTGCTACTGGTACCATGTAACCCAGTACTACCTGCCACATGTGAAGTCTCCCAACGACGGACCAGGTGGAGGAAGAAACCTTTCCCAACGGCTGTGAAGGCAGAAGAGGATGACCAAAGGGCAAGGGGAGCTCTTATCCTTGGCTGGAAGTCCTCCTATGAGATGGAGCTCCGAAGAAAAAACCTGAACCTGCCGAGGCCGTCCTAAACGTGGCAGTATCTGCACCTGTGGGACTGTGAGAGTCGGTAGGCGAGAGAGTGGGGAAGGGACTGTACAACTCCTCTTCACTAAAAAAAAAAAAAAAAAAGTCACCTGTGCTGGTCAGGCAACCAGGCTAATGTCGGAATGGTGAGCTAGCCCTTCAACACCCAGATTCCCCAAGTCTTGCGGCGATGGAGAAGTGGTAACGGGGACAGGCAGAGGATGCTGGTCACCGCTGACCACTAATGACCAATACTGACCATTGTGACCACAGACACTACTGGCAACTTATCATTGCTGACCACTGGTCATCACTGACCGCCACTGACAACGGCTGACCTCTGACCACTACTGACCACTGACGTGACCACTGACTACTACTGACCACTGCTTACCACCAATGCCCACAACTAAACACAAATGACCAGCGACCACCGCTGACTTATACTGACTACTGCTGACCACCGATGAATGACCACTACTAACCACTGACCACGATGACCGTAGACATTACTGACCACTTATCACTGCTGACCACTACTGACCACTGGTCTCCACTCACCGCCACTGACCACTGCTGACCTCTGACCACTGCTGACAACTGACTACTACTGACCACCGCTGACAACTGACCACCATTGACCACTACTGACCACTGATCACTGCTGAATGTTGGTCGCCACTGGATATTATGGCTACTGGCCACTGCTGGTCAGTGACCACTGACTACTACTGACCGCTACAGACTGCCACTGACCACCGACCACTGCTTATCACTGATCACTGACTACCACTGACCACTGCAACTGACCACTGCTGACCAATGACCACCACTAACCACTACTGACCAGTGCTGACCACCACCATGATTAACCTGGGGGAACATGGACCTGGGAGAATATAGACCTTGAAGAAACATATACCTGGAACAGACCTTGGGGAACATAGACATGCTCCAGAACTGAGCACGCTAATACACAGAATACCCTCCCCCACCCCCTCCCCCAAAGCAAAACAAACTATTAAACTTAAAGTCATGAACTATCAGTGGAGGAAATAATGACGACGAATCAGCAGTAACAATTCAAATGCCAAAATGTTGCCAATCCGTTGATACGTCAGCGGAGGCCTGTTAAACGTTCATTTATCGCTGGTCTGTCAACCTGTTAACTGAGCTCAGCAAAATTGTCGCCGGCGACAATTCAGCGGAGGAGACAAATCAAGTCGACAGCTAAAAACTTAAAATTACCGAACGTATCAGCAAGCTTTGTTTGTGTGATTTGTTATTTCTGTATTTATTTTGTGCATGAATGTTTGTGTTTGTATGAATAAGTGTCTGTCTGTCTGTGTGGGTGAGTAAATGTGTGTGTGTGTGTGTGTGTGTGTGTGTGTGAACAGAGGGGTCCATTTTTGTGTGACCTCTGTGTCACCCCCCACCCTCTCCCCCCATGTTCTCTGTTCCTTGTTTGTGACCTCCTTTCATAGCGTGCTGTTTTGGTTCTTGTGGTTGAACAATACCACCTTCCTGGCTTCAAAGGTATGTCACAGGTGTGTGTGTGCTTTGTTTGATTGTGTGTGGTGTGTGTGTGTGTGTGTGGGTGTGTGAGCGTGTGTGCGTGCGTGCGTGCGTGCGTGCGTGCGTGTGTGTGTGTGTGTGTGTGTGTGTGTGTGAGTGTAGTGAATGAGAGGAGAGCTTGAGAGGGAGAGAGAGACTCAGACACGGATGTCTTTTGTTTTTGTTTTTTCAGAAAGTCAATAGCCATTTAGAAGGTGTGTACACATGCAGATGAAAAATGCGCATGGATACGGAAGAATAATGATAAATAATTATTTCGCAATGTAAACGCTGTGTAGTTTTACAATATTTCGTTCTTGGATAGTAGCAAAACAAGTTGGAATAAACATGGCTCTTCAAATTCTTTTGTGGAATAAATTGCTTTTTAATGAATCAATCCCGGACAGTTTAACACGAAATGGACACCATCTGCAGTTGATTCTTTACACAGTGGGCATGTATTACAAATGTTTGTCTGCCAAAGTGACGTCGATGAACGAAAACACCAAGATCATGAAAACGATATATATATATATATGGAGGGTGGGGGGGTGTACACATGTAACATATTATTTGTTTATTTGTTTGTTTATATATTTTTCTATATCAAATCTGTCACTGTCAGTAAATTGTAAGCAATGTTTCTTGAGCATGTGCCGTGGTTGACGTGATGAATACCATTACGGAAACATCTGACGCGTTCGGAGGTGTAACATAGTCATGCCAGACATGAAAAATAATTCTTCCTTTTAGAGAATACAGTTGCCCCCTTCTCTCGTCATTGGGTTTATATCCCCATCGTCTTTCCCTCTGTTTTAATATATTTTTTGTTATTTCAAGCATATTTGCAACCTAAGAAGAGTTGTTTACTTGTAGTTGTTTTTCTCATCTACTTCGTTGCTAGTTTCAAGTACATATCGGGTGTCCCCAAAAAAGTGAACCGCTTTTTGACAAGTATTTTCTCAGTGATAGAGAAACCGAATTCACTGAAAATTTTCACACAGTAACCTAGGGTATCATCAACAAGTCTGCAAAATATCTTAAAGTTCGGACGCATATTATGCGAGTATTGTCAAATTCAAAACAGCATGTCAAAAAATCCAATATCAGAGCTGTACAATGTGAACTTCATCATGTTCATACCAGCTGCCAGGTGTTGGCATCTGTCAATCAGTGTCAGTCTGTCAGTGCCTGTCTGGGTGTCAAGTCTATTGATTTTTCTTCTTTTTTTTTTAATTGTCGTCTGTATCCAAAATCAGTTCTGTCCAAAGTTTCAGTTTGGAAGGATCAACCATGCCTTTGAGTGAAAGTGATAAGGTTACCATTGAAAACTGTTTCCAGGAGAAAGACGGGTGGAAGAAGGCTCGTAATGGAATTTCCAGGCAAGGGGTGGAGTCATGTCACTGTGAACAGACTTATCGCTAAAATACGCACTACAGGGTCAGTAGCACGTACAATTGGCAGTGGCAGACCCAAGACTGCATGTTCGGAGGAGAACAAGGACCGTGTTGAGGAACTGATTCAATCCCAGGAGGAGAACCCAGGGACCTGCAAGTCACTTAGAGAAGTTGCAAGCGATTTACAAGTGAGCAAGTTTTCTGTGCAAAGAATGGTGAAGGAACTGGAGCTGAAGCCCTTCAAGAGGACACAGGTATCAAGGAGGGACCAAAATGTTAGAGGGGAAAGAGAAAACCGCTGCCGTAACATGAATGACCGCTACTCGGCCACTGATGTGAAAAGGATCCTTTTCACAGACGAGAAAGACTTGACGTTAGAGATAGCTAAAAATCGCCAAAACGGAAACGAGAAAATCAGCCATCTCGCCTCTACCATAAGACTTCTAGATTTTCAAAAAACGATAATGGTTTCAGCTGGAGTATCCTGGAAAGGAAAAACAAACATTCATTTTATTGACACTGATAGAGCCAAGGTTAATAGTGAAAGCTACATTCAGTTACTGGATGACAATCTTCTCCCGGATTATAGACGTCTTTATCCTAGAAACAATTACGTGTTTCAGCAAGATGAGGCTCCTTCACACACAAGTAGGGTAACCCAGGCCCATGTGGAGGAGGCTACCCCAGAATTCATCAAGAAGGATGAAGGGCCTCCACAAAGTCCTGACTGTAACCCAATGGATTATGCCATATGGGACTCTCTGAAGGAGAAATTTACCGGGGAGTGAGAGACAAATTGACCGTGCAGGCGTTAAAGGACGTGATAATTATGTCATGGGAGGAGATATCGGTGGAAGAAATACGTAAAAGTATTTCTGCTTGGAAGAAACGGCTTCGTTCAGTAGTGGAGGAAGATGGAGGCCACGTTGAGTGAGTTTTCCTCTGATACTGGATTTTTTGACATGCTGTTTTGAATTTGACAATACTCGCATAATCTGCATCCGAACTTTTAGATATCTTGCAGACTTGTTGATGATACGCTAAGGTTACTGTGTGAAAATTTTCAATAAATTCGGTTTCTCTATCACTGAGAAAATACTTGTCAAAAAGCGGTTCACTTTTGCGGGACACCCGATACGTATATGTTAATTGTTGTGCAAGGCAACGTTGTGCGGTACTGAATAATTTGTTGCGTACATCAAGTCCTCATTTGTTCCACCCTCCCTCACCACCCCCCAGCTCCATACCTTCAGTCTCTCCATCCATGCAGCACCACCATTCCCGGCTTAACAACCCCGACCCTCGCCTCTATCAATATAGACACACACTTGTTCCTGCCCGTTGTCCAATGAATTCAATTTACCGAATTTTTCTCCTCTGTGTTCATGGGCTGAAAATCCGTGGTCCTGTTGCATAGATTGGGAAATATTGAAGACACGCGTGTGTCTATTGATTGTCTGCATGCGTGCACTCTTCTTAGCGAGCCTGACAGGGAACCTGTTGACTTGCCAAACAAGTTCAGGTCCCAGATCGCCCACCCACCCAACCGCTCTCTCTCTCTCTCTCTCTCTATACAATCACAACAACTTTAAGCAAAACAACCACAACAACTTTAAGCAAAATCTAAAAATGTACCTATTCACAAAAATTGACGTCACCTGAAATCCAATATTGCTTTCGACAATTTGTGAGTTCCCTCTCACTCTCTCTTGAGTGGGTGCATTTGTGTACGTTTGTGTGTGTGTGTGTGTGTGTGTGTGTGTGTGTGTGTGTGTGTATTTCATGATTTTTTTTTTCTTCTCTTCTCTTCTTCTTCCTTTTGTGGAATGGCTTTGAATGGTGAAATAATGGTGTATTTGATTGTGTTTTGATTTTGTGCTCATTTTCGCTTTTTTAGCTTTATTTCCCTCTTTAGGGTGAGGGCTGGATGTAAAAAAGCATGTTACTTGCTTATCTATTACCCTCGTTAATAAAGATTTTGTCTTGTCTTGTCTTGTCTCTCTCTCTCTTTGTCCGTTTGTTTGCTTGTTTGCATCTATATTTCTCTGTCTCGTTCTGCCTCCACCCACCTCTCTCTTTCTCCCTCTTTCTCAGGGGACGTATTGTCTGAGCAGAAAGGAGAGGTCACTATTTCTCCCTCCTGAGTTCTAGTATATTGTATCTGATACAGTGTCTCCATTCCAGCTTCCTGAGTTTTTGAAGAATGTGACTGCCACTGAGTGTCTTCTGTCCTTTATGATGAGTTCGCACAGGTGTGGCTGGTAGAATGTCTCCACAACAGTATCATGAGTTCTGAATGACATGACTGGCATGATGTTTCCACTCCTGTGTCGTGAGTTCTGAATGACGCGCCTGACATGATGTTTCCACTCCTGTGTCGTGAGTTCTGTATGACGCGCCTGACATGATGTTTCCACTCCTGTGTCGTGGATTCTTGCAGAATGTGGCTGGCGAAGTGTTGCAACTCCTGCTTTTCTTTCAGGATTACGGTCTGCAGTGTCTTTCCATTCTTAATAATAATAATAATAATAATATTAATAATAATAACTGGACAGTTATCAGCGCTTTCCTCATTGCAAAATGCGCTTTACAATCCACACACACACGCATACGGAACACACTCAGTCCTCAACTCACAATCATGCTCATTAAAGATGTATATACGGATACAAACTCGTAAGTACAATACATACATACATACATACACTCGACGCACACACAATACAGCGTTACAAATATACCTACACAATCAACTAACTACTTTCATGATTGAGAGAGGGTCTAGGGGAAATGCTGCTGAAAGAGGAAAGTCTTGAGGTTAGATTTAAAAGAAGGCAGTGAGGGGCTGTGACGGACGTGGTAAGGCAAAGAGTACCATATTTGAACACCAGATGATGAAATGGCTCGACAACCGTGCTGTTCTCTTTTGTATTATGGGACGTAGAAGGTTCTATCATTGGCAACAGAGCGAAGAGAACGGGGGGGTAGGCCTACATAGATTCGAAAAATGTCAGAGAGATAACGGGGTGCAGTTCCAGATATGACATGGTATCAGAGACAGGCTGCTTTGTATTTGATTCTTTGCTCCGTGAGTAGAGAGGGACTGTGGAAGATCATGGCCAAGTACGGATGCCCTCGGAAATTTATTTCCTTGGTCAGCCAATTCCATGAAGGCATGCAGGCTCGAGTCCAGGACAATGGCGAAAATCTGCTCCTTTACCTATCACAAATGGTGTCAAGCAAGGCTGCGTCCTGTCTCCATCACTGTTCAGCCTCATGTTCTCTGCAGTGCTTACTGATGCCTTCAGAGATGGCGATGTTGGAATTGGCCTAAAGCACCGAACAGACGGCAAGCTGTTTAACCTCAGAAGGCTTCAAGCAAAAACCAAGGTCATGACAGACATCATCAGAGACTTTTTGTTTGCTGATGATTGTGCCCTCAATGCTGGATCTGAAGCTGACATGCAACTCAGCGTCGACAAGTTTTCCACTGCCAGCAGGAACTTCGGCCTTACCATCAGCACGAGGAAAACTGAAGTTCTCCATCAGCCAGCCCCCAGGGAAACCCCACGTTGAGCCCAACATCACAGTCAACGATCAGAGACTCAGTGCAGTGGAGCGGTTCACATACCTTGGCAACACACTGTCACGAAATGCGACCATCGACGATGAAGTGAACGTCAGGATTGCAAGAGCAAGCGCAACCTTTGGTAGACTCTATGCAAATGTCTGGAACAGAAGAGGCATTGGTCTTGAGACCAAGCTAAAGGTCTACAGAGCAGTAGTTCTCCCCCACACTACTGTACGCCTGCGAAACTTGGACGGTGTACCAACGACATGCCAGGAAGCTGAACCACTTCCACACAACATGCCTCAGGAAGCTACTGAACATTAAGTGGCAAGACAGGACCCCAGACACGGAGGTGCTTGCAAAAGCCACCCTTCCCAGCATCTTCACCATCCTGATGCAGTCCCAGCTTCGCTTGGACTGGACACGTGGTGCACATGCCCAAAAGGCTCTTCTATGGCGAGCTGCAACAAAGGAAGAGATCACATGGAGGTCAGAAGAAGCGCTTCAGAGATACTCTGAAAGTCTCTCTGAAAGTGTTTGATATCAACCCTGACTCCTGGGAGGAATCTGCACTGGACCGTGACAAATGGCGCGCTGCTGTGCACAAAGGCGCCAAGTTGTGCGAGGCCAACAGGACTGCTGCAGCTGTTCAGAAGAGGCAGACCAGAAAGTCACGGGCAAACAAGCTCCCTGACAATGATATGCCTGTCTTTGTCTGCCCCAACTGTCAGCGAACATTTCGTGCGCAGATTGGACTATTCAGCCATCTGCGCATTCACAGATAGATTAATGAGCATCCCCCCCACCACCACCCTCCCCCCATCCCCCATCTGGATGACAACGATGGTCATCATCGATCTCGATGGACACACACCACCACCACCATTTAAAGGGGTGTGCAATGTGCGGATCTTTTTGCTTCACAAATAAGTTTGGCGACGGAGTTTTGTACCTGCTGTAGTTATCTGAGGAGTGTTTGCGGACAACTGATGAGAAGAGAGTTGCAATAATCTAGTCTAGAGAGTATGCATGAACAAACCAGTGTTCTGGTTGCCTTGACTGTGAGGTAGCGGTGTATGGAGCTGATTCGTCCAAGTTCAAAGTAGGCTGCTTGACAGGTTTTGCTGATGTTATATTGCACGGAAAGATCTTTATCGAGGAAAAAAGAAAGTCACGGATATGATCAGAGAATGAGAGAGAAGATCGAAGAGTTTCCGTGATCGACAGTGGAAGGCAGGGAAGTGGCATCTACTGATGGAGGAAGGAGTCTGAGGGCTTTCGTCTTATCGTTTAGTTCAAGCTTGTTTTCTGTCATCCAATTTTTCACTTCTGTTACAGTCTTGCAGAGTTTGAATTACATGTTCAAAATTTGGAGGGGAATCAGAATCGGTGTTTAAGTTGAGTATCATCAGCATACATTTCATGACGGATAGAATAAGTGTCAATGAAAGGTGTGAATGGAGTGGTGTTGAGTATGAAAAGCACTGGGCCCAGCACAGAGTCTTGGGAAACGCCGAAATCAAGAGTAGATTCAGAAGATCTATTTCCGTTTACAAGGACAATTTGCTTTCTGTCAGAAAGATAAGATCGAAACCAGTTTTTGCATCATTAGTTATTGCAGGATGTCCACACTCTATTCCATTCCTACTACTCGAGTTCCTTTATGATGTGGCTGCCGTCTCCATTCCTTTATGAGTTCTTGCAGAACGTGTTTGTCAATTGAATACCCACTTCATCCTGATATGAATCTCATCATGAGTTCTGACAGAACACGGCTGCCAAAGTATTTCTTTGCCACTCCTTTGTTAAGAGTCTTTAAGGACGTGAGTTGATGTGTATCTCCTCTGCTTTATCAAAGTTCTTGTCATGGCTGCCTCAGAATGTCTGCAATCTTTTGTAGCTGTGCACCCGGGTGGTATATAAGGGGACGGTACAAAAGAACTAACTAATGATTATTTACTGAATTAAAGGATAGACAAGAATTCCCGCGCACAGGCCAGGAACATATAGAGGCCAGTCACAAAAGGGGTTTTCTATTGTTCTGTTTACAATAGTTATTTAGAAGTTGAAAAGATAAGGAGAAGAACTAAGAGGAAGACAGTGCCTGAACAGACAAAAGTAAACAGATGTCATTAAGCACATGTCAGCACAAGTGAATAGTAAAGCACATGTATACATATTGCAAGACTACCACTTGTTTGGGATAAGCAACAAAATCACATAAAATAATGCATATGTGTGAAGACCAAACACTGACATCAAATGACATTTCTAATACATTTAAATAGTGCAGTTAAAGTGATTGAAGTTATGCTGATTTAGTGAAAGTACACTGACAGTATAGATTAGGTAAAGCTTATACTGTGTCAAAGTGACTCAAATGAATCAGTTTATCATGTTGCACTATACTGGTGTAAGCCGTATAGGAGAGAGCATGATAACTAAATTACAATTAACAGACTGATACATGTCAGGTGGTTTTAACCAATAACTGATATTAATCGAACACTATCTTGTAATCACCACAGAATACTACACACATCTTAGAGTAATGAGAATCAGTGGAACACTGTAGCATCATAACTGATATCAGCATGAAAAATGATACATAAATAATAAACAAGATAGAATCAGTGGCTTTGATATAATACTGGCAAATTGAGACCAGATGGTAATCAGTGCAAGAACTGTCATGGCTTAACCATTAAGTGGTGAATGAACTTACACAAGTAATCTGTTGCATCAAAGCCAAATATCAACACAGCTAAGCTTGTATTCAACATTTAAATCTCCTCCACTGAAGCGGGATAAGGAACCTAACCTTCATCAGTGGAAGCAAATGAGAAAGAACGCGTCATATGCACTCACTAGATCAGTTTCAGTTTCAGTAGCTCAAGGAGGCGTCACTGCGTTCGGACAAATCCATATACGCTACACCACATCTGCGAAGCAGATGCCTGACCAGCAGCGTAACCCAACGCGCTTAGTCAGGCCTTGAGGAGAAAAAAAAAAGAAGAAAAAAAAAGGTGAATCAATGATAGATAAGCTTACACAAATAAATAAATAAATAATAAATAATAACTATAATGTAAAAAAAAAAATGAAAAAAAAAAGAAGCAAATAGATGTAAAACATTAAGACACACATTCACATATACACCCACACATGCATAACAGATATGTACCGAACACGCAGTTTCACAGATATGAAAGCACAGTCAAATACATATAAACGTACATGAGCTCCAACACACACACACACACACACCACACACATTACCCTGCACCTCCTCTACCCCCCTCCTCCACACACTCATTTCTAGTCTACGTATCACAGCTTCCACGGCACACACACACACACACACACACACACACACACACACACACACACAACACACACACACACACACACACACACACAGAGATGAACACTTACTTGTACAAGCGCACACACATATGCCCATATCTCCACACACATATGTACAAAGATATATATATATATATATATATATATATATATATATATATATATATATATATATATATACGTTCCAATATCCTGTTGCTCCCACAGTGTAGGCATGCATACACTCACATACCTCATCCTCTACCCCACCTCCCTCCGCACCCCCACCTCCCCCTCACACACACACACACACACGCACGCACGTGCACAGAACTCTACTGACACTTGTGTACACTTACACTCTCGCGCATGCACAAACGCACTCAAAAATACAGACCCACACATGCACACAAACACACACATACACACACGCACAGAGGCTGCCACTGATTGGCCGCAAGAGGGATGGGAAAAGATCTCTGATGCCAAGAACGTGGCGTATAGTGTGTTGCTCAGTCTATTGTATTTGGAAAAGCCCACAGAGACTCTGTTCCGTTTTGAAGAAATGTGCGCAATGTTGGTTTGGAAATGATGCCGATATTTGTTTGATTAGCAAAGCATCGTGCTCTGCCTTTCATGTTAGACTTACGGCCACTCCCTCTCTCTGCTTTTATTTCTTTGAGGCGATCGATGGTGTGATGGCCTTGTACCTGTTCTTTTAGATATTCTTTGACTTTTCTGAAGATTTCCGATTTTCCTAGATGTAGGCCGCTCGTTGGTGTTGCGTTACCAGCAAGTCTGTCAGCTCGCTCATTTCCCTTAACACCTGCATGTCCCGGGCAGTATGACCATGTGAGTTTTTTAATCTGAAAGTTGCGCATTGCCTTATGCCACTCTGGGCTTCCCATTCCGTTTTCAATTTTCTGTATGAGGTTCATTGAGTCGGTTAGAATCATGGCATGTTGGTTTCCGGGCGTATGGATGGACGATAGCCACTGGAGGGCATGTGTCACAGCTTCAACTTCCATCGTTAGGCTGGAGGTTGTGACTTTGTAGGCAGCATTCTCTTCCCTAACTGTTTTTCCATTTTGTTTCGCAGTGAATCCCCAACCGGATTGGTGCTTGGGTACTGAGCCATCTGTGTATATGATGATGTCCTCTTCTTTACTGTTTTCTTCTATGAGTAGTTTCACTTCCGCATCAGTTTTGCCCTCTGGCCATTCCCGACAATGTCTTCCTAGAGTGGGTGAAGTGGCTGTGTTGAATAGATGGTTGAGGTTTTCGGGGTTTTTCCCCCATTCTTTTGTTTCTTTCAGGTCTTGTAGTCGGCATACTAGCTGGATTGTGTCTTCTGCTTGCCCCATCCATGATCTTCCTCGTCCTAGGCGGCTGACTCACTAGAACATTCTCGAACAAACTATCAGCGTCCAGAGACGTCATTGACTGTGACGTTAAGAAGAATCAAATGGAACACTGCTCCAAGAATATGACGACATGGCAATTTTCTAGATCAATCATAGCCGAGCTGTGACTACATGTCAACGCAATAACCGAACAAAGCAATATCGACCTACTCATAAAATTATTGACACAAGTACTGTGCCAAAGAATACAATTTACAAATCATCAGCACATTCTAAATAGGGTACTTACAGCCATATGGCGATGACGCTAGCCGTTGTGGGAACACACGCGGCACACACTGCTTGTGACGTAGCAAGAGAGAGAGAGAGCAGGCTCTGGCTGTCAGGCCCAGCCAGGTGGAAAATGACCAGTGATTGTTGGAGTTTTAACGACATATTGGCGACTACACCCGGTCAAGTTTGCTCGGTTGGAGTTGTTTAAGTGCAGGTATTTGTTTGTGTGGTTGGGGTTGTATGTGTTTGGTGGTGGGGGGTTGTTTGTGTGTGTGGCTGGGGTTGTGTGTGTTTGATGGTAAGAGGGTTGTTTTGTTTTTGTGGATGGGGTTGAATGTGTTTGGTGGTAGGGGGTTGTTAGTTTGTGTGGTTGGGGTTGTGTGTGTTCGATGGTAGGGGGTTGTTAGTGTGGTTGGTGAGTATGGGGTTGTGTTTGTTGCTGTTGTAATGGGGTTGTATTGGTATGATTTGGGGGTTGTATGTTTGTAATGTTGATTGCATGTGGGTGGATGTTGTGTCTTTGGTGTGTTGGGTGCTGACTGTGATTGTGCTGTGAGGTAGGGGTTGGGTTTTGTTTGTTTTGCCTCGTGTGGATTGTTTGTGTGGCTTCTGGGTCCTGCGTTTCGTTGTTGCTAAGGGATCTACTTTTTGTTTGCGTTGGTGGTGTTGTTGCTGTTGGTGGTGGTGGTGTTGATAACTTTTATGGTGTGATCGACGGCAAAGGAGGAAGAGATCCCGGTGAGAGGGAGAGCACCAACCCCCCCCCCCCCCCCCCCCCCCCCCCCCCCCCCCATGCCCCCCAAAGAACCCCGCGGCGGCACCAGGGACACCACGCACCCCCACCAGCCGCCCGACGCGCCGGGTATGTGGCCGTGACCTGTGTCACTTGTACATCATGTGTCTTTCTCAATTGTGACATTTGTTTTCTTCATCGCACACCTGGCACAGCCATGGATGGGCATTGCCCACGCCCCGCATCGACTGTGACAGAGTCCAGTTTGGGTCAGGCCCCCTTGCTGGATGATCCCCTCGTGAGAGCCAGAGGACAGGAGTGGGATTACAGGATTTCCGACACTGCCAGTTTAACCATCTGAGAGTGGTTCAACGGTGTGAGGGGGAGGGAGGGGGGGTGATCCAAATCCCTTTTGGCTGTATGGGTCTCCTGATATCCCAAAGGTGTTTTTTTTAAAATTTTATGGAGTGGGGGTGGGGAGCATGTGTGTTTTTGTTGTGTTTCCGGGGGTTGTGGGGTGGAGAGGTGCGGGGTGGGGGGAGGGGGGGGGGAGGAGGTCATGTGTGTTGTGCGTGGAGGGGCAGGGGACGGGTGGTGGTTGGGACTTTAGAACCAGCTGCGGATCTCCTCAAAGTATAGGAAGGAGTCAATGAGTATCCTCATGGGTTGGTTTCCTAAGGTGGGATGGGGTTGGAGGAAGTCCTGGTTTGTTAGTTTATGGTTTTGCTTGTAGTGCAGGAGTGGGGTCATAATTATTGGCTGTTGTTTCTGTACATGATTGCATTGCGTGCTCGTAGGATGCATCTGCACCACACTTGCACTTGAGTTTCCAGATGATGCATGCGTGGGGGTGGGTCCTGATTCTTCTGAGGAGTTTGGAGTTGTTTCTAGGGAGTAGGAGGAGATGTTTTTTCTTTTGGATGGGAATGTGAATCCAGCCATTCTCTGCGCACTTGTGTTCCATGTGTTTATTGCGTAGGTCGTGCATTGTTTGTCGTACCCTCTTTGTGATTTCTGTTATAGAGTACCCTACTTGTGATGGGGAGCCGTACTCTATGGTTTCTTTGGCTGCTTTGTCAGCCATGTCATTTCCTAATATCCCTGTGTGTGAAGGTAACCACATGTGTGTGAGGTCGGTGCCCTTCTTGATCTGGTGTGCTAGGAAGAGGATCTCCTGTTGGAGGCCCCTCCTGTTGTCTGTCCCCTCACGGGTCAGGCCTATAGGGACGACTTGGAGTCTTCAGGAGTACCACTCCTGCTGGGATTGGGGGCATGTCATTTACGGCGGATCATGCCATATAGATGGCGTATAGTTCCGCCGTAAATATGCTAATTCCGGTGTTGAGTTTATATCTCTTGGTGATTTTTAAGTCTGGGATCACAAGTGCGCACCCTGCGTCTCCGTTGTTGTATATGGAGCCGTCAGTGTACACCTTTAGGTGTAGCGGGAATTGTTCGTGTATTTTTATTTTTGCTAATATTGCTATGGCTAGTGGGTTTCTTTTTTTTGGTTCAGGTCCGTAGGTATGGATGATGGTTGGTTTTTCCCATGTCCATGGTGCAGGGCCGGCAGGTGGAGTGGGGTTACCTGGCTTGGGTCGACTGAGTCGAGTTTGTTTTGTTTCCTGTCCTACCATATCTGTCGGGTGTAGCGTTGTAGTGGTGTGGTTTGCCTATGCCATTTTGGTTTCTTGGTGCTGTTGGTTTTTCTGTATGCTTTTTGGCTGCTTGAGATGTCCGTTCGGAGAGTGTTTCTGACAGTGGTAGGCACTGATGTACAGCGGACTTCGAAGTTAGCGCAGCGTCGCCTACTTTCCTCTCCAAGGGGGAGCCAGCCTGCCTCCTGGTAGACCAGGTCTTTGGCAGCCCATTTTGGAAGCCCTAGTGCGTGTCTGATTGCTAATCTTTCTACGCGTTCTAGTTTTTCCCATTGGGAATCTGAGACTGTGAAGAAGGCTTCGTGGCCGTTTTGAAGCTTGGATCGGATCAGGGATCCTGTGAGGTAGACCAAGGTCTCTGGTGTGGCCCATGTTTCCTTGGTCAACAGTTTGATTAGGTTAATTGAGCGCATAGTTTTATTAATGGTTTTGGTAATGTGTGTGTGCCATGTTAAGTTTTGGTCTATAGTCACTCCCAGGAACTTGGTTTCTTTGCTGGGTTGTATGATTGTATTGTCTAGTCTGATACGATATTTGTCTCTATCGGCTGGGTGGCGTGTGAAGACCATGAAGGTCGTCTTTTCTGCCGACAACTGGAAGCCGTTTCTTTTTAGGTATTCTTGGATTTCGTTGATGCCTCTTTGATATAGGAGTTCATGCATAAGGTAGTTGTGGGTTGGCTGTGTATGCCAGATGGCAAGGTCATCTGCGAACAGCGAGATGGTTGCATAGTGTCTTAGTATTTTGTCCTCTTTCCCAAATTCGGATGAGATGTCATGTAGCATGATGCTTTATAGTGTAGGGGCTATAACACTACCCTGTGGGACTCCCATGTCTAGTGTGTGTGTTTCGGATACGGCCGAGCCTACCTTCACAGCCATTTGCCTGGAGTCTAAAAAATCTTGGATGAAGTGGTAGAGCCTTCCTGTTACACTTATTTGTCGTAGCTTGTCGAGTAGTTTGGAATGCCAGACTGTGTTGAATGCTTTCTTGATGTCAAAGACCGTGGCTAGGGTGGTCTTATTTTGCGCCTTGCCTGGTATGAAGCTTCTTTGAATTGTTTCTACTGATTGGACTACGTGTTCCATGCAGTTTCTGCCTCGTCGGAAACCTGCTTGGCACAGTGGGAGTATGTTGTTTTTTTTCTTATCTAAGTAGTGTTCTAATCTCGTTTTTATAAACCGTCTATGTCGGGGTCCTCAAGGTCTGTCGTTGTGCATTTCGTTTCTAGGTTGGAGGCGAAAGCCTCCAAGTCTGCTCTATGGTACATGTATTTTGGAATATTGTCAGTGTCGGTTGTGTTTGGGTGTATTTAACCTATTGTGATATGTATGGGGAGGTGGTCTGATTGTAGGTGGTCATCTGCTGTGTACCAGTCTGTGTTTGGGGCTATGTCGTTGGTTACTAGGGTGAGGTCTATAGCAGAGTTTCGCTGATTTGTCGTCCCTATTCTAGAGAAGGAACCATCGTTTAGTATGCTTAGGTCTGATTCTGTAATGGTCAAGGCTAGTATATTATCGTCTCCTTTGTCCTGTCCGTTGTCCCAAAGTCTATGGCTGTTGTTAAAGTCGCCGGCTACCACCCATCTGCCGTCCTTACTGTTGAGGTTTTGTAACCAGGCTACATCCTCGTCTTGTTTGATTCCTGCAGGGTAGTAGAAGTTTGCTATTTTGATAGGTTTTTGTTTATTCGTGGGGATAATCACTGTGCAGAGAGTGAGTCTACAGTTTGTTGGTAAGTCAGGAATGTCAAAGTGGGTGTGTGGGAGTCTGGTACTGATGTATGTGGCCACCATTACTCTGTCTCCCTCTATGCCCATGACGGGTGGGTAGTAGTACCCGTCAATGACAGGGAGGGATTTAGGGGTGGGGTGTTGAGGGATTGTAGGAGCAGGACATCTATCCTGGTGTGGGTCTGCAGGTAGTCGTTGAGAATGGGGGTCTTTCCCCTGATCGTTCTGCAGTTCCACTGAAGGATGGATATCCTGCATTTGGGCTGCTTATGGAGGTTCGGGGTGTCTGTCATTTTCGGTTGGATGTGGAGTTTGTTAGGGTAATGACAGCCGAGGTGACGAAGGGATGCATCCGGTCGCTCTCGCTGACATTTTGGGCACGGGTGGGTGGATTAGGGGGCCCTGCTGGCAGCCCGCTGGCCGGGGGAAGCAGTGGGGCGGGGGCTGGTTGCGCTCCGTTGTGGGGACGGAGGAGTGGGTTGGGGTCTTGGCTTGGCTGAGCGCAATGCATACAGCTCGGCCAGTAGTTTTTCTCTCTCTTTCCTTTCCTTCTTCTCTTGTTGGAGCTGTTGGTTTAGCGCCTCTATGGGGTTTTTTTGCATTGTTTTTAGTGTCTACATCATTTCAGACATGAGGTCGGAGTTAGTGGGGGTGGGTTGTGTCGGGGGGAGGGGTGTGCACAGGGGGGTGGGGGTTGGAGGGGTGGGGGAGTATGGGGGGGGGGGGCGGAGCGGTGACGGCGGGGGGCGGGGCGATGCCTGTAGGGGGCGTCTTGGGGCTGGGAGGGGGCATGGTGCAGTTGGGGAGGGGCAGCGGGTGTCTGGCTATTTTTTCACACCGCGCCGGCATATGTGTTGGTGTGGGGGGTGTCGTATCTCCATGCGTTGTGCAAGGGGGACTCATGGGGGTTCGAATCCCAGCCGTTTTGGTGTTGGTAGGGCGCTGTGGGCTTCTCGTGGGGGTCCGAGTCCCTTTTTTTTTTTTTTTTTTGGCTTGGCTTGTTGGAAGGCCTGTGCCCTGGGCATGTAGTTAGCTGCTCTGATCTAGTTGGCAGCTAGCCATATTTTTCGTTGTGGACATTGCCGGTAATTAGCAGAATGTTCCCCTTGGCAGTTCACACACCGTCTAGTGAGTGATTTGCATTGGTGTGTGGCGTGCCCTTCACGGCCGCAAGTTGGGCAAGTTGGGGGCTTGCGTGTGTGGGCCTCTGTTCTGTGGCCCAGTTTTTGGCATTGGTGGCACTTTGGTACAGGTGCAACATAGGGTTGTACGCTGTATGGCACCTTGTTGGTGGTGACAAATGGTGGTAGTGTGGTGGTGGTGAAGACTATTTGGAATGCTTTGGAGGGCATTCCTGAAGCCAATGTCAGTCTTTTAACTAACTTGACTTTGCAGTTTGTGTCCTGGGTGGCAATGGAGTCAACTGCCGCCATAAGTTCTTGGGGGGAAACCCATAGGGGGATGTGTTTGACCACTCCCTCTACAGTGGGTACAGGGATCGTGCACTGGGCACTTGCCTCCCCGATTTTCTTGATTTTGAGGAGCCGCTCTGTTGAAGGGGGGTTTCGCAGCCGACTATTATTTTGGTGGGTCCTAGAGGCCGGATTGCCCGGACTTTTCCCACCAGTCCCTGAAGGAACCCTGCCGTTCTGAATTGAAGGCCCCTTAGACTGCTGGATCCTGTTTTCGTGTCTTCTATGATGACCGGGTGGTCCATGAAGACTGGTTTGGGTTGTTCGGGTGTGTTCCTTTAGTTGAAGTGTGTGTTTTGGGGTCTGAAGAGTTTTGTATTTTGAGGTGATTTTATGGGGGGATGGTTGTTGTTGCTGGGGTGGTTAGTTTGGGGTTGGTGGTTGTTGTTGCTGAGGTGTTTTTTCTGGGATTTGTGGGTGTTGCTACAGGGGTGGTTAGTTTGGGATCGGTGGAACATGTGGGGTTCTGGTTTTTCGGGGGCAGCGTGCTCCGAATCCCCCTCCGTGCCGTGCGGGGTGGGGGTTGGGGGGGTGGGGTGGGGTTCGGGTTCGGACTCCGAGCTGGAGTCCTCCAACAGCAGCTGTGGAGAGGAGGGCGACACTCTCCTCGCCTTCCTCCCCGCAGCAACGGTACACTGGTCGTCGTCCGACCGTGTGCAGCTCGATGAGGAGTTACTTAGTGTTCTCTTTCTGGGCCTCGGGGGGGCTTCTTCAGCTGGAGGGTTTTCTTGCTCCTCCATTTTGGGGAGTATGGATATGGTTGAGTTGGAAAAAAAAGGGGGGGGGGGGGGGGCGGGGGTGTGTGTTAAACGAATAAATATGTAATAACGGAAAAGCTTGAACATTCACCTGATTTAATCGTCTGATACGTCCGACGTGATTTGATGCTTGTGTCACCTGCCGCGATCCTTGTGGGCATGTTTTTACTCCCTCCTGTCACTCCGCACATTCACACCTAGCACGTTTGCGAATCCGACCGTTGGCGGCACGTGTAACTCCATGCAAGTTAAGCGGACTGCAATGACGCAAGCGTAGCCCGTGAAACAAAAGGTCCCCAGTCAGGTTAAATCTGGTAAGAAGTGTGTTTGTGACAATTTGTTCAGTGATAGATTTCTAAATGATTCCTGAACAGATTTACGTCGGATAAGTCGCAAAAGAAAGAGCTCAATGCCTACTTTCTAATGAGTATAAATGAAGTGTTGATTATCTAAGATGAATTTATAATATAAATTTAAGGCACCTGAACAGGGTCAGTTTTAGCGAGCTCATCACGGAAAATTACAAACTGCATTAAATCAGTTTAACGTAAGCAAACACCAATTGAATAGATCAAAAGATGGAATTGCAACGATTCTGCCAGTATATAATACTTGCAGTTTACTGATCCGACGAAAGAGATATTAATTAAATACGCTGCACCAGAAACACATATTACATCTCGCCCAATCGCGTACCGCGACACTGGTCGTGCAGTGAGTGTGTGGCGAGAAGGACAAAATGACGTAAGCTTAGCGTCAGTTGAAGTCTTTAGACTGACGAACAGTTAAACTAAAATCAAGTAAGCTTCTAGCTGATTTAAGTGTGTGTGTAAGCACAACAAATATAATAGTGCAGTGAACAATACAGAGACTTGATTTAATGGATGTTTAGGGAAAAGGTTTAGAATGGGCTTTGCATTCAAACCGGGAATGGCGTCACACATTCTACGCGAGACGTTGAAGGCCGGCGGGTTAGTTGCGAAATATTTTTGAAGCAAGCAGAGCCGCACTTGGTTACATCTTTTTCATGAGTCATTGCAGAATGTGAACGTCAGGGTGTCTCCATGCTGCACTGGAGTGAAGTGGTGAAGAATGTCCGGTCCATTCCATTATCATAAGTTCATACATGAAAGACATCCGAGTGTTTCAACACCTGCATCAATTCTTTCATTTTGTCAGGTCTGAGGCATAGCCCTTGCTACTGGTACCATGTAACCCAGTACTACCTGCCGCATGTGAAGTCTCCCAACGACGGACCAGGCAGAGGAGGAAACCTTTCCCAACGGCTGTGAAGGCGGAAGAGGATGACCAAAGGGCAGGGGGAGTTCTTATTCTTGGCTGGAAGTCCCCCTAGGAGAAGGAGCTCTGAAGAAAAAACCTGCACCTGCCGAGGCCGTCCTACACGTTGCAGAATCTGCACCTGTGGGACTGTGAGCGTCAGTAGGCGAGAGAGTGGGTAAGGGACTGCACAACTCCTCCTCACTAAAAAAAAAGTCACCTGTGCTGGTCAGGCAACCAGGCTAATGTCGGAACGACGAGCTAGCCCTTCAACACCCAGCTTTTCCAAGCCATGCTGCGATGGAGAAGTGGTAACGGGGACAGGCAGAGGATGCTGCTGGCAGTTCCTAGTCTCGACTCTGCACGCAGGCGGCTTTGGGGTGATGGTCGTCCGCCGTAGACTGGGGCAGATGCGGCGCCCGCATCCTCCCACAGTGTCAGAGCAGCCCTTTTTAGGGACAGCACTGCTCTCCCCATATGGGGAAGGGGAGATAAAAGGATCCCCAAACAAAGCCTGCCTCACCCAGTAACTAGTAGGAAACCGCACCTAATTGGACATCCAACAATAGCGGTCAAAAACAGAAGAAAAGAACCAGGAGTCATGCCCTGATTCTGGGTGCCTGGAATGTTCGCACCCTCTTAGACAGAGACGACAGACCAGAAAGACGCACAGCGCTCATTGCTAGAATGCTTGATCGCTACCAGGTGGATATAGCAGCCCTGAGCGAAAGCAGGTTTGCGGGTGAAACCCAGCTGGAGGAAGTTGGAGGGGGCTACACCTCCTACTGCATTGGGAAGCCAGATGGCACCCCAAGAACCTCAGGCGTGGGCTTTGCCATACGAGCCAAACTTGCACGACAGCTTGACAGCCTTCCACGTGGAATAAACGACAGGCTGATGACCCTGCGTCTGAAGCTGTCCAAGGATCGTTTCGCCACAGTCATCAGCTGCTATGCCCCGACGATGACCAACCCTGATGACATCAAAGAAGCTTTCTATGAGGAGCTCAGCCACACCATTTCAGTGGTAGGCAGAAAGGACAGGCTGATCATCCTTGGGGATTTCAATGCCCGCGTCGGCGTGGACTTCTCCTCGTGGCCAAAAGTCCTAGGACAGCACGGCACTGGCAAGTGCAACTCCAACGGACTGCTTTTGCTCTCACTCTGCGCGCAGCATGGACTGACCATTACTAACACCCTCTTCCAACAAGCGGACAAGTACAAGAACACATGGATGCACCCCTGCTCCAAGCAATGGCACATGCTGGACTATGTGATTGTCCGGCAGAGGGACAGAGGTGATGTTTCCATTACACGCTGCATGAGAGGAGCAGTCTGTTGGTCGGACCATCGCCTGGTATGCAGCAAGATGAACGTCAGACTTGCACGCAAGCTCCAACCAGCCAGGCAGAAACCCCCTAGGAAGCTGAACATCCACCGCCTCCCTATCACCAAGGACGTGCTGCAGCAGCAAATCCAAGTAGCTCTCCAAGAAATTCCTGCATCGACTGATGTAGAAGAGGTATGGAGCACCTTTAGAGATGCTGTATACACAGCAGCAGCTGACACACTCGGCTTTGTACAGAGGAGCCACAAAGACTGATTTGACGAGAACGACTCTGGAATCTCCAAGCTCCTGAACACACTGCATATACGGCATCAGGATCACATTTCCGATAAAGACTGCCAGAGGAAGGAGAACCAGTTCTTGCAAACCAAGCAACTTGTACAGAAGAGGCTGCGTGAGATGAAGAACACCTGGTGGGAGAGAAAGTCCAAAGAGCTTCAGTCCGCTGCTGATGCTCATGACATGAAGACCTTCCATGATGGTCTCCGAGCTGTGTTTGGGCCGAGAGTCACAGGATCAACCCCTGTCCGAGCCTTGGACCAGACCACCCTCCTAACAGACAAGAAAGACATCCTTGCCCGCTGGGCAAAGCACTTCAACACCCTCCTCAACAGGGACTCGTCCGTATCAGACGAGGCAATTGCAGCCCTCCCACAGCTACCAGTCAGTGACTCGCTAGCTGCCCCTCCCACCAAGGTCGAGACCCAGAAGGCCCTGAAGCTGACAACGTCAGGAAAAGCACCAGGAGTGGATGGAATCCAGGCTAACATCTACAAGTATGGAGGCGAGGTGCTGATAGACAAGCTGACCACCCTGTTCCAGTCTATCTGGGAGAGAGGGGAGGTCCCACAGGATTTCAGGGATGCTTCTATCGTCCACATTTACAAACGGAAGGGAGACAAAACATCCTGCGATAACCACCGTGGAATCTCTCTCCTCTGCATCGCCGGCAAAATCTTCGCCCGCATCATACTGAACAGACTGGTTGACCATGTCTCCAACACAGTCATCCCTGAAGCACAGGCAGGGGAACATGTGACATGGGGTTTGCCGTACGCCAGATGCAAGAGAAGTGCCGTGAGCAGAACAAGGAGCTCCACATGGTCTTTGTAGACCTGACTAAGACCTTCGACAAGGTGAATCGCCGTGGTCTGCGGAAGATCCTCCTAAAGTTCAGCTGCCCAGAGAGCCTAATCCAGCTGATTGCGTCTTTCCATGATGGCATGCAGGCGAGAGTACAGGAAAATACTGACATGTCAGATCCGTTCCCTGTGGTAAATGGAGTGAAGCAGGGCTGCGTCCTGGCACCCACACTGTTCTCCATTCTCTTCTCTGCCATGCTGATTGACGCCTTCCAAGACTGTGACCGGGGCATCTACATTCAGTTTCACACAGATGGCAAACTTTTCAACTTGCGGTGACTCCACACCAGGTCCAGGGTGTTTGAGGCACTGTTGAGATAATTCCTCTTCGCTGATGACTGCGCACTTGCTGCACACACCCATGAGGACATGCAGTTCATTATGGACAGGTTCTCAGCCTCCTGCAGACGCTTTGGACTCACCATCAGCCTCAGCAAGACCAAGTCCATGTACCAACCAGCTAGCTCACAGAACGCCAGTGCCCCCCCACCCCCACCCCCACCCCCGACCCCCCTTACCTGCAATCAAGATCAATGACACAGAGATCAAGTCAGTTGATAAGTTTTGCTACCTGGGCAGCACCCTATGCAGCAACTGAGCCC
This sequence comes from Babylonia areolata, assembly GCF_041734735.1. Lineage (NCBI taxonomy): Eukaryota > Metazoa > Mollusca > Gastropoda > Neogastropoda > Buccinidae > Babylonia > Babylonia areolata. Next base: position 8,166,415 of record NC_134898.1, on the reverse strand, counting down.
TTGATGCAAAAATGACGCTGCGCATCGCCAAGGCCAGCTCCACCTTTGGCAGACTCAACAACAGGCTGTGGAACAACAAAGGCATCAGGCTCAGCACCAAGATGAAAACCTACAGAGCTGTTGTGCTAACCACCTTGTTGTACTGCTGTGAAACATGGACGACGTATCGCCGTCACATTCAACAACTTGAGCAGTTTCACCAGAGATGCCTACGAAAGATCCTCGGCATAAAGTGGCAAGACAGGGTCTCCAACCTCCAGGTCCTAGAGAGGAGCGGCCTGCCCTGCATCGAAAGCCTGCTGATCCAGTGCCAGCTATGCTGGGCAGGACACGTTGTCCGCATGACAGGCAGCAGGATCCCGAAGATGCTTTTGTATGGCCAGCTGAAGGAAGGCCACCGTGAACGTTGAAGACCCTGCAAGCGCTTCAAGGACACCTTGAAGACAAACCTCAAAGCCTGTGACATAGACATTGCTTCCTGGGAAACTGATGCCCTTGACCGCTCTCGCTGGAGGATGCTGTGCTCTAGTGGCATAGTTTCAGTTTCAGTTTCAGTAGCTCAAGGAGGCGTCACTGCGTTCGGAAAAAAACATATACGCTACACCACATCTGCCAAGCAGATACCTGACCAGCAGCGTAACCCAACGCGCTTAGTCAGGCCTTGAGAAAAAAAAAAAAAACAACAACAAAAAACGGGGGAATGAATAATAGATAAGCTTACATAAATAAATAAATAAATAAATAATTATAATATAGAAAAAGGTAGTAGTAATAATAATAGTAATACTAATAAAATGATTATAAAAAATAAATAAATAAATAAGACAACAATGGTGATAAATAAGCGAATAAATGTAAAACATGAAGACACACATTCACACATACACCCACACATGCATAACAAAAATGCACCAAACATGCAGTTTCACAGATATGAAAGCACAGTCAAATACATATAAACGTACATGAGCTCCAACACACACACACACACACACACACACACACACACATTACCTTGCACCTCCTCTACCCCCTTCCTCCACACACTCATTTCTAGTCTACGTATCGCAGCTTCCACGGCACACACACACACACACACAAACACACACTCACAGAGATGAACACTTACTTGTACAAGCACACACACATACGCCCATATTTCCCACCCCCAACCCCACACACATGTATATATATATATACGTTCCAATATCCTGTTGCTCCCACAGTGTAGGCATGCATACACTCACATACCTCATCCTCTACCCCACCTCCCCCCGCACTCCCACCTCCCCTCACACACACACACACACACACACACACACACACACGTACACAGATATCTCCTGACACTTGTGTACACTTACACTCTCGCGCATTCACAAACGCACTCAAAAGCACAGACCCACACATACACACAAACACACACATACACACATGCACAGAGGCTGCCACTGATTGGCCGCAAGAGGGATGGGAAAAGATCTCTGATGCCAAGAACGTGGCGTCTAGTGTGTTGCTAAGTCAACATTTGGAAAGGCCCACAGAGACTCTGTTCCGTTTTGAAGAAATTTGCGCAATGTTGGTCTGGAAATGATGCCGATATTTGTTTGATTTGCAAAGCATTGTGCTCTACCTTTCATGTTAGACTTGCAGCCGCTCCCTCTCTCTGCTTTTATTTCTTTGAGGCGATCGATGGTATGATGGCCTTGTACCTGTTCTTTTTGGTATTCTTTGACTTTTCTGAGGATTTCCGATTTTCCTAGATGTAGGCCGCTCGTTGGTGTTGCGTTACCAGCAAGTCTGTCAGCTCGCTCATTTCCCTTAACACCTGCATGTCCCGGGCAGTATGACCATGTGAGTTTTTTAATCTGAAAGTTGCGCATTGCCTTATGCCACTCTGGGCTTCCCATTCCGTTTTCAATTTTCTGTATGAGGTTCATTGAGTCGGTTAGAATCATGGCATGTTGGTTTCCGGGCGTATGGATGGACGATAGCCACTGGAGGGCATGTGTCGCAGCTTCAACTTCCATCGTTAGGCTGGAGGTTGTGACTTTGTAGGCAGCATTCTCTTCCCAAATTGTTTTTCCATTTTGTTTTGCAGTGAATCCCCAACCAGACTGGTCTTTGGTGACTGAGCCATCTGTGTATATGATGATGTCCTCTTCTTTACTGTTTTCTTCTATGAGTAGCTTCACTTCCGCATCAGTTTTGCCCTCTGGCCATTCCCGACAATGTCTTCCTAGAGCGGGTGAAATGTGTTGAATAGATGGTTGAGGTTTTCGGGGTTTTTCTCCCATTCTTTTGTTTCTTTCAGGTCTTGTAGTCGGCATACTAGCTGGATTGTGTCTTCTGCTTGCCCCATCCATGATCTTCCTCGTCCTAGACGGCTGCTTTTTGGTTCTTTGACTGCGTCATGCAGTGGGTTTTGAGGGTTTTCTAATGCTTTGAAGTAGGTCTTGACCTGTTCTAACTTGTTTCTGGCCTGCACTGAAGGAAGGTCAAGCAGGTATCGCATGGTTTCTGTGGGCGTGTCTTTTGTTGTTCCAAGGATCAGCCTCATAGCTTCATTTTGTACTCTTTCTAATTTTAGGAGGTTGCTTTGAGACGGTGTTGTTAGCCCAAGTCCGTAGTCGATCACACTGAGGACGAGTGATTGGTATAGCAGGAAGAGGTGGCGTTGTTGAATTCCTTTGGTTGCCATTGCTTTTAAGACTGAAAGGCCCTTTTTGCATTTGAGAACAGTATTTTCCGTATGTTTTCTGAAGGTCAGTGTATTCCTAGGTAGCGTAGGCATTCAGTTTTCTCAATTTGAATCCCATCGAATGACACAGAAGGTGGTGATTTGCTCGCGGTTTTGTTGTTGAGGGTGCACAGCAACGTTTGGGCTTTCGCTGGATTGATGGAAGATCCTGTGTCTTTGCACCATTGAGCAATATTGTTTAGTTGTTTCTGGACGGCTTTGGTTCTTTCCTGAGCATCTTTCGAAGTTTTGAAGACCAGGCCATCATCCGCAAGGGTAAGCACCCGAGCAATTCCATTGTTGTTTAAGTCTGCAAGGCCCTTCGTGTAGACATTGTAGAGGACAGGAGAGAGCAGAGACCCTTGTGGCAGTCCCATGGATAGTTTAGAAGATGCAGACATCCAATCTCCGAGGCGTAGGACGACGGTTCTTTCCTGAAGCGCTGCTGCTATCCATCTTGTCAGTGTCAAACTTACTCCATACCTTAGTAGGAGCTCCATGAGGTGCGCAAACTGGACTTTATTGTAGGCATCTTCAAGGTCAATTGCTACTGCTAGTGTTTCTTCTTTTCTTTGAAATCCTTCATACACCTCATATGCAAAAGCAGCTGCATTTTCCCATGTGGACTTGCCTGTTGGCATAAAGACGTTTGAAAACAAGAGAACGCTGGCCATTAAGGAGAAACGTGAGCGAAGGAAGCAGGGCTCAACTTCTGGAGACGTTTTCCCTTGCAACACCTGTGGGAAGTGCTGCGCCGCATCCAGAATCAGCCTCTTCTCCCATATGAGGTCACACACTGACAGATAAGCCTGCCTGCCTACTCATCCGTCGGACCGACGGGAGACTCCATCATCAAATCTTTCTTACAGAATACAGCTAGCAAAGTGTTTCCCTTTCATTCCTGTACCATAAGTTCTTACAGGACTTTGAGACACTCCTCCCATTCCTTTATCGTGATTTCTTACAAGACTGACAGAGCGTCACGACTGTATAATTACCAGTTTTCATATGGTAAGGCTGGCGAGTCTCTCCACTCTGGCATTTTGAGTTCTTGATATTGAAGAAGAATATCCCCACTTTTACTCCGGCCTCATGAGTTCTTTCACAATGTGACTGTCAGTGTCTCAACTTCATTCCTTCATCATAGGGTCGTGGGTTCTTGCATGCCGTGGCTGATGTATGCGGGCAGCATGTGTGTGTCTATCGACGCGGCACCGACGTCAAAGAGCGGCGTGTCAATGAAGCGAAACAGCTGTTTGCGATGGGCCGGCCAGTGAGGCGCTGCTCTCCCCCCCCCCCCCCCCCAACACCATCCTCCAACACCTCTCCTACCCCGCCCCCCCCCCCCTCCCGCCTTGCCCGCGTTGACAGCCTCGCAATCCCCGTAATTAGCTGATGGACAGAGGAGGCACGCCCTCGATTGTTTTTCTTTCTTTCTTTTTTTTATTTTTTTATTTTATTTGATTCCACCTTCTCTCATTCACTCAGCGCTCTCCCGCTTTTCCTCCGCTACCTCACTCCCGCCTAATAACTTTTTTTCTGCCTCATTGTATTATCCTCTGAAAAAATTGAAAACCGTTCTCCTCGCTCTCTCTCATTTTGCGCCTGTACGTACGCGTCCATGCACGTACTCACAAACACCCCCCCCCCCCATCCCCCCACGCCCCTCCCCCCAACCACATACACACCCCTGGCGGCAAGGGTCATGGCCTGGCTTCGCTGACGAAGATCTAGGAAGGGCGTTGTCCACGTCTGATGCAGGCACGCTCATGGCTGACAAGGCCAATGCGGGAAAAGCAGAGTCGGCCGCAGCGGTTGCAAGGGAAAGTCTGGTCTGGGTTCGCGGCTGCAGCGTCGTGGTTCTTCCTCCTTCTGCGTTTGTCCTCAAGGCTGGCCCTGCGGTTGTTTTCGAAGGAGGAGACAGCTTGGTGGATGGTGCGTCGCCAGGTCTCTCGATCAGCGGCTACTGCGGACCACTGGCGATGGTCAATGTGACAGGCACCGAGAGCTTTCTTCAAGGAGTCTTTGTATCTCTTCTTGGGTGCTCCTCTGTCTCCTCTGGCGGCAAGGGTGACTGATATTTATAATACTTCGTAAGCGGCACACTAACCTAAAGCGATTCTCCGATGAACGGAATATTATCTCTGTGTTATATTATTAGGTCTTAAGACCACACACACACACACACACACACACACACACACACACACACACAAATTAACTGATTAATCTGTCAAACGTTCCCTGTGATGCAGCTTATCCTTCACACCCACAACCATACCCACACACCTGTGCCCTTAACGCTGTTCCACCGCACTGTGTAGTCAATAACGGGCCTACCCCCTGCCCCCTGAGGGCACACCACGTGCCCGAGCCGGGCATGTCATAGGGAAAGGGGGCACGGCCTCTGCTGGCTATGGCCAATGTGCCGCCCGCTTCAAAACACCCTGCCCTTTGATGTGGCGCCAGCCAGCGGCTATTGATGATGATGCAGACGAGGTAACGGACTGTGCGCTGCAAGGGAGGAGGGGGTAGGGAGGTGGGTGGAGGGGGACACAGGACGGAGTGTCGGAAGGGGACAGAGTAGAAGTGTGAGGAGAAGTATGCTGTTTGATGGGCAGTCAGCGAGGGAGGCGGTGTTATATACTGCCAGGCACACGTTCATTTGTAAAATAAAAAATAAAAAAAATAAAAAATAAAAATAAAAAAACCAACATGTGAGTGGGCCCAGTATCCCATGATACAGGGCCCTGTCTTAAATATTTCCCTCAGGCACGAGTGGCATTCAGTTCCATTCTGCCTGCAAGAGGAAAACACCATTTTAATAATCCCAGTGTACCGTCAAATCGAAATATACAATCTGCATGTGAAAAAACAACAACAGTCTGCCATATATTGGTAATTTTGTAACATTTGCTTCTGACACAGGCCTCTACAGTGACGTAAAACATTCCAATGCCAAGGGCACAGCAATATCAAAACTCTGTGGAGAAAACCAACACATGTAGCGCCAGCGAATGGCAACAGAACAGGCCCTGCACGACTCGGTTCTCTTCATGTTAACTTTCGTGGTCCCGTTCCTTGCCCACCTAACTACCCCCAACACTTCCAAAACGCCGACCCCCTACAACAGAACATTAATCATCTCAAAGCAAACGAACACAGAGCAAGTGCCCCTCCTATGTCACAGAGACCTCAATCAAACAAAACAACAAATGGGCGAAATTTCTCCAACTGGTTTCATCCATATAAGCTACAGAGCACCTACTGCAAATAGCATCCAAGATACTGTCGAACCAATACTTCTATCAACATTCTCAGACTCCCCTTTACGATTAAGACCTACCCCTTATCTGGCACATTCCCACTCCTTAATGCTTTATTTAATAGAAATCTTATTCATTGGATGTGTAAGCATACCAAATAATACAATACTTTGAACAAGATGTACGCTTACGTTTTGTTTTTGACTCACTTGTGTAAACAAAGTGAGTCTGTGTTTTAACCCGGTTTTCGGTTTTTCTGTGTGTGTGTCTGTGTGTCCGTGGTAAACTTTAACATTGACATTTTCTCTGCAAATATTTTGTCAGTTGACACCAAATTAGGCATAAAAATAGGAAAAATTCAGTTCTTTCCAGTGATCTTGTTTAAAACAATATTGCACCTCTGGGATAGGCACCAAAAAAAAAAAGAAAAAAAAAAAAGAAGCCTAATTATATGCAAACTGCATTTACTGTTATATTTATATTTTTTGTATTCTCTAAACTTGGCACTTTGATCTGATATTCTGACACAACAACAAGAGCAGTCATTCTTATCATTTTTTGTTCAAACAGGAACTTCTTTTGCTAAGCATGGAAGTTTTATTAATTTTGCAAACATTTTGGTGCAGATAGTAAAAAAGGGAAATTACTCTGTAATTAATGCTAGGGGACTTAATTTGCTTTAAACTGATCTTTCTCATCTTAAACATTACATTTTGAAATTATAATCAATACATAAAAAGCTTGTGTGTTTTACTCTCAGTGTACAGGGCTTTCACTATGTTCATTCGCCCAAGTGTCTTTTTCGGCAAATACCAAAATCAGTACGACGAGTGGACTTTACAGATCTGTTGGCTGAGCCCTGAAGGTCATGGGCAAAAATCAATTGCGTATACATATTTATACACATTCAAAGCGCGTGCTCATATTCTTCGCGAACGCGAACGACGACATTTTGTTTGTAGTTGTTGACCTGCCCGTTCAATCCTATATTCAATGGACAATACACGATAACATGTGATGGAAAGTTGGAGAAGGAGACCGTTAAATATTTATTCAGAGAAAGATTTGTGAACGCCTCATCACTAACTGGATTATGCCCCAAACTGCCATAAAAATATCCACAGAATCAGTCGGAATTCACAGTTAAAAACTGTAAACCATGCGTGTTAATACCCTTGAACTGATCACGATGAAACGAAAAAATTTCCAGTCTTGGCTTTTCTCAAAATGAAGTCCTTTTCACTTCTTACGACGTTTAGAAGTACTTGTACTTGGGTCTACATGTTATTAGTTTAACAAAATACTAAATTTTCATATCAACTTTAAAACTAGAATGAACATAAAAGAAATTGAATCGACCGTGTCGTACTACATTCCCGGCGGGTGTAACTAAACTTGTACATCTATCTAGATCTAGTGAAAACGGCTAAATGTTGCAGTGTGATAGCGTGATAGCCATTAAAAAGAATTTTTTATTCCCTTTAAAGATTTTTTGAATGGCCATGATACACCAGAATAATATGATTTAAACAGCGTTCTCACTGTGAATACCGCAGTAGATTTGTCGCCCTTTAAAAAAGTATGTTCAAATGTTAAATTTTAGAACGTCAGTTTAGGAGCCACGATAGTGTAATGGATAAGGCAGTTTCTGGTTAGGACTTCTTTTTTTTCTTTCTCTTTTTTTTTCTTAACCCAAAGCTTTCTAATAACAAATACAGAACACATTTTAACAATTAGATTTTTTTTAAAGTGTATCACAAGTGAGTCTCGAAGGCCTTGCCTCTCTTGTTGCTTTTTGTTTTTTTATCAGCTCACAGGTTCGCTTGAGCACAGTGAGTGTATGTGTATGTGTGTCTGCGCGCGCACGCGCGCGCGTGTGTGCGTGTGTATGGTTTGCGTGAGCATGCGCACTCTTGAATGTTGAAGGTATTCTTTAATTTATAACAAGATCTATTTGATAATTGATTTTGTCATGTTATTAATTATATTGCTGCGTTTATGCCACCACTTAAAAAAAACAAAAAACGCTTATGTGAGATAACGCCGCCTTGTGTCATGTGTTGGTGTAATGTGCCGAAACCACTCCCCGTTCCGAAACGACTCCCCGGGGTTGATTATGGGCACGTGCCTAAACGGACCCCCGGGGAGTTGTTCTGAAACAGTCTGGAATCACTCCACCCCTGTTCCAGAATCAACACCCCCCTTCCCCCCCCCCCCTCTTTGTGTACGTGTGGGTAGGAGTGAATCTGGCCTTATGTCCATATTAATCCCCACCCCCTCAATACTAATTCTACAGAAGAGGGGGAGAGTTATTCTGGACCAATGCCCATATACACACCCGTCCTCCAATTACTTAAGCTATCAGCAGACGGGGAATGAATCTGGCCTAACAGAGTCATAAAAGAGGCGGGGAAAGGGGGGAAATTCTAGACATATACCCATATACAGTCTCAACCCCATGTTCAGTTCCGACAGGGAGAGGGGGTGTAGTGATTCTGGCCTTATGCCTGTTTTGATCACCCCCACCACCATTCTTCTTTTGAGGTCAAAGAGAAATGACGAAATTCTGGCCTTGTACCCATATACAATCTCCACCCGATGTTCTGTTGGGGGGAGTGATTGTGACCCCATACCCGTTTTAACCCCCCCCCCCTCCCCTCCCCCCCTAGCCTCCAATTCTTCTATTACCAAGATTAGATAAGAGAATCAACCCAAACTCCAGTTCTCATTAGGCGCAGGGGGAGTGCTTCTGATCCCATTCCCGTTCCCCCCCCCCCTCCCCCCCTTTTTTCCCCACCCACACCAACACCTCCAATCATTTCATACTATGATCAGAGATGTGTGAAGGCAACAATTCCTGGCCTTATACCCATTTACACTCTCCCCCAATGTTAAGTTCCCATAAGGAGGTAGGGGGTGGTGATTCTGACACTATGCCTCCTCCTCCATTCTTCTAATGTCAGGGAAGGGAAGTGGTGAAATTCTGAGCTTGTTGCGGTACAAAATGTCAAAACGGTACAAAATGTCGCAGTTACGACATTTTGTATCGGTGGTCGCAGCGCAGAATGTCAAAGCATTACAATTTGTCACATTTGTGACATTTTGTTCTACATTGTCGTATATCTATGTCAACTGGGGACAATTTGCCACACATGAATAGAGCGTTTTCGGTCGGGTTTGACTGATCAGTTGAGTAAAGTACAGTTGAAAAGGTGAGTTAGCGATGACCACTACCACACAGACACTAAGGGGTAAAGATGTCCGCCTGGGGAGTAGAAGCTCCCGAGTTCGATCCTCAGATGAGTTAAACCAAAGACTTTAAAACTCGTATCCTAGCGTAGGTCAGAGATCAATTTGACGTAAATTGCAGATTTTGACTATTTAACAGATTATAAGTGTGTCATTAGTACTACTGTACTTTGTACAATCTAGATGACAGGTCACTTTGACTTAAAATTATATAATTTTGACTCTTAACAGATTATTTCTGTTATCAGAAAATGTGTGCACCTTGTATAATGCAGATGACCAGTGGTTAGTGCCATCGACCAGTGGTCACTTTGATGTAAACAGCAGGTTTTGACTATTCAACAGCTTATTACTGTCCCTAGTGTGCTACTGTACCTTGTACAATGCAGATGAAATGTGGTCAGTGACAATGACCAGTGATCACTTTGACCTAAAATCTGATTCTGACTCTTCAACAGCTTATTTATTGTCTCCAGAGAATTTTTGTATCTTTAATAATGCATATGACCAGTGGCCAGTGCCCCTGACGGGGGGTACCCGTTATGCCGCCGTCCCGCTATGCCGCCGACCCGCTATGCCGCTATCCCGCTTCATTCCCTTTCGCTTTTCATCACATGCGCGTGAAAAGTGATATATGACAGTAGCAGTTTTCACAAATGACGTATATTATGATGTAAACACTGAATGACACTAAAACTCGCCATTTAGAGGCGGGCTCGTGCAAATGCAAACTAAATGATAAAAAATATGTATTCAGGACAAATGTAATACTTTCAATTTTCTACATTTTTAATGAGAAACAAAACCAATAACAAGCAAAAAGAAAAAAGTGTGCCAGAAACGAATTTTAAAGGAAAGTTTCTTGTACAGATCATTTCTGCACTAGTATCTATAGCCCAAAACAAGGAAATGGCAGAAACAATCTTCCAATGTACTGCAAATGTAAAATGCCCTGGTACCGAAAGGGAATAAAATCATATTACCGCAGACCCATTGTCAAACAATCTCTCTCTCTCTCTCTCTCTCTCTCTCTCACACACACACACACACACACACACACATACACACACACAGACACATGCCCAATCACACTCAAAAAGAAATAAAAGATCATAACAACCAATGTTTGTCCCAAACAAACTTTTTTGTGACAAAAGACAATCCGTTAACGGGTCGGCACAACGGGTCGGCGGCATAGCGGTTCGGCGGCACAACGATACGCCCCACTGACGAGTGGTCAGTTTGACGAATTTGCAAATTTTGACTATTTATCAGGGTATCCTGAGTACTTCGGTACTTTGTGACATTTTCTACCTTTTTGACATTTTGTACTGCAACAGGCCTTGCACCCATATACAATCTCCACCCAGTGTTCAGTTCTCATAAGGGGGATGGGATGGGGGGGTGGGGGTGGGGGAGTGATTCTGGCCCTATGCCAGTTTTAACACCCTCATCCCCCTTAACCTCCAATTCTTCCATTACAAAAATCAGAGAAAAGAAGCGAAGAAATTCTGGGCATATACCCATACACAGTCTCCACCCAAATGTCAGTTCTTGTGAGGGGGGGTGGGGGTGATTCTGGCTCTATGCCCGTTTTAACCACCCCCACCACCCTTACGCCTCATGTTCTCTTACCAAAATCAGAAGTGAAGAAATTCTGGCTTTATATCCATATACAATCTCCTGGCAGTGTTCAGTGCTCATGGCACATGGCAGGGGACGTTTAACACCCCCAATAAGTTCACATAAGTTGGTGTGTGTGTGTGTGTGGGGGGGGGGGGGGGGGGTGCGGGGGGGTTGATTTGATTCTTGCCTTATACCCGTTTTGACCCCCACCCCCCTGCAAAATTAAAGAAGTGAAGAATTTTTTCTTTATATTGTAAAAAAAAAGAGGGGGAGGAGAGGGAGGGGGTTCTCGGGTAAGAGGAAACAGAGAGAATGATGGATCGATTGATGTTGCACACACTTGCACTCACTCACACTCATGAGATTTCGGCCAGTACTTCCCTCACTTAGTGGCTCGATTTCACATCTTAACCCCTTTTCATTTCACCAGCCAAAAGATCAACTTACACTGGCTGTTTACTGTTACAAACCATGGTTTCTGAGTCATCAAGGATTTCCCTGCACCATTTCAGTTATCTGTGTCAGGTTCCATTTCTTTCAGGGACAGCTTAGAATTAACTGTGTTCACTGGTATTATCCCTTCCCCTAGCATACTATGCATACTAATTATGAACCATAGTTTTCCCAGTTGGTTAAACAAAAGTAAACACTCTTGGCTTGTCCTAGTGACGCTAAGTGAATGATTGACAGATTCACTGATTCATTCTGATTCGTCCAGTTCAATGGTTTCATCTTATTCGTTCATTTCAACCCACTTGTGAAAACACACTGTGACGATAAGTTTAACATACTGCGTGACAATGCGTGAGATGAGACGATACAACTCAGGACACATTAGCCGCCTCAATCGAAGATCACACTAGCATAAAGGTGAAAGGAGGGAGAGGTTGGACAGTGTTGGCCTAGCCTCAAACATGTGAACTCTGGACGGAGTGGTGAGGGAGATTGGAAGAGAAAAAGGAGGAAGGGGGACAGTATGGGTGGTGTAGGTGACACTGCCGGCACACTACAACATGCCCATATACAATCTCCAACCAATGTTCAGTTCTCATTAGGTGGTGGGGGGTGAGGGTGGGGGAGGGTTTCTGGCCGTGTGCCCGTTTTCACCCCTCTCCCCCCATAAGAACTGAACATTTGGTGGAGATTGTGTATGCGGGGGGTGGGGGTGGATGTTAAACGGGCTTTGGACCACAATCACCCCCACCCACCTTATAAAAACTGAACATTGGATGGAGATTGTATATGGGTACATGTTCAGAATTTCTTCACTTCTCTTCCCTAGCCCTAAGAGAAGAATGGGAGGGGGGAGTGGGGTGGGGGGGGGGGGCATCAAAACTGGCATAGGGTCATAATCAATCCACCCACCCATACACCCATGTGAACTAAACATTGGGGAGGAGAGTGTGTATGGGTATAGGGTCAGGAATTAATCCCTTCTCTGACCTTAACAGAAGAATGGGGGTGGATCAAAACGGGCATATGGCCAGAATCACTCTCCCCCACCCCCTCCCCTTATGTGAACATTTGGTGGAGATTGTATATGGGTATAAGGCCAGGAGTTATTCCCTTCGCTTTTCTGATCATGGGGAGATGGGGAGGGTTAAAACGTGCATAGGGCCAGAATCACTCCTCCCGCTCCTAATGAAAACTGAACACTGGGTTGCTTCTTTTCTCTGATTTTGGTAACAGAAGAATTGGAGGCTAAGATGTGGGCAAATCGGGCATAAGGCCAGAATCACTACGCCTTATGATGTGAACTTAATATTGGGGGGAGAGTATATATAGGTATAAGGTCAGGAATTATTCCCTTTGCTTTTATTATCATTCGGGCATAGGGCCAGAATCACCCCACCCCCTCCCCCTCCCTAATGAGAACTGAACAGTGGGTTGCTTCTCTTCTCTGATTTTGGTAATTGGAACTGGAGGCTAAGGGCGGGGCGGGGGGGCGGGGGTGGGGGGGTTGAAACAGGCATAAGGCCAGAATCACTCCCCCCTTCGCTTAATATTTCAAAACCTACCAGGACCAAAAAATGGACGACACTCGACGCAACCTGAAATCCATCAACATTAACACTTTTTCTTCTCAAGCTGCTGAACGCCTTTCCAAAATTTCTTCCCTACTGACGTCTCTACACATTACAACACTGTCCTCTCTCAACTGCTTGATGAACATGCACCCCCCACTACCAACATGCTCCCTGATAGGCCTTCCGCCCCATGCCACACACAAGACATTCGACTTGCAAAACGTAAACGTCGCCAATTGGAACGGTGATGGCGATCAACAAAACTGAAAGTTCACAATCAAATCTTCCGAAAACAAATAAGTAAAGTCAAACATATGACCTCATCAGCGAAAACAAACTTCTTTTCTTCTCGAGTTCTCGATTCCACATCCACCAAATCTCTTCACTCTATCATGTCAAATCTTCTCAGTACTGCAAAAAGACTCCTCTTCCTTCTGCCTACACTTTATCTGAACTTCCCAATGTCTTCTCTTTCTTTTTCGACAAAGTACAAAATATCTGAACCGGCTTGGACCAAATGCCTTTCCAACTTGCTGATCCTGATCCTCAATTCAACGGCACTCTTCTCCATTCCTTTAATCCATTATCTGAAACAGAAGTCCATGAAATCCTGAAAGAAATGACAATAAAATCATGTGAGCTCGATCCTATACCGACCTCGGTCTTTTCCCACTGTGTCTCACAGCTTCTCCCCACAATCACCAATATTGTCAACTCATCCCTTCTCACTGGAACGTTTTCATCCACTTTCAAAAACTGGAATCGTCCGGCCTGTTCTGAAGAAACCCAACCTTGACGCAAACATTTTGAAAAACTATTGACCAGTTTCTAACCTTCTATTCCTGTCCAAACTCTTTGAAAAAGCTCTCCTGAAGCAGCTCAACAACCACCTTTGTATCAACAATCTCATCCACCCCTTTCAGTCTGCCTATCGTGCTGACCACAGCACCAAAACCACTCTCCTCCACATCCTGAATAATCTACTGCTAGCGTCCGACTCAGGACAAATTTCCCTTCTAACTCTCCTCGACTTGTCATCCGCCTTTGACACGATAGACCATTCAATCCTTCTTTCCCGCCTTCATTTTACATTTGGTATCAATGGCACTGTTCTCAACTGGTTCCAATCTTATCTCACTGATCGATTCCAGTCTGTCATTGTTGATAGTTTCCAGTCTGAACCCGTTAAAATCTAACAGGGAGTCCCACAGTTATCTGTTTTAGGCCAAGTGCTCTTTACACTGTATACTGCTCCTCTCGCTTAAATTATCAACCACCATAATGTCAGTCATCATTCTTATGCTGATGACACTCAACTCCAGAAGAGTGATACCCCTGAAAAATTGTCGTTGCTCCGGTAAGAAACCTCCGACTGCTTCCTGGACATTCAAAACTGGATGACTCTTAATGGTGGTGGTGTGTCCATCGAGATCGATGATGACCATCGTTGTCATCCAGATGGGGGATGGGGGATGGGGGGAGGGTGGTGGTGGGGTGGGGGGAAGGATGCTCATGAATCTATCTGTCAGTGCGCAGATGGCTGAATAGTCCAATCTGCGCACGAAATGTTCGCTGACAGTTGGGGCAGACAAAGACAGGCATATCATTGTCAGGGAGCTTGTTTGCCCGTGACTTTCTGGCCTGCCTCTTCTGAACAGCTGCAGCAGTCCTGTTGGCCTCGCACAACTTGGCGCCTTTGTGCACAGCAGCGCGCCATTTGTTACGGTCCACTGCAGATGCCTCCCAGGAGTCAGGGTTGATATCAAACGCTTTCAGAGAGACTTTCAGAGTATCTCTGAAGCGCTTCTTCTGACCTCCGTGTGATCTCTTCCCTTGTTGCAGCTCACCATAGAAGAGCCTTTTGGGCAGCCGATGGTCTGGCATGCGCGCCACGTGTCCAGCCCAGCGAAGCTGGGACTGCATCAGGATGGTGAAGATGCTGGGAAGGGTGGCTTTTGCGAGCACCTGTGTCTGGGGTTATGTCTTGCCACTTGATGTTCAGTAGCTTCCTGAGGCATGTTGTGTGGAAGTGGTTCAGCTTCTTGGCATGTCGTTGGTACACTGTCCAAGTTTCGCAGCCGTACAGTAGTGTGGGGAGAACTACTGCTCTGTAGACCTTTAGCTTGGTCTCAAGACTAATGCCTCTTCTGTTCCAGACATTTGCATTGAGTCTACCAAAAGTTGCACTTGCTCTTGCAATCCTGACATTCACTTCATCGTCGATGGTCGCATTTCGTGACAGTGTGCTGCCAAGTCTGCCGCACTGAGTCTCTGACCGTTGACTGTGATGTTGGGCTCAACGTAGGGTTTCCCTGGGGCTGGCTGATGGAGAACTTCAGTTTTCCTCGTGCTGATGGTAAGGCCGAAGTTCCTGCTGGCAGTGGCAAACTTGTCGACGCTGAGTTGCATGTCAGCTTCAGATCCAGCGTTGAGGGCACAGTCATCAGCAAACAAAAAGTCTCTGATGATGTCTGTCATGACCTTCGTTTTTGCTTGAAGCCTTCTGAGGTTATACAGCTTGCCATCTGTTCGGTACTTTAGGCCGATTCCAACATCGCCATCTCTGAAGGCATCTGTAAGCATTGCAGAGAACATGAGGCTGAACAGCGTTGGAGCCAGGATGCAGCCTTGCTTGACACCATTTGTGACAGCAAAAGGAGCAGATGTTTCGCCATTGTCCTGGACTCGAGCCTGCATGCCTTCATGGAATTGGCTGACCAAGGAAATAAATTTCCGAGGGCATCCATACTTGGCCATGATCTTCCACAGTCCCTCTCTACTCACGGTGTCGAAGGCCTTAGTGAGGTCGACATAGGTGGAGAACAGATCAGCATTTTGCTCCTGACATTTCTCTTGCAGCTGCCTTGCAGCAAACACCATGTTGGTGGTTCCGCGCTCTTTCCGGAATCCACACTGGCTCTCAGGCAAATGACCTTGGTCAAGGTGTGCTGTGAGGCGGTTTAGTAGGATCCTGGCAAGTATCTTGCCTGCGATGGAGAGCAAAGAAATGCCCCGATGGTTATCACAGACTTGCCGGTTCCCCTTTCGTTTGCACAAG
This sequence comes from Babylonia areolata, assembly GCF_041734735.1. Classification (NCBI taxonomy): domain Eukaryota; kingdom Metazoa; phylum Mollusca; class Gastropoda; order Neogastropoda; family Buccinidae; genus Babylonia; species Babylonia areolata. The sequence goes on along the minus strand of NC_134898.1, from coordinate 8,150,449 downwards.
TGAATGATAGATGCATCTTTGAAATCCTGGGGGATCATCTCTTCTTTCCACATGAGTGAGTACAGCTGATGAAGCTTCTCAGTCAGCACAGTGCCTCCATCCTTGTAGACCTCTGCTGGTATGGAGTCTGAACCAGGTGCTTTGCCACTGGATAGCAGACAGATTGCTTTCTGGGTCTCAAGAAGTGTTGGTGGATCGTCCAGTGCTTCGTTGGTGGGGACCTGTGGGAGACGGTCTATGGCTTCATCATTTATGGAGGAAGGGTGATTTAAGACACTGTTGAAGTGCTCAGCCCAGCGTTCGAGAATGTTCTGCTTCTCGGTGATCAAGGTATTCCCATCTGCACTGAGGAGGGGGGATGATCCTGAGGATGTGGGGCCGTAGACTTCTTTTAAGGCATCATAGAACCTCTTCATATCGTGCCTGTCAGCATATCCCTGGATCTCATCAGCTTTGTCACTCAGCCACTTATCCTACATCTGGCGTAACTTTTGCTGAACAGTCCTGCAGATGGCATTGTACGCATCCTTTTTTGATGTGGACTTTGGGTTGCTCAGGTGGGCTTGATGCAGACAGCGTTTCTCATCCAGAAGCTGCTTGATTTCATCACAGTTTTCATCAAACCAGTCTTTGTGCTTTCTGGTCATGGGTCCCAGGGTCTCTGAAGCTGTACTATAGATCAGCTCACGCAGGGTCCTCCAGTCAGACTCCACATTATGGTTGTCCAGAGAGGCGGATTCCAGACGATCTTCCAGCAGCTCCACAAAGGACTGTTTGATGGTGATGTTTTTCAGCTTAGCGATGTTGACCGTTTTGGAGCCTTCTGGCCTTGGGGGCGTCTCTTGGGCTGGATTCGAATATTCAGCTTCGAGACTACAAGGCAATGGTCTGTCCAACACTCGGCGCCGCACATGGTCTTTGTTACACGTACATCTTGCCTATCCCTTTTCCTGACGATGACATAATCGATGAGATGCCAATGCTTTGAGCGAGGGTGCATCCATGACGTCCTGTTACGGGTAGGGAGGCAGAAAACTGTGTTGGTTATCAGCAGTTCGTGCTCTGCACAGGTCTGAAGCAAAAGCAATCCATTTGGGTTGCAGTGGCCCACACCGTGCTTTCCAATCACTCCATCCCAGGAGATGTAGTCAGAGCCAACTCTAGCATTGAAGTCCCCAAGAATGATGAGCTTGTCTGCTTTAGGGATAGCAGCAATGACAGAGTGAAGGTCCTCGTAGAACTTCGCCTTCACTTCATCCGGGTTGGTCATGGTTGGGGCATAGGCACTGACAATGGTGAGGTGCTTCTGGCCAGATGCCAGTGGGAGTTTCATGGTCATAAGCCTATCGTTGACTCCCTTTGGGATTCCAGCTAGCTTGCTGACAAGTGCTGTTTTTACTGCAAAACCAACACCAGCCTCACGTCGCTCTTCGCTTCCTCGTCCACTCCAGAAGAAGGTGTAACCAGATCCCCGTTCACAGAGCTCGCCTTCGCCTGCAAACCGAGTCTCACTCAAGGCTGCGATGTCGATATTGTATCTGGCGAGTTCGGATGCAACTAGTGCTGTTCTCCTTTGGGGTCTGTCCGCGTTATCTCTGTCCAGGAGAGTCCTTATGTTCCAAGCACCAATGGTGAGAGGAACGATCCTTGTTTTTTTCTTTTCTTTCTCTTTGTTTCGACCACTGATGTAGGGTCCCCGCCAGCCGCGGTATGCTGGCCAGGGTGATATGGAGCAGGCAATTTTTAGGGCACCTTTTCCAGCCCCTTCCTCATGCCAGGGAGGTGAGCAGTGCATTCCTAAAGAGGGCTGCTCAGACGCTCAGACGGCTGCCGAGCTCCATCGCTGCTCCTGTCGACGATGAACGACCCTATGGCCTGAGCCGCCTGTGTGCAGGTCTGCGGCTGCGACTGCCAGTGTACCCACACCTGTCGTTTCGTCGCTCGCCTGTTGCCACAGGACATGGGGGTGATGAAATGATGAAGGATGAAAGGTCATTTAGGATGACTGATGACTTGCGCGATGAGTTTGTTTAAAGTGAAGAAGAGTTGCGCAACGTCGACCTCACTCTCTCGTCCGGGTCCACCAATTTCCAGTGGCAAGACTAAGTCGAGATGACTGGAGGATGAGCACGGATGCAGTGGATGACCAAGATATCCTTTCGGTGTCTCATCTTGCTCTCTGCACTCCACAGTGCGTTGCTGTAACCGCCTTCCTCTCCGTTGAACCGATAGGTTTCTTCCGCAGATTCTGCCGGATCCAGACTTCGCATACATGGGTAGACACACCCCGGGGGCCAACTGCGTGTGGCATGCACACAGCACGGTGGAGCTAGATGGCCGTCGGTGGCTCTCCTGAGCCGACGCCCTTTTATGGATCTCCATAAGGGTGTCTAGCCACCCGCCTCACCAGTCCCAGAAGGGAGTGGTGGGAGTGCCGGTTTAGTCGTCGGCAACCCGACCCTGAACAGGTTGTACTGGATTACAGGTTACCAGTAGCAGATCTAATGACCTGACCTGACAAATAATAAGTTACAATTGAACGTGGACAAAACCGAAGCAATCATCATAGGAACTAAACACAAACTCTCTTCCATCACAACTGACACAATCAAACTTGGCAGTACATCCATCCCTCTTTTCAGTTCGGTCAGGAACCTCGGCGTTGTCCTTGACAACACACTGTCCATGCAATCAACATGCCAGTCCTGCTACTGTCACCTGCGGCGCATCAGTTCCATTCGGAAATATTTGTCCACCGACGCAACATCTAGACTTGTCGTTTCTCTCATTCTCTCTCGTCTTGACCACTGTAACTCTCTATTGTCTGGTTTGCCTGCTTCATCCATTCAGTCCCTTCAGCACATAAAAAACTGCTGCCTGACTCGTCATCAGAAAGAAAAGATCTAAGCACACCACTCCTCTTTTGCAACATCGTCATTGGCTCCCTGTCTCAAACAGAATAAATTACATGATCAGCACTATATGTTATAAATGTATTCACAAATCTGCCCCTTCCTGTCTCTATGGCTGCCTTCACCTCTACACTCCATCTAGCTCTCTACGATCGGCTTCAGATCCACTCTGTTTACGCATACCCAGATTCAAACACTCCACTGTTGCCCGCCGTTCTTTCTCTGTCTGTGGACCTTGTAATTGGAATGAACTTCCTCTTTCGCTTCGTCAGGTCTCTGCACTCAGCTCTTTAAAGTCTGGCCTTAAAACCAACCTCTTCCCAAGATAGCCTCCCTCCACTGTCTCTTCCTTGTCTTCAGTTTCTCCAGTTTTTAGGAGTTATGCATGCGTGTGAATGCCTGGTGCGAAAGCGCTTTAATTGGTCTCTGCACAAGATTCAGCGCAATTTAAAAAAAAATCATTATCATTACTATTATCATAAATCACTTAACCTTACTCAGCTGACAGATAAACCTACACGAATCATAGCTAATCACAAACACTAACAGATCATATTTCTTCTTGGTTGCAGTCATCACTTCCCTGTTTTCTTTACATAGTTGTAAAGAGGAATGACAGTTCCTAGAAACTGCCACAGGTTTATCGAGTATCGTGTTTCGACAATTCTTCTTTCTTGCTGGACTTGATGAACTCATGTCTGTCTTCTATCAAATCTTCTTCTTCTTCCGTGTTCTCTGGCTACACTAGATTTTCAGTCCAGTCAGGACAGCGATGTCCGCGGTCCGTCGCATGGACCCCACTGGTCCCCACAGTTTCTCCTGGAGCTCCACCAGGCTGGGCCATGCCTGGCGTCTCAAAGCATCGAAGGTGGGGCAGGACTGCAGGATATGGGAGAAGGTCTGTTGGCCTGTGCCACAAGGGTACTGGTCAGTATGTGATATCTTCAGACGGTAGAGATGGGAGAGGAGCTGACAGTGTCCTGTTCGCAGTCTGAAGATTGTGACCTGTGCCGCTCTGTCCAGCTCATGGATGCCGTCTTTTTCGTCTTCTGGCCCGATGTCTAGAAGTTGGCGCCATGCTTTCCTGAAGCTGTCTCTCAGTATCGTCTTCACCTGGCTGTAGGACACTGGGTGGGCTGGCTGCTCTAATTTGCTGCCTGCCTTGAATAGGCGGTCTGCCTCTTCGTTGCCCCCTATGCCACAGAGGCAGGGGATCCACTGCAGCACCACAGCAGTTTTCTGTTTGAGGAGATTCAGTTCTTGCCTGATGTCTCTTAAGATCTGCTCTCATCCTGGCGCCTGGAGACTGCGGGATAGACAGTCAGGAACACTGTGTTGGTGGGTAGTGTGTCTTGCTGGCTGAAAGTCTGGCCTGCGAGTAGCAAAGCACAGGCCTCAGCACTAAGTTGGTGGACAGGGTGCCTATAGACACTGACTTGCTAATGGTATTGCCGTCAGGGAGTCTAATATACACCACACTCCGTTTTTCACTGCTTCTTCAGCAAACCCATCTGTGTATGCTCTTGCCCAGGTATCGGGAAGGTATTTGGTGCTTAGTGCTTAGTGCTTCCAGAGTCAGCGACTTTAGTTCAGCTGCTATGTGGCACTCCTTGCTCTTGACACCTGGGATGTTGAGCATGGCGGCTGAGGTGTCTGCCTGCCAGTCCTCATAGTCTTGGAGGGTGATTGGTTGGCTGATTGGTTGCCAACAGAGGATGGTGGTGTTTCCTCTCAAGAACCTTTATGAGGTGGTTTGGGCTCTGTCGCTTCAGTTGGTTCTTTGTGGGGGCTTTCAGAAGGGGGTGTGAAGGGAGTATCTTCAGTTTTTCACCTTGCCTTAGGAGTTTTTCTTGTGTCCTATCTTCTAGTGAACAGAGGCCTGCTGTCTTATCCATTGCTAACACTGGAGTGGTTTTCACGCCGCCTGTGATGAGTCTGAGCGGAGATTAGAAAAGAGAGATAAACCACTTGCAGAAATTGCTGAAGCCAGGCAGCCTGCGCCGCGAGACGCATTCATTATTCATGAGCTGCCTTTGCCCCGCCCAAACTAAGGGAAAGCGTCAGTCGAACGCAGTCTCCTGAGTGATTTTATAATTTGGATTACACCTTTTTACCCTTTTCTGTTTGCTTCATCCCACGCAGATGTCAAACTCAATTTTGTTGTGAATAACATTCCTAAATATTTATATGTATTGGTTACTTTTATTTCCCTATCACCACAGCACCATTTTTCACGAGTCGAAAGATGACCTCCATTGCGGAAAAATATAATATTGGTCTTACCGAGATTCACTGTTTGTTGTAGTCTGTCTGTTTCTTGCGTAAGGGCATTTAATTGATTTTGTAACCCTATGGGTGTGTCAGACAAGAGAACAACATCATCAGCAAACAGCGTTAAGAGCAAATCTGTTGCGCCAGGTATCATTTGTATTCCATGTCTCCCCTTCTTTGATAACTCCACTGCCAATTCACCGATGAAAAAGGAAAACAGCTGTGAGCTTAGCATACAACCTTGTTTAACCCCTCTTGGACACTGAAAAAAGTCTGAATAAATACCTCTGTCACGAACACATACAAGTACAGAATCGTAGATGCTTTTAACAGCCATGTAAAACTCCCGAGAGAGAGAGACAGAGACAGAGACTTAGAGAGAGAGAAAGAGCACAATACAACGGTCTGCTCGGGCAACATGAAGCGTTCGTATATATATGAATTATATATATGATTATGTACATATAGATAGATTTAGATTTACATACTGATAGATCTATATGAAATTATGTATGTATGTATTCATGTATGTATGTATGTATGTATGTATGTATAGACAGATGTTAGAAAAGAGACAGAGCTGAATATGTGTTTTATGTTTTGATATATATATATATATATATATATATATATATATATATATTTGTTGTTGAAGAAATGGTGATGTAAACCAGAAAGTGTGAAGAAAAAGTAGCGTTACGAAAACGCAGTTCAATAATTTACAACTGTCTCTCTCATGTGCAACAGTGCGCTGGGGGGGCCAGGGCGGGGGACGGGGGGGGGGGGGGGGGGGGAGTTGGTGGGGGGGGGAGCTGCTTTATTTTCTTTTTATATTATCTACCTTCAAGCAGATTCAAACGTGCTAAAAACCAAGCAAAAATGAATCGGTTTTCATTGTATACAGCGAATCTTACTACACGTGGGAAATTCCAGGCATAACTTAACTTTCGCTTTACTGCAGCTGAACCGTCAGAACCGACTAGTTTCCTTCGGGTGCGGAAGGAGAGGGTGATTTACCCCCACCCTTCCGCACTGCGTGTGTGCCCCAAAACGGCTTCAGCACTGTTATAGACAGTAAGAAGGGGCCTGCCGCGAGTGGTTTATCTCTCTTTTCTAATCTCCGGTCTGAGGTAGCATTCTGTGTCTTGGTCAGGCTATCAAGGTTGGTCTTAGCAGCAGTTCACCAGGCATTGGCGGCATATTCCATGTGGGGTCTGACTGTTGCGGTATACACTGTTTTTTAGTATTTTTGTGTTGGCCACCCATTTTGTTCTTGCCAGCTTCCTCATCAAGGCCGTTTTCCTGAGGCTTCTGCTGTGCATGGAGCTAATTTGAGGGGTCCAGGTGAGCTTTCTGTCCAGCTTCACTCCTAAGTAGGTTGGGGTGTCTTGCTGGGGGATTTCTTGACCGTCGATGCCTGGGGTGAACTTTTCTCTCTTGGGTGAGAGGGAGAAGCAGGTGGCTTCTGTCTTGGTCCTGTTGATGATGACCAGCCACTCTTTTGCCCAGTCTGAGATGTGGTTCAGGGCCTCTTGCATCCTGACGGTAGCAGTGGTGACTTGCCCCACTTTGATCCAGATGACATGTCATATGCGTGCAGAGCCCAAATGGTGTGGGTGGTCAGCTGGTCGGCAATGTCGTTAATGAAGATGGTGAACAGGGTAGGTGAAATAACTCTGCCCTGAGGCACCCCTTTCCTGATCTTCATTGAATGACTAGTCTGGCCTAGCTTGACCCGGGCGGTCTGGTTGAACAGGTAGCTTCGGATCCAGAAGAACATCTTGCCACACATTTTCTTCTGGAACAGCTTCAAGAGAAGGTCCTCCTTCCAGACCCTGTTGAACGTTTTGCTGAGGTCAACAAAGACAGCAAGAGTCATCTTCTGTTGGAAGCCGTCTTTGATGTCTTATGTTAGCAAGGTGATCTGGTCTTCAGTGCTCCTATTCTTCCTGAAGCCAGACTGTGTGGGTGAGATGAGCCCAGTCTTATCCATGTGGTATTGCAGGCGTCAGTTGATCATTGGCTCCATGGTTTTGCCGAGGCAGCTAAAGAGACTGATAAGGTAGCTGATTTTGCTTTTTTTTTTCTTTTGCTTTTTGTGTGTGTGTGTGTGTGTGTCTTTTCCCTTCTTGAGGATGGGGACAATGATGGCCTGTTTCCAGCTGATTGAAAACACCCCGGTATTCCAGGATTGGTTGGAGATGTCCAGAAGCTTCTGTTCGGCGTGGTCTCCAAGGTGACGGATCATCTCGTTGGTGATCCCATCCTTGCCTGGCGAGTTCTTCGTCTTTAGTTCAATTCACTGATGGTTAGTTCAGAGGTCATGCTAGGAGTCGATGTCTGCTTCCTTAGCTCTTAGCTCCTCCTTTGGTTTTTGAACAGATATCGAAGGTCTTCTCCCTTGGGACGTCGAGAAGGCTGTCTTGTCTGCAAGCAGAGTGGCTGCCTTTCTTCCCGCAAACAACTTCTCTCCCTCTTTCAGTTGGACCACTCTTGTCTTGTGGCGATTGCGAGGTCGGGTGTGCTAGTGGTCATCCAAGCACGTGAGAAACAGGTGGGCCGGTCGTCAGGCCTATTGACCAGGATCAGGAAGTTTTCGATCATCCAGTCTTCCACCTGCTCTTCTCTGCTGATGAGGTCAGGGTATCCCCAGCTTGGTGAGTGGCTGTTCAAGTCACCAGTTAGGGATAAGTTCTGACTGTTGAGAGGAAGGGTATTTGTATTTGTATTTCTTTTTATCACAACAGATTTCTCTCTGTGAAATTCGGGCTGCTCTCCCCAGCGACAGCGCGTCGCTACACTACAGCACCACCCCTTTTTTTTGTATTTTTTCCTGATGCAGTTTTTTTAATTTGTTTTTCCTATCGCAGTGGATTTTCCTACAGAATTTTGCCAGGAACAATCCTTTCGTTGCCGTGGGTTCTTTTACGTGCGCTAAGTGCATGCTGCACACGGGACCTCGGTTTATCGTCTCATCCGAATGACTAGCGTCCAGACCACCACTCAAGGTCTAGTGGAGGGGGAGAAAATATCGGCGACTGAACCGTGATTCGAACCAGCGCGCTCAGATTCTCTCACTTCCTAGGCGGACGCGTTACCTCTAGACCATCACTCCACATATGTAATTGGAGATCTTTGTCTGGTGGGCAGTAGCAGTTAATGGCTGTTACTTCTTTCCCTGGATGACTGCCTTGATAGCCAGAAATTCATTTCCGCCATCTGATCTCCCAATCTTTATTGTAGGGATCGTGTTGCGTACAAGGGTGATGATGCCTCCCTTGTGTCAACTGGCGCGGTCATGCTGGAAGAGCTCGTATCCTCTGAGGGTGAAGCGATGAGCATCTGTCCTGGATACAGATGATGTCCACCCCTTCCCTCTTCAAGAACTCTTGTAGCTCAGGCTTCTTCTTCCGAAGGCCCTCAGCATTCCATTGTGCAAAGACAATGTAGGATGCTGGTGTTTCCGGCTGACTCACTTGGCTGACTCATTTCTGCTTCCTGCTCTCTTCTTGTGTTGCTCTTCCAGCAGCTGTGGTTGGGCCCCTTTGAGGCTGGTGGCCCGGCGCTGTCACCGTCTGGAGAACCCCGGGACAAGCACCATACCATCTGTGTCTGTCTGCGTGGCCATATTGGGTGTGATGCGTAGTGCCTGGTCTTCTCCTGTGTTTGTGACTCTGTAGGAGGTCTGCCCGCTGGCCTTAGCCAGCACATTCCGACTTCAGAGCAGTTCATGGGTTTCTGTCGAGTTTTCCTTCTCTTAGACGATTGCCTGTTACAGCTTACGAATTCCATCTGTCCGGCTATTTAACCCATAGCTGAGGGTCTGGTTCGTGGGCATCAGGGCATGTCCACACACCGGTGGGCCTGCATGCCGCACGTTTGGGGGGCCGGGACCTCCTCCATCATGATTGGTCTAGCCTGCGACCCTCCTTGAGTGGAGAGGCCAAGATCTAGTTTTGTTATCGCGCCAGTCATCCGCGCCCGTGCCGCGTTAGTCATGACAAGTCGTGTCCATCCTGCCCCGTGTCCCACTGAAGGAACACCCACATTGACGTGGCGTGGAGGTGCGACTACGGAGTTCATTCTTCCCCCGGAAAGAGATATTCGCAGGACCTATCAAATCAGGACCTCAGATGAAGGCCTAGATGTTTGGTACCAAAGATTTCTCAATATTACACAATAAACACGCTCCCATCAGTACCCATTGTGCCAACCCAAAACAACCTTGGATAACCGAAGATGCAGAATACAAAATGAAATTAAGGGACTCTGTTGGCCACAGGAAATCGTAAAGAATTGAAACAAAACAAAGCTAAGAAATGTGTGAACAAATTGAAACGGTTAGCAAAGAAAAAATACTTTCAAGAACTAATTTATTCCAAATCAGACAGTAAATAAATCTGGAAAGCTATCAATCAATTATCGGAGAAACACGCAAAAACACATACTACAACGCACCAAAATATATGTGCTGAAAACTCCAATTCACACATTTGTAATATCGCTAGTTCCACAATTAAAACTTTTAAAACAACTCAGATATTCTTCATGATTTCTGTGGCTCTAAAAATGTTACTCATAATTTACATATTCGACTACTGAGCGTTCATGAAGCATACTGTGCCCTTTCCCAGCTGAAACAAACAAATACAAAAGGGAGAGACGGTACTGCCGGCAAAAATACTAAAGCTATCAGCTTCAGTAATTGCTGAAACTCTAACTTCCATTTATGATTTATGCATCACTTAAAACTATTTTCCAAAATCTCTTAAAGCTTGCAAGGGTAATATCTATTTACAAAACCAGTGACTATACATATCCGTCGAATTACAAACATATTTCTGTTTTGTGTCTCCTCTCAAAGCCTATGGAAAACCACACAAATGAACGCATTATTAATGAAATGAAGCAGATGTGGTTGTTGTTGTTGTTTTAGTTTTTGTTGTTTTTTCTGCCCCTTATCAGTTTGCTGCTGTTTGAAGGAATTCTACTATTATGTAAGAAATGTGTTTTGTCTATCATGAACATGATTTAATCACTCTCTTACGTATGTGCCCGTTCATTGTTCCAACCCTATGTCCCCATTGTGTGTGTGTGTGTGTGTGTGTGTGTGTGTGTGTGTGTGTGTGTGTGTGTGTTTATTCGCGGTTTTACCAACGTGTTTGTCAGTTCATTACCCACAGGCTCCTTTCCACATTTTGTCATATACTCTGTAAGCATGTCCCACACTCATACATTTCCACCGTTACAATACCTTTGCTTCAGACTGGCACATCCCCTCCAACACCCCCACTCCTACCACAGGCGTTGTGCTGCGTGCATCAATCATAAGCAGAAAGCGTCACTTCAAACGAAGCTGCGTGTAATCAGTGGCCATTTTGGGACAATTTATTGCTGTCTAACATTTCCCCTTCTCGACCTACGCGATCTTCGTCAGCATTGGCCAGAGGAGGTAACTGTCCCCATTCATGTGCCCCATGGCGATTGAGGGGATGGGGGTAGGAAGTGAGGGGAATGATGCAGACATAGTGGGGGATGGGGGTTGAGGGAGCGGGGGACAGAGGAAACAAAGCAGACATTACAGACAGTGGAGAGGGGCGGAGGAGGGGGGGGGGGGGGACAGACACTGCAGAGCTGAAATGTCATTGTTGATGAAAGATGACGTTGGTGTGTTTTCCAGTTTTATTATGTCAATCTTCTCCCCTCTCTGGCACGTTGTGGGAACCACACAGAGGGTGTCGTGCAAGAAAAGAAAGCAGTCATGACTGACAACGGTTCTTTGCATGTCCATATTGTGAGAATAGATTCTGGCCATAGCGATAATTTAGCTGAAAAAATTAGTTCAGGCTGCACTGCCTGCTGTAGATTTGCATCACAGTGTTTCATAACAATGTTTTCTCAAAGCAGATGCGTTGATAAATCAAACACGTTTCTTATTACCGAATTTTATGTTACAGCATCTGTAAAAATGCATATCTGGAACTGCGTAGAATCAGTTCTATCTGCCACTGTCTCTCTGCTGATGCGGTCAAAACACTTGTCTGCGCTTTTGTTCTCCCATGATTGGATAACCGCAGTTCTCTTTTGGCCGTCTTTCCCAACTATCGGTAAGACTTCAAAAGAAATCAGTATGATGCTGCCAGACCCAGCTGCAGGGTTTCTATATATGACTATGTTTCTCCTCTCCTCCAGTCTATCAAATGGTTGAACTCCTCCATATAATTATGTCAAAAGACCAACAAATCTCGGGATGAAAGTTCAGATAATCTGGATGGGAAATGAATGTTGTGCCAGTTCTGACGATAAGAATCACAGTGATGAGTTTTTGAATGCATTGGTTAACTGTGAAATGTCACCAACATTTTGCATTTCCCATACATAGCCAAATCCATGTGAACGTAAAATACAAGAGTCACTCAGTTCCTTCTGCCTGCTGTCATGTTGGAGCAGCATTGAATAGCACTGTTTGGGGTACCTGTACTCAGGTATGGCAAGACGTCCAGTTCAATATTTCATCCCCCTAGTAGACGTATCAATGTATACTGAGAATCGCTATACTGTTTTTAACATCCTTTCCAACACCGAAAATAGTTTTACAACTCTCTCAACATCAAGTTTTTCAAAACCACATATTTCATACCCATATATCAAAATTGGTTTCACTTTGGCATTAAATATTTTAAACATGGTGATGACAGGTATATTTCTATGTTTAAAATACAATCTTTTGATGCTTGTGACAGCTTGCATTGGTTTACACGACACATTTTCGACACATCGTGACCACTTAAGAGTAGACCCAAAAAATAACTCCCAGATGACTGTAACTCGCTTGAACTGATTTGTTTGCCTGCATAGTACCATTTTTCAGTTCTTCTTAAAAAAAACAAAAAAAAAAAAAAAACACCATTTTTAAAACCATAACGTATGCTTTGGTTTTGTCCATGTCAACTATTACCACAGTAATGTTCAAAACATGTAATTTTCTTTTGCAAGTAGGCAACAGAATCAGAAACTAAAGCAAATCGTCTGCATGCATCAACAAAAACACCCCGATGTGATCACTTCACAAGTCAATATTGTGTGTACCACATGAGTTTAGCTGGTTTCCCAATTCAGAAAGAAAGTGGAGAACAACAAAGGACTCAAAGTACACACCTGCTTTACGCTAGACAAAATAGTTGTTCTGTGCCCACTTTGAGAGCCGCTTTAAATTCTTCTATATACTTTGCAGAGGTGACAAAATTTTTCCACATACACCTTTCTCTGATAGTAAGTGCAATTTCTTCTTCTGCGTTCCCCTGGTCATGCTGTCAGATGGTCAATCCGGTCTACAGCGCGAAGTCCGCCGTCTTCCACCGTGCAGCAGGTGGTCCCCAGAGCTTCTCGTGGAGTTCCATCGCACAGGGCCAGGTTTTCCTCCTCAGTGCACCAAAAGCTGGGCAGAACTGTAGCAAATGCTCCAGTGTCAGTGAACCCGCGCTGCACGGGCATTCATCAACAGGGGACAGTCTCAGTATGTGGAGGTGGGAAAGGAACCTACAATATCCAGTTCCCAATCAAAAGAGGACTACTTGCTGTGCTCTGTTTAAAGTCCAGACAGCATCCTCCTCCGATCCAGCTTGGTGTTTGTTTCTCCATTAATATCTGAACTGGCTCTTCAGGACTGCTCGTTCTTCTCTATAGGAGATAAAATGGACAGTCCGTTCCATTTTGCTGCCCACCTTTGAGAGCCTGTCGGCCTCCTCATTTCCGTTGACTCCACAGTACGATGGGATCCACTGGAGGGTCAGCACTGTCCTCTTGCTCAATGTCCCCAGTGCCTGCCTGATGTCTCGCAGGATCTGGCTTTCTTCTGCAAGGAGAATTCGCAGCACTGATATGCAGTCCGTCAGGATGACTGTGTGCATGGGCAGCTCTTCTCTGGAATTCAGAGTTTGTGCTGCATGAAGCAGTGCTCTGTAGTTTGTGGACAGCTGACCTGTTGGGATGGACTTTGTGACATGGCTGCTATCTGGCAATCTAATGAGAAGACCCCCTCCACCATTTTTACAGCACTCTCAGCAGAGCCATCTGTGTAGACATGGGTCCATATGTCAAATGGATAGTCACGGTCCAGCATCTCGAGGGTCAAGTTCCTCGGTTCTGCATTGATGTGGCTATCCTTCTTGCCTACTCCAGGAACATCTAGGACTATGTTCAGCTCCTCTTACTGCCACTCCTCATAGTCCTGTGGGGATTCCACCTGTTGTTGTGGAGGAAGTAGGTGTCGTTGGTTCGCTTTTACAAGGTGGTTCAGACTTTGTATTCAGTGTGATTTTTGTTCGTTCCTGGAGCTTTGCATGCAATGGATGGGATTGCAATCTCTTCATCTTTCTGATTGATGCGGGATCTTTTCGCTGCGCCATTCTGCCAGCAAAAGCAGCCGTGTCATCTTTCCTATTGCAGAAATGGGCACTGATTTCATTCCTCCTGTGATTAGCTGGAGGCCTGCATTTTGGACCTTGGTGAGTCGGGCTGTGTTTGTCTTGGCAGCTATTGACCAGGATGTTAAGGCATACTCAAGTTAGGGTCTCACAGAACTTGTGTACACCTGGGTCATGATCTTTGAGTTTGCTCCCCATTTGGTATCAGCATGTTTTTTTCATCACAGCCATCTTCTTCACTCCCCTAGCTTCCATGCTGTTGATGTGGGAAGACCATGTCAGCTTCTGATCAAGCTTCACACCAAGACAGGTCGGAGTCTCTTGCTGTGGTATTTCCTGTCCGTCAATAGTGAGGGCGTACATTTCCTTCTAGGGTGAGAGGAAAAACATGGTGGCTTCCGTTTTTGTTTTGTTGATGGTCACCATCCATTCTTGAGCCCAGTAAGGCGAGGAGTTTAACACTGTCTGCATTCTGCGTGCCACTGTGGTTGCATGTTCAGCTGACGTCCATACCGCCAGGTCATCTGCATGGAGTGCTCTTGGAATGCGTCTGGTGTACTATGTTGTCAATGAAGATGACAAAAAGTGTGGGCGCAAACACTCTTCCCTGAGTACTCCTCTCAGCTTAACCACGTTGCTTTTGTGGCCCTCCAGTTTCACTCTGGCTGTCCTCTGGAAAATATCATCCTTGATCCAGCCATTCATCTTTCCAAAAACCTTTTTCTTTAGAAGCTTAAAGAGGAGCCCTTCTTTCCAGACTTTGTCGAAGCCACAAAGACAGACAAGGATCCTCATCCTTTTCTGGAAAGTGTTCTCAATATCTTGGGTCAGGTAGGCAATTTGGTCTTCAGAACTTCTGTGTCGTTGAGAACCTGATTGTGCTGGACTAAGAAGGCTGTTTTTTCCAGATGGTATTGGAGTCTTCGGTTCACCATCCGCTCCATGGTCTTGACAAGGCAGCTTTACAAGCTGAATAGGTCGATAGTTTGCCTTGTTGGTCTTTTCTTTTCCCTTCTTTAGTACAGGAATGATGGTAGCTCTCTTCCAGCTGTGGGGGAACATGCCTGTGTTCTAAGACTGAAGATAGTCAAGAGACACTGTTTTGCATATATTCTCAGATGTTTTATCATCTCATTTGTTATGCCATCTTTTCCAGGAGTCTTTTTATTCTTCACTTTCCTGGTGTCATCATTTAGGTCTTGGATGGTGAAATCTGAAGTCATGACTGATGTTGGAACGAGTTTCCGGAGACCTTGTTTGGTGTTCATTATGATTTCTGCAGTCTCTGAATGCGAGATAAGGCCGCTTTTCTCAGCTCAAATTCATTAGATCCAAAACTATTTGGGCAAGAAAAAGTATGGGATGTGGAAAAAAAAACCAATTTTTAACTTAGCAACAATGTAACGATTGATGAATGGTGTGAACATTTTAAGAATGTTCTTTGAAATAATACTGATGAATTCAGTCATGAGCTTCCCGAGTTTGATCGGTTTGAAGAGCCAGAGCTCATCTTAAATACAATTATTACAGAAGAGGAAGTGAAACTTGCCATTAAAAAGCTAAAAACAGGCAAAGCAAGTTGTCTTGATGGTGTAAGTCCAGAAATGTTGAAATTAGGTGGGGAGGAAATTATTTCCTTTTTAACAAAACTATTTAATACAATATTTAATAAGGGTGAGTATCCACAGGAATGGGCAAAAGCTATTATTATATCAATCCATAAAAAGGTGATACGAAAAATGTAGATAATTTCAGAGGGGTGTCCCTCCTTAGTATCATATCCAAATATTACACAACTGTGTTGAATTCAAGGTTATATTTATGGCTAGAAGATAATAGTCTAATCTCTTCATGTCAAGCTGGTTTTCGAAAACATCACTCTACTGTACATCACATTTTTACTCTCTATACTATAGTCCAGAATATTCTGAACAAAGAAGGTAAAAAACTATAATTATATTGCTTTGTGGATTTTCAGAAAGCATTTGACTCTGTTCGACATGATAGACTGTTAGAATGTATAAAGAAAAACAATGGAATAAAAGGAAAGTGTTTATGTTCACTTCGGGCTATGTATGATTCTTTAATGTCGTTTGTAAGGATAAACTGTCAGCTCTCAGATTATTTTGTCTCTCCTGTTGGTGTTCGTCAAGGATGTGTATCAAGCCCGAACTTATTTTCTCTTTTTATAAACCAGTTAGCAGATCATGTATCAAGAACTGGAAAGCATGGTATTCAAATGCTTCCCAGAATTATGGAATTGTTTATATTACTTTTTTTGCCGACGATGTTGTTTTGCTCTCATTCACTCCTTCAGGTCTGCAAACACAGTTAAACTGTCTAAAGGCTTGCTGAGAAAGCATGAAACTTAGTATAAATAAAAACAAAACAAAAATTATAGTTTTTCGCAAAGGCGGATTCTTGGATAAAAGAGAAAATGGTTTTATGAAGACGTACCACTCGAAGTCGTGAACGAATATAGTTATCTTAGTTTTAATTTCACCACCAAAATCAGTCTTAAACGGAGCACTAATCATTTCGTAACGAAAGGCAAGAAAGCGCTATTAAGCCTAAACAGAGCCTTCCGAAAATATAAAGATATGTCGCCTAATACCTTCTTTAAGATTTTTTATACGAAAATAAAACCAATATTACTTTACTCTTCTGAAATATGGGGAATGCAACGATTGGATCATATCGAAAATGTTCATATTATGGCATGCAGAAGATTTTTAGGGGTTCCTGTGCGCACACCCAACAAGTTGGTGTATGGCTAACTGGGACGTTATCCATTGTACGTGAACTCATAAATAAACTGCCTTCGGTACTGGTTTAAACTTCTGGAAATGGATCAGCAACGGTCACCACTAAAGCTTACGACATGCTACGGTATTTAGATGAAAAGGGAAAGAACTGCTAGGTTACACAAATAAGAGAAATTTTATGTCAAACTGGTTTCGGTATTGTGTGGCTACAACAAGGGATTGGGGATGTTAAATTGTTCCTAAATATATTCAAACAATGTCTGGTCGACATATTTATTCAAGAATGGTCTGGGGCTATTCCAGATAAAGAGATACATTCACATTATCGATGATTTAAGGGTGTCTTTGAGAGAGAAAAATACATAATGAATGCTGGTATTTACTGTTTTAGAGTTGCTCTCTTTCAGATCAGACTTGGTGCACTTCCTCTCAATAATAATATTCATCGTTATACCAATTCGAACCAGAAAAGATGCTGCCGCTTTTGTGTATCAAAAACCGAAAATGAATTGCATTTTCTGTTTTAATGCTCAGTGTATGCAGATTTAAGAATAAAATTTCTAAAAGATTCAGAGAAGGTTCCCATTTGCATAAGTATTGCTCCAAGCAGACTATGACCCACATAGGCGTAATCTGTCTAGATATATATTTCTTTGTACCAAGAAAAGATCTCATATGATCAATGGTGATTACTGAACAGATGTTTCTACATTAATTTCATACCTTATATATGTTTGTGATGTTGGTGAATCTGTGAGATTAAAATGACACTACAAACATGATGATAAAATGCTAAGAAATGTCAAATGTACATTATAAGCACGTTTATTATTATTATTATTATTATTATTATCATTATTATTAGTATTATTCTCAACGTGTGTGTGTGTGTGTGTGTGTGTGTGTGTGTGTGTGTGTGTGTGTGTGATCATTAAGTAAGTTCGTCAACCCTTGAATTTTTGCCGGCTGAACGACAATCAGTGATAACCAAAAGATCCCTGTCGACTTACTATTGATATGTTTATCCAGATCCTCTGCATCCATGCTGACGCCCTGAGCTGTCCAGGCAGCTTGAATGCTTACGTTCGGAGCTGGGTTCTAAACATATCTGTTCTTTCACCACCTCCCCTGGACTAATTCCCAAGAAACCTGGGTGTGACTCCTGAGGGTTGCTATTTGCCCCATAGCAGGGGGATCATGTTCGTGGGCACCAGGGCGTGTCCACACACTGGTGGGCCTGCATGCCATACGTCAAGGGGGAAGCTCCTCCTCTCTCGAACCGCCTTGCTTAGCCTTGGGGCGCGAGCTATCCAGTCTATAGCACTATCACGGGGAGGCGCAAGGACGGATCTTGAGACAAGCAAGGTTATGCAAGCTCGGAGGATTCACTCCGCTATGGACACCCCACGAGAGTTGCACTCCATGACACGATGGCAGTGACCACACACAACACGAACATGCAGCCAAGCAAAACAAATTTTGTTATAAAGCATGGCAAGCAAACAGGCACATGCTAAATGACATGGACCACAACCCCTAGACTAGAGTGGTCCAAGGGGGAGCATCCTTTTTAGTATTCCACTTCCCACACCACTTATACCAGCACTTGTCCCTGGAATCTTCATCTCACACAGAACAAAGGCTTCTTGACACTGAAAGTGCAATAATCTATTTCTGTCAACGCAATCAAAAGTTTTTGACAAATCCACAAAGAGTGAGTTTGTGTGTGTGTGTATGTTTGCTCGCGCTCGCGCCCGTGCGTGTGTGTGGGTTTGTGTGCGCGCGCACGTGGATGTGGCTGTGTGTGTGCGTATGTTTGTGTATTTGTGTATGACTATGTATGAGTGTTTACAGAGGGTGACTGGTATGTACATATGTATGTTTGAATGTATGTTTAAATGTGTGTATGCAGTCTGTGTTTGTGTGGTTTGCTAGTCACATTTTAGTGTGCATACTCAACATTGGTGTAATGTGTTAAGGAAAAAAAATTCCACGTGTTTTATGTGTAGCCCTGTTGTTATGAACCGAGTGGTATTTTTTTTTATAAAGAGGACGGTACAAAAGAATTACTGATTTACTGTATTAAAGGATAGAAAAGATCCACGCGCAGGCCAAGAACATGTAGAGGCCAGTCACAAACGGGGTTTTTCTATCGTTTTATTTCTACAATAGCTATTGAAAAGATAAGAAGAAGAGAAGAAGAAAAGAAAAGACAATGCCTGATAAAAGACAAGAGAAGAAGAAAAGAAAAGACAATGCCTGATAAAAGACAAGAGAAGAAGAAAAGAAAAGACAATGCCTGATAAAAGACACATATAAATATCATAAGTATACATGTCAGCACAAGTGAATAGTAAGCACATCATATATTGCAATGGAAAGACTATCACTTGGTTTGGAGTAGGCAACAACATATGTGTGAAGACCAAACACTGACAGCAAATGACATATCTGATACACTTAAATAGTGCAGTGTTAAAGTGGTTAAAGCTATGCTGATTTAGTGGAAGTACACTGACAGTATAGATTTAAGTAAAGCCCGTACTATGTCAAAGTTACTCAAATGAATCAGTTATCAAATGGCATCTACTGGAGTAAGCCGTATAGGAGACAGCATGATAGCTAAATTATAAATAACAGACTGATACATATGAGATGGTTTTAACCAATAACTGATATTAATCCAACACTATCTTGTAATCACCACAACAGAATACTACACACATCTTAGGGTACTGAGCACATTGTAACTGTGAAGCTATAGTACTGAGTCAGTGAAACAACTGATATCAGCATGTGAAATAATACATGAATAATAGAAAAGAGAATAGAATGAGTGGTTTGATAATATACTGGCAAACTGAGAGACCAGATAGTAGTCAGTGCTCAATACAATGATTGGAAGAACTATCATGGCTTGACCATTAAGTGCATTCAGCTAAAAGCTGGTGCTCTACATTTTAATTTCCTCTGCTGAACAGGGATAAGTAACCTTCATCAGTTTGAGGAGAATGAAAGATTTCTGTGACAAGAATCTACGTCAATAACTTGTGACATTCAAATCACCAACTAGATTGTCTAGGAGCACATCCTAGCAACAGGATCATAATTCATGTCAAACAATCAACACAGTAAACATGGCATGTGACTGAACAACCACGCAATTCTTCTGACATAGTTTAGGGTAAAGTGATCTAATTCCCACTGGCTGAGTCACCTGCTTTGGTTCTCAACACATTATTGTAGACTAACAGCATAGTTATTTGATTCCCACAGTCAGTAACTTTTGCCAGACTGTCTGTGATCGAATACAACGCCTTTTTTGCAGCCGTGTGCTATTTTAGTTCTGCAGAAGCTGTTAAAAAACGTTGGTGTGATTCGACCGGGTGGATCTAAACCCGATGGATTTGGTCACTATTTTAGTTCTCAAGGCATTACTACATCAACTGACAGCATATCAATTTAGTTCGCAGACTGTGATTGTAGAATGTCTGTCATGTTTCTGTGTCCTAATTTTAGTTCTTCAGAAGCCTTGAAGAACGTCGGTGTGCCGGATCTAAATCCGACCAGCCTGATCTAAACCCGACCATGTTGATCTAATGCCGACCAGAGTTCTGAATATGTGAATCTGCATTTGGATATGTACATTGCTGGGGCTGAAATTGACAGTAACTGCAATGGGGAGGGGGTTAGTGGGGGTTCCGCACAGGAGTGTATCGAGTGGTGTTGGCTCTGAACCTTTGCCTGAAGTCAGTTGACGTGATATCGCCGACAGGCAGGTTGTTTCACTCCCCTGTTGTAAATGTGCGTGTGTGTGCGTGTGCGCGCGTTTGTGTGTTGTGCAGTGTGTACGAATTGGTATAGGGATCACACACACACATATATATTACATATATGTGTGTGTGTGTGTGTGTGTGTGTGACCACTCTCTCTCTCTCTCTCTCTATATATATATATATATATGATCAAGAAAGTGGGCATATTAACTAGAAACAACACACACACACACACACACACAAATAAAGTCCACTTCACGTCTGAACTGGTCGGGATTATTAGATCCACCAACTGAAATAATGGATCTAACCTCGACAGACTTTGTCTATTACTGCCTGGACAAAAATAGCCTTGAAACCAGCTGAAATATAACGTAATTACTTCCCAGATTCATGTTCCATTCATAAGTAAGTGAGACAAAGCTGGCGAATCAACTATTTCTTAAATGGTAACGCGACACTTGCCAAACTAGTGCGTTGACGTCACAGCGATTTGGCGCCAAAACTGTTGTCAAGTAAGTCACACACACATGGGGAGATTTTCGCGCCACTATACGTCACCATCGGGTTCCGTGATGTTCTCATTGGTCAAAATGATCGTTTAGTTCGTTGGTGATGAAATGAACAAGGATTTCCCGGGCTGCTGCCGTGAATTGATCCGTGAGAAGGTGACTGTGTAAAGCGGTCAGGTTTAGATCCATGATTGGTCGAAATTAGATCACCTTACCCTACCAACCTACACCACTGTCAAGATGCTTATAATATGAACGCAAGCAATGTGTTGAAACTGCAATTTACAAATAAACAGCACAGCTAAAACAAAGTACTTACAGTAGAATATTAGGCAGCTGACTGTGTTCTACATGCTCTATGTGCTTGAGAGCAGCACCTCGGGAAGTGACCGGCAGACACTTGCAGCTTCAAATTCGAATCTGAATAGCCTTACACCACAAGAGTTACCTCCTCATGTCAATGGTTGGCTACCGTCACTGCAGTGAAACTGTCGTCTGCTTTATGACATGTGCTGTGAGTTAACTTTGGTTAGTAGCCAGCTGAGCACTTCGCTACATATAAAACACCTGGAGCAGATTTCTGGATAGTGTGTTTTATAAGTATCCTTTAATTGATATCATCAAAGTAAATATATCCAGTCCTAATCGTTGAACAGTGGGATCTGAGATATTGGTCGATCTGAAAAGGTATACTTTTCTTGGTCAATTTTCTCATGCCCCCCCCCCCCTCCCACTCTCTCTCTCTCTCTCTCATAAGCACGAGGTCTAGAGTCTGTGTTTATGTGTAGCAGTTGAGAAATGTGCAGCTGGTCATTGTGAAACTGATGAAGCAATGATTTGTGAAATGAGAAATAGAAAAACATAAAACAAGGATAAAGGAAGGAAAGAAGAAAGAAAAAAAAGAGAGGCAAGGCTTTCAAGACTCACTTGTGATACACTTTTTTTTAAAACCTAATCGTTAAAATGTGTTCTGTATTTGTTATTATAAAGCTTCGGATTAAAAAAAAAAAAAGAAAGAAAAAAGAAAAAAAAGTCCTGAAGGCAGATTCGAACCCCGCGTGTTCGGGTGAGAAAAAACTGTCTAAACCAATTCACTATCATGGCTCCTTAAAACTGACGCTCAAAAATGTAATATTTAAACATGCTTTTTTAAGGCGATAAATCGATTGTGGTATTCGCAGTGAGAAGACTGTTTAAATCATATTATTCTGGTGTATCTTGGGCATTAAAAAAAATCTTTAAGGGCAATTAAAAATTCTTTTTTTAAGTCCGCGGTAAAGTAGACGTGGCTATCGCGGCAATCACACTGCAACATTTAGCCGTTTTCTCTGGATCTAGACAGATGTACCAGTTCAGTTACACTCGCCGGGAATGTACGACACGGTCGATAGTATTTCTCTTTTATGTTCATTCTAGTTTTATAGTTTTAAATGTAGACACGGTCGATACTATTTCTCTTTTATGTTCATTCTAGTTTTATAGTTTTAAAGTTGATATGAAAAATGAGTATTCTGTTAAACTAATAAAATGTACAGCCAAGTACAAGTACTTTTAAACGTCGTATAAAATGAAAAGGACTTAATTTTGAGGAAAGTCAAGACTGGAAATTTTTACGTTTCATCAAGGGTATTAACTCTCATGGTTTATTATTTTAAACTGTGAATTCTGACTGATTTTATCGATATTTTTATGACAGTTTGGGGCATAATCCAGTAAGTGATGAGGCGTTCACAAATCTTTCTCTGAATAAATATTTAACGGTCTCCTTCTTCAACTTTCCATCACATGTTATCGTGTGTTGTCAATTGAATATAGGATTGAACGGGCAGGTCAACAACTTGAAACAAAATGGCGTCCTTTGCGTTCGCGAGGAATATGAGCACGCACTTTGAATATGTATAAATATGTGTACGCAATTGATTTTTGCCCATGACCTTCAGGGATCAGCCAACAGATCTATAAAGTCCACTCGTGGTATTGATTTTAGTATTTTCCGAAAAAGACCACTTGGGCGAATGAACATAGTGAAAGCCCTGTACACTGAGAGTAAAACACACAAGCTTTTTATGTATTGAGTATTATTTCAAAATGTAATGTTTAAGATGAGAAAGATCAGTTTAACTCTCTCCATACGAACGGCGAAAGAGACGACGTTAAAAGCGTTTCACCCCAATTACCATCATCAAAATATTGCAAGCGGAAGGCTCTTATTCTGAAGACGTGAATGTTGACAAAGAATACCACAATTCTGACGACGGAAGCTAAAGGTTGGGTCATTCAGACACCCACTGGACATCCGAGGGGTATGTGTAAAGGAGAAGAGAGAGACTGGCCGTACTGAGTGAGTTAAAGCAAATTAACCCCCCTAGCATTAATTACAGATTAATTTCCCTTTTTTACTATCTGCACCAAAGACATGCACCAGAAATATAACTTCCATGCTTAGCAAAAGAAGTTCCTGTTTGAACAAAAATGATAAAAATTACTGCTCCTGTTGCTGTGTCAGAATATCAGATCAAAGTGCCAAGTTTAGAGAGAAAAAAACCCAGTAAACTCAGTTTGCATATAATTTGGCTTCTTTTTTTTTCTTTCTTTTTTGTGTGTGCCCATCCCAGAGGTGCAATATTGTTTTAAACAAAATGACTGAAAAGAACTGAATTTTTCCTATTTTTATGACAAATCTGGTGTCAACCTGCAAAGTATTTGCAGAGAAAATGGTAATGTTAAAGTTTACCACGGACACACACACACAAACACACACACAGACAACCGAACACCGGGTTAAAACATACTCACTTTGTTTGCACAAGTGAGTCAACTAGGAAAAGCAAAAGGCGGGTAGGCTTTGCTTGTTGTTCGCTTTCATCTGTCACATACAAACATAATATAGAACATTCCGTTAGGTTTCATCCATTTTGGAGAGGAAAGTTTACGAAAGTGGTGCTGCGTTTGACTTCAGTTTGTTTTAACTTACGTTTTGCTTCGTTTCATTCAAATGCGTTGAGTTCCGTTCCTTTTCGTTTTGTTTCTTTGCTTGTTTATTGCTAATCCATGTTACTACTGGTGAAAAGCTGCTGATGACATTGCATATTTCAGTGTTCAATGTTCGCTATTTCTCCCCAGACGTGAGCCAACAGACATGAATGAAGGCAAATCTCAGAAACAAAAGTTCAATGGATGTTCTGTGACGTGTCTCTGACTCATAGCAGACGTTCCACTTTATGGTCATTGAGCACGGCCTGAACTTCAACCACTGCTCAGCTCTGATAGTACCGACCAACATTTTTCCCCCGCCAGTCTCTTCCTGTCCCATCTCAAGCGTCTGTCTTGGGGTAAAGGGGAACGGGAGCGCTAATAATGTAACAGGGGAATAAAACAGAAAACTGTCTTCAGAGACCGTGAAAGAAAAAGCTGTCCTCTTTTCGGAAGACTCGATAAAGAGACATAAAAGAGGTGGGTGCAGATTTGAAGCGCTGTGATGCTCCTTTTGATGTCATTCATTACTCAGCCTTTGTCTCCTTGCAAACGAATCATGGACCTCTACCGTTTCTCTGTACTCGCAGCTTGATGGCAGAATGCTTTATGGTTTGACTCCTCTTAATTAGTCCCCATGACCCACCGCTGGCGACAGAAGAAAGGATCAAAACAGAAGTTACTTCCCTTCCATCAATCTCACCGCCCGAATCGTCGCAGCAACCCGCCCGCGGCTCAGCATGAGAAAGCAAAGTTGGATGGCAGCGTCAGATCGACCTGTATTGATCGGGAGAAGAAAGAGGTGCCGGCGCTGACTGTCTGCCTTTTTGTCTTTTTCTCCGAAGAAGGAGAGGTGTTGGAAAGTTAAGGGTGCTGAAAATGGCTGAAAATATGGTAGGACTACTGAATGGTTGAAATTATGGTAGGACTACGAAAGTGAGAATGACAGATTAAGGAAACTGCTATAAAACATATCCATTTTTGCGGAAGACCAGTAATGATGTTTGGACAGCTCCTTTGATCTCTCTTTCTCACTCTCTCTTTCGCCTTCCTGTTCTGTAAACTTTTCACCATGGTGTAACGTACTGGATTTACAACCCCCCGTCATTTGTACCCGTGGAGTTGATTTTAACGGTATCCCAGATCTATCCCCGAGGATATTTCTGGATTCTGCTACTTTATCCCCCTTTATACTAAAACCACCTGCCTTCATATAATAAGCATTCACACCCTAACTATGGGAGCCGCTTGATAAAGATCATTCTATGTGATATATGACGGTGGTGGTGGTGGTTGTGCGTTTTTGTGTTTGTGTGTGTGCACGTGAGCGCAGGCGCGCGGTTGTGTGTACGCGCATACATTATGTATTTGTGCTCGCACACATGTGTGTGAGGACGGGATGGGGGATATGAGTGCATTCGTGCGTGCATGTGTCTGTGTTAATCAGAGAACTACTTCCACCGTCCCACCCCACCCGCACACAGACTTTGAAGGGGTTGTAGTTCTCGTATACACTGAAATTACTCCCCCCCCCCCCCCCCCCCACTCCCCCGCCCCGTTTCTGAACTGTATTTACCCTGGGGGTATCCATGGATTCCCGGGGGTAAATCTGGGATATATCAGAAATACCCCGGGAGTAAATCTGAGCAATACCAGAATTACCCTCCAGGGGTTAATCTGGATTAATAGGGGGGTAATTCTGGGATATCCCAAAATGACCCCATCCTTCTTTTTCACATTTTCCTTTGATTTGAACCTTTTTGTGCCTTTTGAAGTATTTCTTCAAAAAGAGGAAGGGGGCGGGTTCAATTTGGATTTACTCCCGGGGAATAAATTTGAAGTCACCAAAGCTGCCTCCGCAGGTAGGAATGAGAAGGGAGTAAACCCAGTCCGTTACACCAGCCCTCTCGTGGTATTTTGAGTGTTTTGGTAAATAGTTGAGCATAAGTATTTATTTACATTGCAGTAAATCACCGTAACACGATTACTCTCAAAACCTGCACTTCTAAATACAGAAAGGCCTACATCCAAGCTGCAAGAACAAGCTGGATGGAGAAAACAGAAAAGCTGAACCTTGACAGAGATGGCAACAAACTATGGAAACTCACCAAAGCCATGAACAACGAAGAGACAAGGTCAGCGCCTGTCACGCTTCAAAAAGACCAGGAGATGGTGACAGGGAGAGAGGCAGCAAACTGCTTCATAGACAGCTATGAGCAGATCAGCAATATCACTGTGTCAGAGGACAGAAAATAACAAGTTCATGATGAAATGAAGAATCATCAGGATGACCAAGACCAACCTGAATATATAGACAGGCCTTTCAAACTGAGGGAGTTTGAAGAAGCCGTAAGGTCTTTGCAGGACAAAAAATCTCCAGGTCATGACAAAGTCACCAACGAAATGTTAAAACACCTTGGCACCAAAGCAAAGGCCAAACTCCTTGCTCTCTTCAACAACAGTTGGAAGACGGGGCATGTTCCACAGAGCTGGCGAGAAGCTGACATGGTGTCCATCCACAATAGGGGCAAAGACAGAGCCAGGGCTGATAGTTATCGCCCCATCAGCCCCACCAGCTCCGTGTGCAAGCTCCTACAGCGTATGATCAACTCGCGCCTAGTTTGGCACCTGGAGAAGAACAACATCATCACTACAGAGCAAGCAGGCTTCCGCCAACATCATTCCACTGAGGACCAAGTGACCTACATAGCCCAGAAGATCGAGGATGGCTTCCAGGACAAACAGCATACACTAACGGTGTGGATAGACATGGAAAAGGCATACAACAAAGTCTGGAAGGGTGGCATCCGGAGGAAGCTCCAGAAGTGGTGTGACTGGCTGTATGTACTAGTGGATCTCGCAGTACCTGAACAACAGGAATGCCCGAGTCCATGTCAATGGAGCATACAATCGGAAGAAGACACTGAGAGAAGTAGTTCCTCAAGGAGGTGTCCTCAGCCCTACACTATTCCTCCTCTTTATCAACGACATCGTCAAAGACGTGCCACGGAAACTCCAGGGAGCCATCTATGCAGACGATCTTGTCCTATGGTGCTCGGAAGAACACCTCACAACTGCCAACTACAGACTACAGCAGGTGCTGAATGTTCTCGAAAGCTAGACAAAACAGTGGCTGGTGACAAATAATGCCAAAAAGACCACTTACACTGTTTTCAGCCTCTCACCCAAAGAACAGAAGGCCAACCTGTGCATCAATGGACAAACTCTGCTTGCTGAGAACAACCCCACGTACCTGGGAGTCACGTTTGACAAACGCCTGACGTGGAACAGGAAAGCAGAGAAAACCGAATCAAAAGCAAAAGTACGACTTGCCCTCATGAAGAAGCTGGCAGGAACAACATGGGGCGCAGACAACACGACCCTCAGGAGGCTGTACACTGGTAGTCAGGCCAGTGCTGGAGTATGGCATGAACGGATCAGCAAGGTTCAGAATCAAGCTACCCGTATCATCACAGGGGTCATGAGGTCTACGCCAATCAGGAGCTTGAAACCATCACAGAGCTCCAGCCCCTTGAGGACCACAGAGACGCCTGGCCCAGGCTGCTAAGTTCAAGAGGTTGCAAGGCCACCCCATGAAGGACAGACTGTCCCAGCCAACAAAAGGACGGCTGAAGAGAGGGAGCTTCGTAAACCAGAGCAGGATCCTAGAACGGCAACATCAATATATCCTTGACCATGCCCCCAAAGCGATACCCCAGTGTCTTGCCGTCCCTGCCTGGAGCGAAGGAACTCCTCCCCTCATCCAGTGCAGCATCCTTGGTGTTGGCCCCAAAGATTCCCAAAGCGTCCCTCACCCGTGAACACCTCCACACAGTTCCCCAAAGAGTTCTAGACTCATGTCTATACCGACGGCTCTGCGGCAGATGCCATTCGGAACGGAGGGGCAGGAGTCTATGTTCAGTATCCAGGAGGCAGAGAAGAATAGATCTGCCTCGCTACCGGCCTGTGCTCCACCAATTACAGAGACGAAGCAGAAGCCTTGAAAACAGCAGCGGCCCACATCGCGGTCAGCCCCTACGCCACCACAATGTTGTCCTCCTGACCGACGCCCTGTCCATCTTGCAGGCCCTTTGGTCCAACAGATCCAGAACTCAACGATCTGTCCTCCTCTCTCGCCTCCCTCTGCTCAAGTCACACAGTCACCCTGCAGTGGATTCCCTCCCACTGCAACGTGCTTGACAACGAGACTGCTGACTCCCTGAAACACCACCTATACACGAAACTCCGTATCGGCGACACAGATCAGTGCCCCTGCAGAACAGGCAGCCAGACAACAGAACATCTGCTGCAGTTCTGCCCGTTCCACCAAGTGCTCCGAGAGAAAACCTGGCCCGACCCAGTCCCAACGGCCCGGAAGCTCTACGGAGGACTGGACGACCTGCGACGTACTGCCGCCTTCGTCGAGGAGACGGGGGAATCCATCTGATAAATGACGAAGGAGACAACAACCGTAACACGTATTCATTACACTGGAATGCATTCCGGATTTTAAAAATAGTTGCTTACGATTTTTCAAAACAGGCTTTGGAGACATAAAGACCGTGGACATTGTGGGCTTTCAACTTACAAGGCCTTGTGCACAACGGGCCTTGGACACAGCAAGTACTGTAGAAAGACATGCTCATGCTATGCAGCGGTAGATCTGCTCTGAGGTGTCAGGTTTCGTTGTGTCTTCATACTAGTTCAGAAAAAATGGCTGACGTTTAAACAGTTTGGCAAAAAATAGAGTTGATTTGTGAAGCTCGACGTTACAATAGTCTGAGATGTTTAAAGTCGAACAATTTCAATTGCCCTCGTTACAAGAACAGAAATGAAATATGTTTGAAACATAGAAGCCAGTGACGGTATACACCCTCTCTTGAAAGCTGAAGA
This sequence comes from Babylonia areolata, assembly GCF_041734735.1. Lineage (NCBI taxonomy): Eukaryota > Metazoa > Mollusca > Gastropoda > Neogastropoda > Buccinidae > Babylonia > Babylonia areolata. Next base: position 8,121,921 of record NC_134898.1, on the reverse strand, counting down.
CAGGCTGTTCACCATCTACCAATGCAGACAAAATAAAGAAGACAACAAGCTGCCGTGGCAAAGTGATTTACGTCGCGGACCGACGACTCGGAGGACGCGAGTTCGCTTACCAGCGAAGGTCAGTTGTTTGGGGTTTTTTTGGCCTGCGACCGGCTCCTACCCAGAGATGAGTGCGATATTGGCTTAAATGGGCCATCTTCTAAGTCTTGCTGACGTCCAGTTGCAGGAAGTTGTCGCACCGCCGCACCAGCTATATAACCTCACTCCGTACGAGGTCTCATCGTTAGAGATGAAGCCAGTGAGGGAGGTGTCTGAAAACTCGACCTGCATGGCGCTGGTAGAGGCATACCGACAGTCCGCCGTGTAAATAGTGAACAGGGCGGAAGACATCACACAGCCAAGGGGTGCACCAGTGATGGTCTGGAGGATTTGATGGTGCCGATCCTTACGCACTGTGGTCGCCTGGTCAGAAAATTGTGAACCCAACGGGTGATGACTGGGTTTATCTCCATTCCGATCAGCTTCTCCAGACGGCATCGTCTTTGGATGTGTTGCTCAAATTTCCTGACCAGCACTGGAAGTCTGCATCTCTCGGGCCTGATAAACGCCGGGGTATTTGTAAGATGATGGTACAGATGGTAAGATGATAGTAAGATAAATGGTACAGATGATCGTGCTGCACAATAATGATGATAAAAACAGATGATGGTACAGCATAATGATAAGGAGAATAAAAAGAAGAATCACAACAACAACAACAATAATAATGATAAAGAAGAAGACAGCTGAGCATGCCTCCCAAAATGTCTACCCTACGCTCATTTGAGGGCATCAATTTGGCCAATGGGGAAGATGATGTGAAAGAAATGCAGGGGTGCCACAGTACTCTTGGTGGTCAACTACTGCTCCATCAGATTGTTGAAAAAGTGGGAATGTCGCAAGCTTCCATGGTTAGAGTGTTGAGCTGACGTCTGACCATAATAAAATTGTTTACAGCTAAACTTTCCTCGGCCTCCTCACTCACCGGAGCATAGAACTGGGGAGAATGTTGACTGCCAGATTATTGTTACTTTGGTTAATTGCGATTTCGGAATATCATTGCTTTCCAATCTCCATGGTGAAATATAGGCTACCATCATATTCATTATGGCATTTCCCAAACTGCATTGGGGCAGGGTAGATCGACGAATAATCCTCAGCAAGCACGACCCTATTTTTCTTTACCAACTCAATATTCACGTTCCCAGCTTATGTGGTATTCATAAAACAAAATTATAATAATAAAAAGTGTGGGGAAAGAAAGAAGAGGGAGAAACACCCCCGTTGATATTGATGATTACACCGACAGTATATGGGCAGAGATCAAAGAGACAATCGTGCAGATAATGGTCAGTGGTTGAGCCCCGCATGAAGTGCCGGGAAGAAGACAGGGGCAGGCAGCAGCGCAGAGGCCCGCGGCTGCTAGAAGGTTGTAGCGGGGAAGGGGGGGGGGGGGGGGGGGGGGCAGGGCAATTACCACCCCTGACATCAAAGAGGCAACCTTATCATGCAATCGATTCCAGTTGTTAGCGCTGTGTCGTAAAAGAGGGTGTTTTCAAGTCCCCATCCCAAGGCTGACGCATCCCCCGTCCATCTTCTAACACTACGGAAATTTCCACACCGACTGGGAATGAGAATGGGTATTGTGTGTGTGTGTGTGTGTGTGCAATCGATGAGGTAATCTAGATGACGCCACAAAACCTGAAAATCGTTTGATTAACTGGGTGCACATAAAAAATGGACTTCCATAATAATTATCCATACGTTTACTGGCATGTAAAGGTCCAGACTTATATGTGAATTTGCAGAACGCATATTGTTGCTTGCAACAGGTTTTTTTTTTCTTTTTTTTTTTTTTTTTCTGCCCCATCATCTGTGCACCGTTTCAGTGGCATTACTCCCACGCCGCTCATTTAGATTCCCCCATACACGGCCACACCCGGGTTCGTCCGTTGCAGTTCCAGCGTCGGCAGTCCACAGGGAACCATCGATGTTAGGTCGCCAGGAGGCCACACACCAGAGGAGACCCTGCACTGCTGCTGAGTCACTTCGGTGGTGTTCAGTGGTGCCTGTTCTGATTTTTACGTACTTAGGACACCACCTACTAAGCCCCCTACTAACGACAATAATGGCTTAGTCGCGGAGCCAGACTGAGTGAGCGTCCCTCCCAGAGTGGAGACCGCCACCACGTCCCTCAAACAACAGCCCCCGACGAATCCGCCGATACGACATTGACAGGACTCACCCCAAGCACAGAAAATGGAGGGGTATCGAAACTGAGGTCACCATGAGAGCAGGGCATGAAAGGCCACAGACTTTGAGACTATTTTGTTTATATTGATGACGATGAAGGAGGAGGAGGATGACGATGATGATGACGATGTTGCTATGGAGGTCCATTTTGGTTTGGGACTGCGTGACAAGGCTGTACTCTACGCTTCCTGTCATAATGATATCCCGGCGTTAACCAGGCCCGAGAGATACAGACACTTGCAGTGTTGGTCAGGTAATTAGAGCAACACACCCAAAGACGCATCCTTGAAGTGGATGACACGTGACTGTGTGGTCCCCGTCTCCCCATTTAAGCCCACAGCACACTCAACTCTGGGTAGGAGCCGGGCACGGGCCGAAAAACCCACCTCCGCTGGGATTCGAACCCGCGTCCTCCCAGCCGTCAGTCCGCGACGCTAACCACTTCGCCACGGCGGCTGGTGTGAATATTTTGTCAGTCCTCCATGTTGCAGATGAATATGTACATATATATTTTTTTTTAAAGGAGTTCATTTCGCTCTGTTACTCTATACGGCATAAAAGCATGATATGTAGTCGAAATGTGTATTTTTTTCATTCAAAATGTTAACGCATTTTTTTTCAAATGCAAGAGGATTGAAAAATAAACGTATATCGATTTTTCGTAACTTTACAGAGCAAATTTTTTACATCTGTTTGCAGTGGGACATATACCCGTTTGTGAGAAACAGTGGGGTGGAACTATTTTCTTTAAAGTAGGTACAAATTGACGTCGAGGCGAACTTATTTCAGTAGGAAAGCATTTCCCCGGAAAAGCTAGTTTGAAAGCAGTATAAGACAGAGTGTTTGCAGTTCCAGTGTCACATTTTTATAATTTTATGTTTGTCAGTGTGTGTGCTCTAAATGAAACATCTGACAAAAAACATTCCTCGGGAAGTTTCAAGAAAAGTTTGGTGATTTTTTTAGCCGTGTCCTTAACAACTCTTTCGGCATTTCATATCTCCTTCACGGAGAACCACAAAGCGTTCAAACATACAGTCAGAACATTAAGAACTGGCCGGTCTTTGGAATGCACTCTAGCCTAGCGACAAAGATTTTATTTGGCACAGAACAAATCCTTTTTATAGTTCACAGATTGGATTATTGTTTTAAATCAGACAGTGTGCTACATTACTGTGTTTCATGTTAAACATAGGACAGTTCCTAACTCGGACCATACAACTGACAGTGTACAAGCAGATAATGGATGCTGCCAAACACAAGATAACAATACCAGTTGAAAATGCTAAAACCAGTGTATACAGTACTACGTACAGGGAACAGTTCAGGCTAACAGGCAGGCCGAAGTAGAGTCCTCTGCCATTACTCTACTCAAAACACCAGCTGGCCCAGGTAAACGTTTTCGGACTATTTCAGTGCCAAAATTGCCACTATCAGTAACTCTTTGGACCAACAGCCTGGTCCCCCTGCTCTGCCTGTTAATGTTAACCACCTGTTTAATGGCGCCCCGTTAAGTCATTTTGACATTGTATCATAAAACTTTGTCCGTGAGACCATTCTTAAAATGACTCCAAAGACTTGTGATCATGATCCACTCCCAACATCCTTATGTTTGGGGTGCATTCCGATCTCCCAGGTCAACATATATGCAGACCTGCCAGTGCCTGAACCCGCTTCGTGTGTATACACAAGCAGATGATCAAATACGCACGTTAAAGATCCTGTAATCCATGTCAGTGTTCGGTGGGTTATAGAAACAAGAACATGCTCAGCATGCACCCCCCCCCCCCTGAAAACGGAGTATGGCTGCCTACATGGTGGGGTAAAAACAGGCATACACGTCAAAGCCCACTCGTGTACATACGAGTGAACGTAGGAGTTGCAGCCCACGAACGAAGAAGAAGAACAAGGAATGCATTGATGAAATTCTTCCTGTTCTTACCGACATTTTGAATACTTCACTGTCCACTGGTATTGTGTACCCACTTGTTTGAAAAATGCTTTGGTTAAACCACTTCTAAATAAACCTTCCCTTGATCCCAAAGTCTTGAAGAACTTTAGACCTGTCTTAAATATTCCTTTTGTGTCCAAACTACTCGAGAGAATTGTTTTGTCTCGGTTTCTAACCCACCTTGAAAAAAATGGACTTTGGCACATTTTTCAGTCTGCTTACAGACCAAGTAACAGTACAGAGACAGCTTTGCAGTGATTCTAATCAGATTTCTGCTTTGACGCTTATCGATATAAGTGCTGTTTTCGATACAATCGATTACAGTATTCTGTTAGAGCGTCTGAATCCTCGCTTTGGTGTTCAGGATACGACACTTCACTTCTTAGAGTCATATCTGACTGAAAGAAAGCAGGTTGTCTCAGTCCTGGGATATAAGTCTGATCCATCTTCTCTTCTGTATGGAGTGCCCCAGGGCCCGGTTCTGGAGCCTATTTTGTTCAATCTGTACGCCCAACCTTTGTCCGAGGTGATTTCCAATCACAACATTCAACACCATATATTTGCTCATGACACTGAAAAATACAACTCTGGTGATCGATCTCAGTCTGATTTTTTTTTTCTTCCATGCGATCCTGTATTAATGATGTGAAGCTTTGGACCCTCGTAAACAAGTTACAGTTGAATGAGGATAAAACTGAAGTAATTCTTGTTGACCCTTCCAACTTGTCAGAACTTCCGTCATGTCTGCCTCTTGAAAGACAGAGAAATATCCCCTTTTCCAGCAAAGCTCGCTCGGCATTCTAGTTGACGGTAAGCTGTCAATGAAAGATCATGTTTCAAATATTTGCCAAGTTGCCTACCTTGAAATCCGCAGAATAGCTTCTATCAGACCATTTTTGACTGTTCACGCAACAAAGACCCTGGTTACATCCCTTATTCTCTCACGGTCAGATTACTGCAATTCTCTGTTAGCAGGTCTCCCCAGAAGTGCGTTGAAAACATTCAAAAAGTGATGAATTGTGCTGCTCGCCTTGTCTTCAAAGCACGCAAACGTGACCACATCTCTCCCCTCCTCGCAGAACTGCACTGTCTGCCTGTTTCTTTCTGAGTTCAATACAAGATTGCTACTATTTCTTATAATGTTATCACTGGCTCTGCTCCTTATCTTCAGGAACTCCTCCAGATCTATATTCCGTCTCAGTCTCTGCGTTCCTCCTGGTAAAAGAAACTCCATGGGGAACGTGCTTTCTCTTTCATTGGACCTGGCATCTGGAACAAAGTCCCTTATTCTGTCCGACACGCTCAGTCTTTGTCCTCGTTCAAATAAGCTCTCAAAACTCTTTTCGACAATTGTTATGATTAGTTTTTCCGCCCTGTGTGTCTCCGATTGTTGGTGGGTGGAGAGAGGAATGGGGCTGTATCAGTATGAATGCCTGGTGGGTGGGTGTGTGTGTATGTGTATGTGTGGGTGTGTGTGTGTGTGTAACCTGTTTATTTTGTGATGCGTATAGGTAAATGATTGTTATGAAATGTATCTGCTTCAATGTATGTATGTGTAATTGTATTTATAAACGCTCTGGGCTCTCCGGAGACGGGGCATCCAAATATTCATTATTATTATTATCATTATTGTAATTGAGCTTAATCAAATCAAGTGCCTTTTCCCGAGGTCCAAAATACCAGAAATTCAATTTTGTTTTTTAATTCGGATTTTTAAAAAGTTATTGATAGAGCTTTTATATAAACAATTAGCCAATATTGTCGACGAAAATCTTATATTATAAAAAAAAAAAAGTGGAATCGTGTAAAATTTGTATTAGTAATTTATGCGGTGAGTTTGGTATTTACAAAAGAACGGGATAACGTGAAATGATTACATCTGCAAATGTAGGAAGTTGACAGATACCTGGTAAACGATCCCACTAACAAAAAGAAACAGGCCCAGTTTTTAGAATTAAAACATGATAATCTGGAATTCTTGAAAAGCGAAAGGGGCACAAGTTAGTTAAGTTGATTAAAAGAAGGTGAATGAAACAAAATATTTTTGCAGCTTTAAAAAAGCTCGCGGCAAAGTCAAAACAAGACCCGGTAAAAAAACAAACAAAAAAAACTGGTGAATATAGAACATTTATTACTTGAAGAGGTGTCTTACTTTAAAAAAAACCAAAAAACAAAACAACTTACACAACCAGGGAACAGCAGGTGATGTAAGGGAAACAACCAATGCGTTGATGGAAAAAGTGAAAGGAACGGATGCTGCTTTATTATGTGATGGTCCAGTCACTTTAGAAGAAACCAGTAATGCACATACGAAGATGAAAATGGGCCTGCCCCTAAAAATGATGCAATGACAGAAGAGAAAATTTTCTGGTGTAAAAAACGCAAAACTGACGAATTCCTTTTGAATCTTTCCACAAAGGTGAACTTTTCTTACACACAAAAGCAAATACAACTTTAATACACAAAGGAAACAATGTAGAAAGAGATAACGTGAATGACTGGAGAGCTGTATATCCTTCTTAATTCAGAAAACAAACTACCCGCAAAAACACTAGCAGAAAGGCTCTCGTCTGCTGTTCATACTTCAGTTAATGAAGATAATTAAGGGTGGAAACATATAACAGCTACCAGACGAATAATAATCTGAATACAACAAATAAAGCGGGATGTCTGTAATCAGTAGATTACTCAAAAGTATTTGAATCCGCATCAAAATGTTTCTCCATCTTTGGTTTTGGACCAGTCTTTCAAAAATGGGTTTCTGTCTTACTTAAACGTAGTACAATAATGGCAGTCCGATACCAAAATCGCTTGACGTGGTGTGTGGTATAAGACAAAGATGTCCATATCTCCTTTGGCATGACCATGTGTGTACCTTGTGTTGTCTCAGTGTACCAAAACACTGAACGCCTGTCACTTAAGATCAACTCGCTCAATTCAGAAAATCAACAAAAGATCCATCTCAAACGATCTCTGATTACCTCTTTCACCCCACTCTCCCTCTCTGACCTAAACACTGGCCAATGAACATGCATCCGTGTGTCGGCCTCAATTTATACAGCGTCGTTCTGCTCCGAAGTATCCCACAGTAGCGTCCAAACTGGAGCTTTTATAGCGTGAATGTCGCCGCCCTGAGCAAAAATGGCCCAAATTCCAAATACCTATACATCAACAGTTATACAACACTGCAAAACAAAAGGTCGTCGATTTTGTGTATCGCTCTAAATCCACGATTTGTTCAGTCACGATTGCGGCCGCCTTCTCATGCAGAAACCCGTTTGTGAGCGCGCGCACCTGATGTAATTTCTCTTTATGAGATAATAAAATCATTCTTATCTTATATTAGTTCATGTGCAATATGATACATGCAATGTTAGCCTTGGTGTATTTCAGTGTGTTTACAATAATGATTAATTACAACATTTCGACTAGGTGAATATATACAATACTTTTTATATGAATGTCTTATATGTTATTGTTTCTTTTTAATTAAGTCATGGTTAATGTTTTGTGTTGAGTAATTGTCTACGTTTGTTTTTCCGCACCTGGTGTAATTTCTTTTAATGAGATAATAAAGTTCTTCTTATTTTATCTGTTTCATACCGTCAACTCTATGATAAGAACAACGATGGATACTATTCTCCCTTCCTCAAACGACCTTTCTCATCTTCCTGAAAATCAAAGCCATCAGGGACAACTTTCCACTCACAGCCCTGATCCCTCCTCCACACTGTATCACGGTACCTGGTATTTTTGAGTTCTTGTCTGTATCTGAAGAGTTCTTTCGGAATATCATGAAATCATTCAAAACCACCTGCAATCTTGAACCCATTCCCACATCGCTTCTGCTTGACCAGCTTGACTATCGCCTTCCATCCATCACCAACATTATAAATGAATCAATGTCGTGTGGAAATGCCCCTCCTTAATCCAAATTCGCCATTGTTATACCTCTTCCAAAGAAGAAAAGTTCTTTTAAATCCCAATGTTTTCAAAAACTATCAGTCTACCTCTTACCCTCTATTCTTGTTAAAAACTCCTTGAGAAAGTAGTCCTCCAGCTCTCTTCTCATTTCGATTGCAACCATCTTCACTCCCCACATTTGTGTGCCTACCGCACAGGACGTAGTAGAGAAACAGCTATCCTTTGTGTCGTGAATGACATTTTAACCTCCCTTGATGAGGACAAGATTTAAATATTACTTCTATTTGATCTTTCAGTCGCTTTCGACACGATTGATCACGAAATTATACTGAACAGGCTCGATAACAACTTTGGAATTTGTGGCACTCAACTTACCTCTCAGAAAGAAATCAATTCGTTCTGGTAAAAGATCACCACTGAAAAATTCAGCACTCGCATTTGGTATTCTATAAGGTTCTCTGCCAGGCCCAGTTTTGTTTTTCATGTACACTCTCCCTCTGAGTTAATCTACAGTCACTCAGTCGCATATGAATTTTTTGCCGACGACATGCAGCAACTGAAATTTGCTGTTCCTGCTGACTATCCTTTGCTCTCATCACCTTTACATGCTTTTTAAGTTGGATATCAAATGACAAACTTAAATCAAAATGTGATAAAATTGAAGCCATTTCTTCAAAAAGTCTCAACCTATTTCCCTTTCGGTTCCTATTCCTACTTCACTCCCATTGGCTGATTCCGAAATCAAGTTTTCCGTGTCCGAAGACCTTGGCGTTCTTTAGCAAGTCGCAAATGATGGCGCACACACACTGTTTTGGCTGTTGTTTGTTTGTTGTTCATTTTTATTTGTCTGGGACCTCCAACCTCATATTTTTTCCTACTTTCTCCCCCCCCCCCTCCCCCCCGACAGAGGGGGGGAGTGGGGTCTAGACACCTAGAGAAAGAGAGGGGGCGGGGGGTCTAGCGACCTAGAGAGACACAGAGCGAGGGAGAGAGAGATGTCAAAAATAAAAGATCGTTTGTTTGTTTATTTTTTTTAACAAATAGTTCTCTTTCCTATACCTATTGTCGCAGTTTATTGCCGAACAATGATTAACCATTTTGCTGAAAATGCCTGCACTCTAATACTGTCCAGCAGTGAAATGTATGCTGCCTGCCTCTAGTAAGATGGAGAACCGCCCGCCGCATGTTTATATTACCACGGCTGCCACTCCTTCCAATTCAGCTCAGTGGGCAGAATCCATTGTTAATTGATAAACGGGATGCAAACAGCTCAGCACACATCACTAGCCTTTCCCCCCTCCCACACTCCACGCCACCCTATCCCTCACCTCACGTGATTTCCATCTTCGCAAACTAGCCTCAGTCAGACCATACTTAACAGAGAAAAACATGGCTCACTCTTTTGTCCTGTCCAGTCTAGATTTCTACAATTCTACTCTAGCAGGTTTACCATAATCCGCTCTTAATAGATTACAGAAAATACAGAACAATGCTGCAAAACTTGTCCTAACAAAAAAGAAGTCTGATCATGTCACACCTCTTTTGCATCAGTTACACTGGCTTCATTTTGAGTCACACATTCACTATAAACTAGCGACACTTGCCTTCCGACATTTTGATGAATCTCTTCCTTCGCATCTCTCCTGTATGCTGGAAACATACAAAACATGCAGAACGCTAAGATCCAGTTTTGAAAGGTTCCTTAAAGTCCCATGAACTAATTTAAAATGCACAGGGAAAAAAGTCTTTTGGCGCTCAAGTACCCCGAGTTTGTAATTCTTTACCATCGTCCCTCAGAAATGCTCTTTAAGTGAGAACTGAAAACACACATTTTCCACTAACATTTCTGTACTCAGCAGAATGGATAGTCCAAAGTCTGGTCGCCAATCGGAGTTCTATACTTGTGATATTGTAATGTTTATGTAGTCCTGTTTTAGCGCAGCTGATATCTAATGTGTCTGGGAGTGTGTGTGTGTGTGCGTATGTGTGTGTTTGTGTGTGTGTGTGTGCGTCCGTGAGTGCGCGCATGTGTGTGTGTTTATGAAATGTGTTTTATGGAATGTATTTCATTTTAATCTATGCATTATTTACTTTGACGCTTTTTATTGTTTGATGGATTATGGTTTTTGATTCTCAACTGTGAACACACTGGATTGACAAAGAGCTGCTGTGATATTTTTGACTCACTTGTGTAAACAATGTGAGTCTATGTTATAACCCGGTGTTTGGTTGTGTGTGTGTGTGTGTGTGTGTGTGTGTGGTAAACTTTAACATTGCCATTTTCTGTTTTTATGTTATGTTTATATATGTCTGTATGATGTAAGGCACTTTGAGCAGAATTAGTAATGAATATATCGCCATAGAAAAGTTACGAATTATCATCATTAATCATTATTAGGAAATTATTCTATTTCATTATGCGATCGGTTTCATTCATTCACATTTTGAAATCTTTCGATGCCTTCACTACCATTTGGTTTCTTTCTTCTTCTTTTTTTTTCTTATTCATATCTGACATTTTATGGCCATGTATAAATCAGTCGATCAATCAGTCAAATGCATAAATACAGTAATAAGCTTTTGTTTGTTTGTTTTTTTGCTTATTGCCCACAGGGCTGAAAAACTACAAATATCGGTCATGTAGAACCTGAAAAAACAACAACAACAAACAAATAAGAACATTTGGAAAAGAAAATTAGGTTAAGGTAAGTTACATTCATGGTCAGAATCCTTTGACATTGATAATTCCATCACTTTTTCATTGGAGGATAAAAAGAAACTAAACATAAGTATAATCATACAAACCAAACAATATTCTAAATACCAGGCATGCCAACAAGTTTACTTGACACTGTTCACGTCTGGAAAGAATGAAAGCAACTTCCATCAGTTTTCTGTTTCAATTTTGTACCAGTCATGATACTGCCTATAACCAAGTTCAGCTAATATCATAAAAGCTTTATGTTGAAAACATACATGATGACTCAATTCCCTTTCCTATGAAAACATTTTTTTAATGCTGACAGTTTCAGTTTCAGTAGCTCAAGGAGGCGTCACTGCGTTCGGACAAATCCATATACGCTACACCACATCTGCCAAGCAGATGCCTGACCAGCAGCGTAACTCAACGCGCTTAGTCAGGCCTTGAGAGAAAAAAAAAATATATAAATAAGCTTACATAAACAAATAAATAAATAATAATATGATATTAAAAAAGAGGTAGTAGTAATGAAAATAATGATAAAATAATAATGATAATAATAAATAAATAATTAAATAAATAAGACAACAATGATGATACATAAGCAAATAAATATAGAAAATGAAGACACACATTCACACATACACCCACACATGCATAACAGATATGCCCCAAAAACGCAGTTTCACAGATATGAAAGCACAGTCAAATACATATAAACGTACATGAGCTCCAACACACACACACACACACACCACAAATTACCCTGCACCTCCTTTACCCCCTCCTCCACACACTCATTTCTAGTCTATGTATCGCAGCTTCCACGGCACACGCACACACATGAACGCTTACTTGTACAAGCACACACACACACACGCCAATATCTCCCACCCCCACACACATATATACAAAGATATATATATAATATATACGTTCCAATATCCTGTTGCTCCCACAGTGTAGGCATGCATACACTCACATACCTCATCCTCTACCTCACCTCCCTGCACCCCCACCTCCCCCTCACACACACACACACACAACACACATACACACATGCACAGAACTCTCCCGACACTTGTGTACACTTACACTCTCACGCATGCACAAACGCACTCAAAAACACAGACCCACACATACACACACATACACACACGCACAGAGGCTGCCACTGATTGGCCGCAAGAGGGATGGGAAAAGATCTCTGATGCCAAGAACGTGGCGTCTAGTGTGTTGCTCAGTCTATTGTATTTGGAAAAGCCCACAGAGACTGTGTTCCGTTTTGATGTAATTTGCGCAATGTTGGTTTGGAAATGATGCCGATATTTGTTTGATTTGCAAAGCATCGTGCTCTACCTTTCATGTTAGACTTACGGCCGCTCCCTCTCTCTGCTTTTATTTCTTTGAGGCGATCGATGGCGTGACGGCCTTGTACCTGTTCTTTTTGATATTCTTTGACTTTTCTGAGGATTTCCGATTTTCCTAGATGTAGGCCGCTCGTTGGTGTTGCGTTACCAGCAAGTCTGTCAGCTCGCTCATTTCCCTTAACTCCTGCATGTCCCGGGCAGTATGACCATGTGAGTTTCTTGATCTGAAAGCTGTGCATTGCCTTATGCCACTCTGGGCTTCCCATTCCGTTTTCAATTTTCTGTATGAGGTTCATTGAGTCGGTTAGAATCATGGCATGTTGGTTTCCGGGCATATGGATGGACGATAGCCACTGGAGGGCATGTGTCACAGCTTCAACTTCCATCGTTAGGCTGGAGGTTGTGACTTTGTAGGCAGCATTCTCTTCCCCAACTGTTTTTCCATTTTGTTTCGCAGTGAATCCCCAACCGGATTGGTCTTTGGTGACTGAGCCATCTGTGTATATGATGATGTCCTCTTCTTTACTGTTTTCTTCTATGAGTAGCTTCACTTCCGCATCAGTTTTACCCTCTGGCCATTCCTGACAATGTCTTCCTAGAGTGGGTGAAATGGCTGTGTTGAATAGATGGTTGAGGTTTTCAGGGTTTTTCTCTCATTCTTTTGTTTCTTTCAGGTCTTGTAGTCGGCATACTAACTGGATTGTGTCTTCTGCTTGCCCCATCCATGATCTTCCTCGTCCTAGACGGCTGCCTTTTGGTTCTTTGACTGTGTCATGCAGTGGGTTTTGAGGGTTTTCTAATGCTTTGAAGTAGGTCTTGACCTGTTCTAACTTGTTTCTGGCCTGCACTGAAGGAAGGTCAAGCAGGTATCGCATGGTTTCTGTGGGCGTGTCTTTTGTTGTTCCAAGGATCAGCCTCATAGCTTCATTTTGAACTCTTTCTAATTTTAAGAGGTTGCCTTGAGATGGTGTTGTTAGCCCAAGTCCGTAGTCAATCACACTGAGGACGAGTGATTGGTATAGCAGGAAGAGGTGGCGTTGTTCAATACCTTTGGTTGCCATTGCCTTTAGGACTGAAAGGCCTTTTTTGCATTTGAGAACAGTATTTTCCGTATGTTTTCTGAAGGTCAGCATCCTGTCGAAGTGTATTCCTAGGTAGCGTAGGCATTCAGTTTTCTCGATCTGAATCCCATCGAATGACACAGAAGGTGGTGATTTGCTCGCGGTACTGTTGTTCAGGGTGCACAGCAACGTTTGGGCTTTCACTGGATTGATGGAAGATCCTGTGTCTTTGCACCATTGAGCAATATTGTTTTGTTGTTTCTGGACGGCTTTGGTTCTTTCCTGAGCATCTTTCGAAGTTTTGAAGACCAGGCCATCATCCGCAAGAGTAAGCACCCGAGCTATTCCATTGTTATTTAAGTCTGCAAGGCCCTTCGTGTAGACATTGTAGAGGACAGGAGAGAGCGGAGACCCTTGTGGCAGTCCCATGGATACTTTAGAAGGTGCAGACATCCAATCTCCAAGGCGTAGGACGACGGTTCTTTCCTGAAGCGCTGCTGCTATCCATCTTGTCAGTGTCAAACTTACTCCATACCTTAGTAGCAGCTCCATGAGGTGTGCAAACTGGAGTTTATTGTAGGCATCTTCAAGGTCGATTGCTACTGCTAGTGTTTCTTCTTTCCTTTGAAATCCTTCATACACCTCATATGCAAAAGCAGCTGCATTTCCCCATGTGGACTTGCCTGTTCTGTAACCACCTTGATTTGAAGGGAGAATGTGCCTGTGTTCAAGATCCCTTGCAAGTTTCCTGGCTATCATGCGTTCCATGAGCTTTCCAGCAATGTTTTGCATGGTTAGGATCCGGTAGCCGCTTACCTGATGATGGTCCTTTCCTGGTTTTGGTATGGGTTTTAAGAAGCTGTGTGTCCAGTCCTCCGGCACATGTCCATTGTGGAAACTGTTTTGATATAGATTGAAAAGTTTGCTTGTCTTCTTCCGATAGTACCTTGATGTCCGAGTAGCGAACTTTGTCTGGGCCAGGGGCTGATTCTTTCTTGCATTTAGCTATTGCTTCATTTAGATCATCTATTGTCAAGTCATCATCAGGTCCAGTCTGCATAAGGGTTTGGTTTAACTCCTCAACATATTTCTTTTTCTCATATTAGTTTCTTTGATCGCTCTGTTGTATGAAACGTTTGAGCAGGGCGGATCCTTTTTCTTCGTTTGTCTTAAGCTTGGTTCCGTCAGTGTCTACCATGTCTGGGGTTGTTGTTGTGCACGATTTCCCTTCCATGCGACGATAAAATTGCCAGAACTCTGTCAATGTTGAGTCATAACTGAGTGCCTCGCAAAACTGTTTCCACTTGTCATTTTTGGCCTCTTGAGCAATGGTTTCAAACTGTTTAGTTTTTTCTTTCATTTTTGTTTCAATATCTTTGTCCGGAGATGGTTTTGTTCTTTCTTTTTGCCAAAGTTTGACAGGCGCATGTTTTTTTTATCCAGGCTCTCTGTGTGTCAGTATTCCACCATGGGGGCTGAATAGTTTGTATCCTGTTCGGTGCCGTTCTTTTGTTTCTTCTGCGTCTTAATTTTTCGATGACGGTTGTCTCTTTGGTTTCATACTGAAATGGATCTGCTGACAGTATTGTTACATAATACAACTGGCCAAAATTATTGAAGTATATTTTTCCAACTTGACTGTTAATCTACACACACACACACACACAAACACACACACACCTTTTGTTTCTATGAAAATTTAATTACAAATGGTGACACGCACACACAGACACACAAGCACGCCAACAAATGTGCTTCTGACACAACAAAAGGAGAACCTCCACATACAATAGCAGCACCTGTCTGAATTGAATTAGAAGAAAATTTTGATTATCATTTAAAAGTTTACACTGATGGTTCGGTTCTGGCTGATAGCAGTGCATTATCTGCTTTTGTCATTCCTGGCCTAAAAACAGAAAAATCATATTATTTAGGTAAGGGATATTCAATTTTTACAGCTTAATTGGTGGCCATTCTTATGGCTTTAAATCATCTTGTTGAAATACCAGTGATGATAAGTAATATCCTATTTTGTGTTGATCCTCAATCTGTTTTTTAAAAGTTTGCTCCTTTTTGAGAATAATCAAAGAGAAGATTTAGTGTTTGAAATTAGGGATTTATTGCACTCCCTATTTGTGAAGGGTGGAAATGTTGATTTTTGTTGGATACCATCCCATACTGGATTCCTTTATAACGACCAAGCAGACAGGGCAGCAAAAAGGGGAGCAAAGAATCATACAGATAGTATAAAAGTATACTGCCCGTTGTCATACAAGGAAATAAGCAATATACTAGAAAGAGACTTTTATAGGTGCTAGAATTCAAGTCTAAAACCTCGTCAGTTGACTCTCTCAGACTTTGGTCTGATTCGCAGACCAATTCTAAGTTTAACTCTCAGACTATTATCAAATTCATTATGGACCAAGTATTGTTCTGTCAAGAGCATATGCTTTTGTAACCTGACAATTAAGCATATAATTTTTGACTGTAGCTTGATGAAGCCTTACGTACACGAAAGTGTGTCTTCACAAGTGACTGAGAACGTTGATGTTTTTGACTTTTTGCATTCATTATCAGTTGTTTCACTTGTCAGTTTAACGACTTCTCTTTTACGAAGTCCTTTAAGTAATTTCCTGTAATTGTATTAAGATTTTTTTTTTTTCAAATTTCAGCCTCATTTCACCCTCATTTGCTCAGTTTCCCCAAACTCTCTATTCATTCACATCTCCCACCCCTTCTAACCGATAATACTCAAATGTATTCATAAATACTTTAACAAAATGTCTTCAATCACCGATATGTGTGACGGGACATTAAACAAAATTCCTCCTTCCTCCTCCTACACACACACACACACACACACACACACACACACGCACACACACACACGCACACACATGCGCGCGCGCACAAACACACACCTTTTGCTAAATGATAATCTAATTACAAAAGGGGACTAAATGATAATAATGAATACAATACCATATTTCATTTATCATTCTATGTGATGCAGGATTCAAGACAAATGGTAAACATGATAAAGCAAAGCAAAATAAAGCAGGTCTTTACCAGCTGACAAGATCTGAGCATTATCCAGCTGATCTCTTCCCACTGTTTAAAACAATGATGTATTGTGGAAACTGTTTGAATAACATGGCTGTAAGAATGTGAAATATAACTTCCACAAAATAAACGATAAGTTCACAAACATGTTCTAGTGGTGGTTGTGGTATCGGGAGTCCGTGGATGTTTTATGCTACCCATTGTAACAAATAATAACAAATGTCAAAGCTAAGTATCAAATTAAAGAAATGCTTCACACATATATACTAAAGAAGAAGAAAATTGTCTGTAAAGAAGTAAGATGTAGTCAGTGCGAATTCATTCCACTTTTCATCACAGTATTTTTCATGTTTACTGCTTGGTTTCAGCTAGCTACAATGGATCAGAGTGAGTGAACAGCTGGTGAGTATAACTGCAACAATCTCTGCAGTAAAATTTAGATTTTTTTCTTTTTGTTGGCAGATACAGGAAACAATTCTTTTTATCCTGAAAGGACAATGTCAGGCTGAACACCATTCATTAAAATAGCAAAATGTGCTAAATAAACCAATGCCCTAACATGATTTAAACATACTTTCCTAAATGAAATAAAATACACTACCCAGTAACCCAGTTAAATGAACCATATCTTACTGACTACAGGGCACTTTGGATTATAAGGCACATCCTCCAAGTTAAAGAATTTCTCATCTTACAGTACATAAGGCGCAGCATATTATAAAGCCAACAGTAAAATGATAAACAAGACAAGAAGTCAAGCATTGATGGGTTGCTCGCTGTCGCTATCACAGCCATGTTGAAGCAATGTTGAAGCCCTGATGTTATCATCAAATCTTCCTTTGCATGTGTAATCTTATTTCTTGTCTTCTATGCCATCTCCGACCTCTCGAATCTGTCCTGTTCGACCTAGTCAGTTGTTTGTGGGATGATTTTATTCTAATAAAGTTTATTTCATTTACATCACCACACCTGTCATACTTCTGCATTCCAAAGTCAAACTTGAATCAGATTCACAATAGTATTTCGACAAATTTTAACCATACATTAAGTGCACTATGTTAAGGTGCATGGTTGAAGCTGAGGCAAAAAAGTATCGCCCTTCAGTCCATAAAATATGGTAGTCCAGATCCAAATTCTTAACCACATTCTGCCTGTACATTATCAAACAAAACCTGGAAACAATGCTGTCTGTATTTGTTCACATTTATAGAAAATAAACAAAAATATCGATAACGAAAATACCAAGAGTCAGTGGGGGGGTTTTCTACATAATTTCAACATGAAAACACTTTTGTTGAACTGGGTTCTTTTACGTGCACCAAGTGTATTATGCATGCAAAAAGCGCTAGGTTTATCATTTCTTCTTAAAGACTAGCACTCAGACCACTGCTCAGATTCAATGGAGGGGGTTGGGGGGATGGACATGTTTGAAAAGCCAGTGCCAGCTTTCAGAAGACTGGGGCTATGAGGTCAGAACAACCCAGCTGTGAGATCTTTGATGTGCAACTGCTGCTGACCTTGGCTGTTCATAAACACACTTAATGTTGACTGCCTCAGTTCTCTGCTTGAAGACTGTGCCAAACCATGCTCATGATTTCTGAGCAAACTACCTCCCAACTTTATGCATGGCAGCAGTCAGGGTGTCTCTGAAGTATGTCTTCTGGTCACACTGGGAATGTGCTCTAGCTTGCAATTCGCCACAGATTAATTTCCAAGACATTCATCTGATACTCTTTGAAATGACCAGGCCCACAGTGCTGTGAACTGCACAGCATTGCAAAGACACCATGTAAGGACTGATTATAGGAATTGAAAGACAATATGCTTTGAAGCATTACATTGAGCATCTATTGTCCCAATTAACAGAACTTCCAACACACACACACATTTTCAAACTTAAATGTTTACATTTGTAAGTGTAACGTGTAGACAAAAATAGACTGCATATCTGTTTAAATAAGATTTAAGTGAAACAGCATTCAGATTCAGCCCTTTCATTAAGGGTCAAGCAGAGTAAACTTGAAAGCCATCTAATCCATGTTCTTTTCACTTAGTTGTTTTCTGGAATCTTCTTTGTTTATTCCATTAATGCATGTCCTCTTTCAACCAACTGTAAACAAGAAGAACAAAATATTGGGCAATGACTAATTGATACAGTTTATCCTGGAGCCTTTCACAACGGATTTTCTGAGAAGAAAGCATTAAAGAATAAATTTTAGTGCCCAATTTTCATAATGCAAAAATGTAGCTGATTCACAAGCCAGCTCCTGTACCTGATTAAGTGAAATCCATTATAGTGCAACAAACAGAAATTAGTACTGCTAAAAGTCTTCTTTTCATGCTAGCCTGTCCAATGATGCTAAATACTCGATTATGATTCATTGATACAGATACTTATGTAGCACCTATCCTCGGTTGCAGACCAAGCTCTAAGCGCTTTACAAACACGGGGTCATTTGCCCAACAGGCTGCCTACCTGGGTAGAGCCGACTGACGGCTGCTACTGGGCGCTCATCATTCGTTCCCAGCGTGTCATTCAATCAGGTTTCAGGCACACACATACACACTAAAACATGTAACAATTTATGTGTACGACCGTTTTGTTTATTTATCCCGCCATGTAGGCAGCCATACTCCGTTTTCGCGGCTGTGCATGCTTGGTATGTTCTTGTTTCCATAGTCCATCAAACGCTGACATGGATTACAGGATCTTTAACGTGCGTATTTGATCTTCTGCGTGCGTATACACACGAAGGGGGTTCAGGCACATTTGTTGACCTGGGAGATCCGAAAAATCTCCACCCTTTACCCACCAGGCGCCATCACCGAGATTCGAACCCGGGGCCTTCAGATTGAAAGTCCAACGCTCTTTAACCATTCAGCTATTGCGCCCGTTGAATGCAACCAACAGTCCTCTCACATAAGCAAACAAATTTCAAACCACCATTCAGCATTATTACTAAACCTGATGGTTGAAAACATAGAGAACATGTTTCAAAAAATTGTGTGACAATATTGGTGCCAGTGTGGCAGTTGAGGACATAACTGTCATCCACCATACTGGACGGAAAGGCAGAAGTGCCGCCCGTCCAGTGCTTGTTAAATTTGTGACCTGGAAAACAAAATCAAGGGTAACGGAGAAGAAATAGGAGATGAAGAAAAAGTCGCAGCTGAAGGATGTGTACCTTCTTGACGACCTGACCCCGCTAAGGTCTAAACATCTTAAGATATGTAAGCAGAACCCTGGGGTGGAGCGGTGACGGAAAGATCGCCTGCCACATGAAGACAGCCCCGAGCGCCAACAGCAGCAAGTCAGACAACAGCCGCAGTGGAGACTCCCCAACGGTGTGGTACGTGGATACACTGGACGATCTGTTAAAGTTTGGGGTCAGCAACGCTCTTGGCCTTGGTCATCTCATCATCGCATAGAATGACGTCGGTGTTGCCCACCGTTTCGTTCCTTGACTTCATTGTGTCTTGTCACCTGTTAGTGACGCAGACGTTTCTTCTGTTGATAATGTTTCTGATTATTCTGCTGTTTCCTCAACGTATACACCGTATATACCTAGTGTTCCAGTAACAACTGTCAATGGAAATAACTGTTCATATGTATCTTCTCGGGAAGATAAGGTAACAAACAAACTTTCATGCAATGGAGTGCCACGGACAAAACACCGTCAGTTACTATATTATATGTCCTTAAATGTGTGCGGCTTACGATCGCATCTGCAGTACAAAGAGTTTACAGATTACATACAGCAGTTGGATATTATTGTGTTCTTGGAAACAAAGACTAGTGATGTGGAAAATTCTTCTGTGTCATGTTGTTTTGAAAATTTGGGTTATGGTATTAAGCTTTTTAACCGTACTTGTCTTTCTAACCGTCGTTCGAGCGGAACTGGTATTGCAGTGAAACGTAGTATACATAATGATGTAGATATTTTATCTTACACAGGTGGTTGTTATGCATGGGTTTTATTAAAGAAATTTATACAGGATATGAAAAAGACTGTGGTGTGTTTATATTCCAGCCAAGTTAGAAAATGAACTATATGATTTAAAAGATAATTATTACACACTTCTGATGTGTGACTTTAACTCTCTCCATACGAACGGCGAAAGAGACGACGTTAACAGCGTTTCACCCCAGTTACCATCATCAAAATATTACAAGCGGAAGGCTCTTACACTGAAGGGGTGAACGTTGACAAAGAATACCACAATTCTGACGACGGAAGCTAAAGGTTGGGTCATTGAGACACCCACTGGACATCCGAGGGGTCTGTGTAGAGGAGAGGAGAGGACTGGCCGTACTGAGTGAGTTAATGCATATGCAAAATGTCTTGATGATTATATAGATGTTGGTCAATTTAATACTTTAGTTTTTGATGACGTGCTTCAAGAATACTATGAAGATTATGTTCGACCTCGTCAAAGAACATCACAAGATAGACAAAGACCGAACAACTACGGTTATAGCTTAATGGACATGTGTAAAACATTATCGCTATTTATATTCAATGGCAGGGTAGGGTGTGATGCTGATGTTGGAATATGCACAAGTAATGGTAGCACCATGGTTGACTAAATGATTGGGTCATCATTTCTGATGGAACAAGTGCTAGACTTTAAAGTTGATTTTTTTATGCAGTGCTATCCGATGGCCATTGCCCTTTGTGTTTATCAGTTGGAATGGGAAACAGTGAGAATGATGTGTCTGTTGATCTTTTAGATAAAGCAAAATCGAAAACGAGTCATATTTGTATGACCGATCAGCCGTGTTGTACTGAACCTCATTTGGATTGTAATTACACTGACAAAATTTAAAAAATGGGATAATGAGAAGTTTACTCTGTACCAAGAACATTTAGCGAAATATGACATTGATGTGCTGAATAATTTGTTGGATCAGGACAATGTTTCTGTTCATGACATAAACAAGTACATTTGTTCTGTTCTTGTTGATTCTTAAAAGCAAAGAATATTAAAAAAAAAAAGCTTTGATGAAATCAGAGAGAGAAGCAAAACACAAATGGCACAGAGAGCTTTGTGGGCTTAGGGAAAGTAAACCAAGGGAGTACTGGAGAAAGGTAACAGGAAGAAAGACTTCAAATTGTCCAATAAAATCTTGGAAAGAAAATCCAATTAGTCAAGGAAAGAAAATCGTTTATGAGCAAGGAATGAAAGCAGTGTATTCTCTGCTAGAGACAACTAGAAAGCAAAAATTGTCCATGGAATTTGTTTGGAAATTTTTAATACCAAGGTAATACCGGTTTTGTTGTATGGGTGTGAAATTTGGGGATATGAAAATGTACATATTTTCGAGAAGTTGCAATTACAGTTTTTAAAGCATTTATTCCAATTGAACAGAAATACTGACTCATATGATATATCAGGAGACAGGTATTTATCCTGTATCATTGCTAGTGAAGACAAGAATTATCAGGTTTTGGACTGATATCATCTACAACACAGAAATATTCTTGCAAATTCTACAGTATTTTGTTTGAGCTATGTAAAGAAGGAATTTTACATACCCATGGTTGAATTGTATAAGAAATAGTCTAACAGAAACTGGATTTGATTCTGTCTGGGATTCACAATCATTTTTAAACCAAAAAAGTTTATATTTCAAACCAAGCAGGAACTGCAAAATAATCATATTCGAATATGGCAAATTGTCTTAGAAAATAGTAATAAATGTTTATTTTATAGAAACTTTTAAGACTTCTGTTGGAAGAGAGTATATTTCCAACCTACCGGATTATTACATATCGTTAATGTAGTTCAGGTGTAGTAGTCACAAATTACCAGTTGAGACTGGTGGGTGTCACAACATTCCACATGAATTGCGCATCTGTCGTTACTGCAATATGGATGTTCTTGGGGACGAATCTAATTTTATCATGGAATGCCCAAAATTTGCAGATCTTCATAATGAGACCATCGCAAAGAAATATTTGATTCCAAAATCAGTTTCTAATTTTTGTAATTTAATGAAAGCAGGTGGGAGAGTGTGTTTAAAAGCTGGGAAATTCATCAAAAAAGGAATATTATAATATTATATGACCGCTGTTTTTCTGTTTATCTCCAAGTTCATTGTTTTATTTGCTGTTTGCATTTCACTTTTTGGTGTATAATACCAGTGTTGTTATAATGTGTGATCGTACCACAAGATATTATGAAATGTGCTAGCTCATGACCTAAACAAGCACAGGGCACACACTTTTTTGGGTCAATAAAAACACAAAACACCAATTCAAAGAACGAAAAATGTGAAACCAAACTTCTTTAAGATACCAAGGATATACATAAGATATTCATCCATTTGGATGGGAAAAACTTGTCTGCTCACAAGTCCCTGTCATCCAAGGGTCCAGCTGGCCCCTCAGACTGCCGACGTCTCTCAGACTGACGGGATGAAGCAGGGTTTGAACAATTGCCTGTCTCCTGGGCTGTATAGGAGAAGGACAAGCTGCTGCCTCGAGGTAGTGACCATGCTGATCCCACATCTACAAACAAGACATGAGCCACAAACATGAGTCATACACTGGGAGGTGTCTCCAAGGCAGTTCAGTTTATTATCAGATTCTTCACAACCATTCACTGCAGTATCATTTCTTTGTTAAGAACAAACAAGATTAAGATGACAAATACAAAAAAAGAAATAACTGATCTCTACCATCTGTTCCAGTCATTCTTACCAGCTTTCAACTCCAACCCTGGGTCCGGTTGGATAGGGTCCTCTGACCACTTCAGTTCAGTCTTCAGGTTCTTTACAAAGTCCTTTATTCAAGATGGGGAACGTGATGGCATATGGGAAAGGGAACGGGAAAGTGAGTGGTTAAAGGGGAAAGGACTGGCGCAACTCAACCATGAAGAGAAAAAACAATACTCCAATCAAGTTGACAGAGACCCACACACGATGCTGTTGCCTTTCCCCTTTCTAGCTAACTGAGAACTGACGACATTACAGCTACTGGTTACCAAAGGAAAGGTAGAACTCACTTTGTAAAAGGATATCAAGATGCAGCACATCAATCCTACATAAATAATATTTTGCACATGAAATAATCACACTAAAGCATGAATCATTCTAACTGCTCGCAGGGACATGAACATTCTCTCTCTCTCTCTAAGCAGGCAAAAATTACAATTTCACCCTGTTACATCCTCCCATGGCTCATGAAATGACATTCCGTCATTTACTTACAAACGTACTTGACCAATAATTATTTGAATCACTGAATGTAAACCGCTTGCTCAAAAAACTGGACGATAGTGATTTCATTGATTATAGTCAATCGCATATTATTTATTTAACGGAAACATTTGTTGTTGCAGAATATGAATCTGACCTATTCAGCGACTTTCTTTTATGCAAGGGTTCTAAATCGTCAGACTATGATAGGTATTAAGGTGGAGTTATTGTCATGATCAGGAAAATATTGTCACCATATATTAAGCACATTCGGGTCACAACGGAAAACACTAGTTATTAAGTTTAGTAAAACTGTATTTGAAACCAATAAAGATGTTATATTCCCACTCAGGATTCAAACTACTGGAAGACACATCTAGATGGATATGGTATAGAGCTGCTGGAAGGTTGTTATCTTCAATTACAAAATATGTATAATGATTTTTATGTTTTGATGTTTGGTGCCTTCAATGCCAGAACTTGCAGTGCTAACTACTGCTCTGTGGACACCAATTTTTCAAGTTCAATGGTGCGCACACAGAGTGATTTTCCCTGTGAATCACACGACGACTGCCACAATGCTTTTGGTGATCAATTGCTGGAATTATGTAGCATGTTTGATTGCATTATTTTCAATGGACCGTGTGAGAAAGGTTTTGATGGAAGTTTTACTTGTGTATCTTGTTCGGGATGCAGTGGAGTAGATTATTTCATTTCTAATGATCTTTACGTTAGTGCGGATGCTGTTTCATTGGATGTTCATAATGTGTCAGAGTCTGATCACTTGCCACTAGTTTTGACATGTTTGCTGGAAGAAAATGATATGATGAAAGAAGAAAAGAAGGAATCAGCAAAGAATTCTGGAATGTTCATGAAAAATGTATGGAAAGCAGAGAAAGATGCCGAGTTTGTTAGAAACTGTAAAAGTTGTGATATTCATATGGTGCAAACAGCAAGTGACACTCTGGTACATGATGTTTGTCAAATGTCTAAATGATGCTGGTAGTTGTATGGCTGCTAAATGTTATTCTGGCAAAGCAAAACAACACTCAGAATGGTTTGATGGTGGATGTAAAAAAAAAGCAAAGAAAAATACCACAAGAAAAATTTTACATTTTTCAAAAATCATGGGATGCGGGCGATAGAGAAAATTACGTTCAAGCACCAAAGATATATAAACGTTTGAGAAAAATGAAGAAACGTGATTTTCCTGGAGATAAGACCGCTTTTCACGGCTCAAATTCCTTAGATCCAAAACTATTTTGGCAAGAAAAAAAATATGGTGTGTGGAAAAAATAGCAAGAAACTTACCAACAATACAACGATTGATAAATAGCATGAACATTTTAAGAACGTTCTTGGAAATAATACTGATGACAACAGTCATGAACTTCCACAGTTTAATCGGTTTGAAGAGCAAATCTTAAATAGAGTTATTACAGTACAGAGGTATAACTTGCAATTAAAAAACAGGCAAAGCAAGTGGTCTTGATAGTATAAGTGCAGAAATGGTCTTGATAGTATAAGTGCAGAAATGTTGAAATTCGGTGGGGAAGAAATGATTTCCTTCTTAACAAAACTATTTAATACTATGTTTAATAAGGGTGAATATCCACAGGAATGGGAAAAGATTGTTGTTATACCAATCCATAAAAAGGTGATATAGAAGATACAGATAATTTCAGAGGAGTGTCCCTCCTTAGTATCATATCCAAATGTTACGCAACTTGCTGAATTCAAGACTGTATCTATGGCTAGAATATAATAAGCTAATCTATGAATGTCAAGCTGGTTTTCCAAAACATCACTCTGCTATCATCACATTTCTACTTTCTTTGCTATAGTATAGAATAGTCTAAACAAAAAACTGATAATTTTTTTTTTTAAGAAAAAAAAAAAGCCCAATATGTTGCTTTGTGGAATTTAATGAAAGCATTTGACTCTATTCGACATGGTAGACTGTTAGAATGCATATAAAATGGAATAAAAGGAAAGGAAAGTTTTTATGTATAATTCTTTAATGTCATGTGTAAGGATAAACTATCAGCTCAGGGCTGTGTATGATTCTTTGATGTCATGTGTAAGAATAAACTATCAGCTCTCATATTATTTTGCCTGTCCTGTTTGTGTTCGTCAAGGATGTGTATTAAGCCCTAACTTATTTTTTTCTTTTTATGAACCAGTTAGCAGATCAGGTATCAACAAATGGAAAGCATGCTATTCACAAGCTTCCCTGGAACAATGGACTTGTTTCATTACTTTTTGCCTATGATATTCTTTTCCTGTCATCCACTCCTTCTGGTCTGCAAACACAGTTAAACTGTCTAAAAGTATGATACTCAGTGTAAATAAAAAACAAACAAAACTTATGGTCTTTTGCAAAGGCGGATTCTTGGGTAAAAGAGAAAAATGGCTTTATGAAGGCATACCACTCGAAATTGTGAACGAATATTGTTATCTTGGTTTTAATTTCACCACCAAAATCCGTCTCAAACGGGACACTAATCATTTGTTAACGAAAGGCAAGAAAGCGCTATAAAGCCTAAACTGAGCCTTTCCAAAATATAAAGATATGTCACCCAATACCTTCATTAAGATTGTTTATATGAAAATAAAACCAATATTACTTCTGAAATATGGAGAATGCAACGGCTGAATAATATCAAAAATGTCCATATCATGGCATGCAAAAGATTTTTAGGGGTTCCTGTGCGCACACCCAATAAGATGATGTATGGCGAAGTGAGGCATTATCCATTGTATGAACTTGTATATAAACTGCCTTAGGTACTGGTTTAAGCTTCTACGAAAAGCTTATGACATGATACGGTATTTAGATGAAAAAGGAAAAAAAAAATTGCTGGGTTACACAAATAACCGAAATTTTATGTCAAACTGGTTTTGGTATTGTGTAGCCGATAAGGGATTAGGGATGTTAAATTGTTCCGAAATATTTTCAAACAGCGTCTGGTCGACATATTTATTCGGGAATGGTCCAGAGCTATTCGAGACAGAGACATATATTCACATTATCGATGATTTAAGGTTGTCTTTGAGAGAGGAAAATCAAAATGAATACCAGTATTTACTGCTTTAGAGTTGCTCTCTCTCAGATCAGGCTTGGTGCATGCAGTTCTAAGAACAAAATTTCTAAGATTCAAAGAAAGTTCCCATTTACATATTGCTCCATGCAGACTATGACCCACAGAGGCGTAATCTGTCTCAATATACATTTCATGGTATCAAGAAAAGATCTCATATGACTTGTTCTTTCTGAACAGATGCTTTCAACGACATTAATTTCACGCCTTTTATATGTTTTATTTGTTGATATTGATGAATGTGCAACATTATAATGACACTGTAAACATGATTGAAATGCTGAGGCAATGTCAAATGTATATCTTAAACACATTGTTATTATTATTATTATTTAGGTCAGGTCAGGTCAGGTCATTAGATCTGCTACTGGTAACCTGCAATCCAGTACAACCTGTTCAGGGTCGGGTTGCCGGCGACTAAACTGGCACTCCCACCGCTCCCTTCCGGGACTGGTGAGGCGGGTGGCTAGACACCCTTATGGAGATCCATAAAAGGGCGTTGGCTCAGGAGAGCCACTGACGGCCATCTAGCTCCACCGTGCTGTGTGCATGCCACACGCAGTTGGCCCCCGGGGTGTGTCTACCCATGCATGCGAAGTCTAGATCCGGCAGAATCTGCGGAAGAAACCTATCGGTTCAACGGAGAGGAAGGCGGTTACAGCAACGCACTGTGGAGTGCAGAGAGCAAGATGAGACACCGAAAGGATATCTTGGTCATCCACTGCATCCGTGCTCATCCTCCAGTCGTCTCGACTTAGTCTTACCACTGGAAATTGGTGGACCCGGACGAGAGAGTGAGGTCGACGTTGCGCAACTCCTCTTCACTTTAAACAAACTCATTGCGCAAGTCATCAGTCATCCAAAATGACCTTTCATCCTTCATCATTTCATCACCCCCAAGTCCTGTGGCGACAGGCGAGTGACGAAACGACAGGTGTGGGTACACTGGCAGTCGCAGCCGCAGACCTGCACGCAGGCGGCTCAGGCCATAGGGTCGTTCTTCATCGACAGGAGCAGCGATGGAGCTCGGCAGCCGTCTGAGCAGCCCTCTTTAGGAATGCACTGCTCACCTCCCTGGCATGAGGAAGGGGCTAGAAAAGGTGCTCTAAAAATTGCCTGCTCCATATCACCCTGGCCAGCATACCGCGGCTGGCGGGGACCCTACATCAGCGGTCGAAACAACAAGAAAGAAAAGAAAAAAAACAAGGATCGTTCCTCTCACTATTGGTGCTTGGAACATAAGGACTCTCCTGGACAGAGATAACGCAGACAGACCCCAAAGGAGAACGGCACTAGTTGCATCCAAACTCGCCAGATACAACATTGACATCACAGCCTTGAGTGAGACTCGGCTTGCAGGCGAAGGCGAGCTCTGTGAACAGGGATCTGGTTACACCTTCTTCTGGAGTGGACGAGGAAGCGAAGAGCAACGTGAGGCTGGCGTTGGTTTTGCAGTAAAAACAGCACTTGTCAGCAAGCTAGCTGGAATCCCAAAGGGAGTCAACGATAGGCTTATGACCATAAACTCCCACTGGCATCTGGCCAGAAGCACCTCACCATTGTCAGTGCCTACGCCCCAACCATGACCAACCCGGATGAAGTGAAGGCGAAGTTCTATGAGGACCTTCACTCTGTCATTGCTGCTATCCCTAAAGCAGACAAGCTCATCATTCTTGGGGACTTCAATGCTAGAGTTGGCTCTGACTACATCTCATGGGATGGAGTGATTGGAAAGCACGGTGTGGGTCACTGCAACCCAAATGGATTGCTTTTGCTTCAGACCTGTGCAGAGCACGAACTGCTGATAACCAACACAGTTTTCTGCCTCCCTACCCGTAACAGGACGTCATGGATGCACCCTCACTCAAAGCATTGGCATCTCATCGATTATGTCATCGTCAGGAAAAGGGATAGGCAAGATGTACGTGTAACAAAGACCATGTGCGGCGCCGAGTGTTGGACAGACCATCGCCTTGTAGTCTCGAAGCTGAATATTCGAATCCAGCCCAAGAGACGACCCCAAGGCCAGAAGGTTCCAAAACGGCTCAACATCGCTAAGCTGAAAAACATCACCATCAAACAGTCCTTTGTAGAGCTGCTGGAAGATCGTCTGGAATCCGCCTCTCTGGACAACCAGAATGTGGAGTCTGACTGGAGGACCCTGCGTGAGCTGATCTATAGTACAGCTTCAGAGACCCTGGAACCCATGACCAGAAAGCACAAAGACTGGTTTGATGAAAGCTGTGATGAAATCAAGCAGCTTCTGGATGAGAAACGCCGTCTGCATCAAGCCTACCTGAGCAACCCAAAGTCCACATCAAAAAAGGATGCGTACGATGCCATTCGCAGGACTGTTCAGCAAAAGTTGCCAGATGCAGGATAAGTGGCTGAGTGACAAAGCTGATGAGATCCAGGGATATGCTGACAGGCACGATATGAAGAGGTTCTATGATGCCTTAAAAGAAGTCTACGGCCCCACATCCTCAGGATCATCCCCCCTCCTCAGTGCAGATGGGAATACCTTGATCACCGAGAAGGAGAAAATTCTTGAACGCTGGGCTGAGCACTTCAACAGTGTCTTAAATCACCCTTCCTCCATAAATGATGAAGCTACAGACCGTCTCCCACAAGTCCCCATCAATGAAGCACTGGACGATCTGCCAACACCTCTTGAGACCCAGAAAGCAATCCGTCTGCTATCCAGTGGCAAAGCACCTGGCTCAGACTCCATACCAGCAGAGGTCTACAAGGATGGAGGCACTGTGCTGACTGAGAAGCTCCATCAGCTGTACTCACTCATGTGGAAAGAAGAGACGATCCCCCAGGATTTCAAAGATGCATCTATCATTCACTTGTACAAGCAAAAGGGGAACCGGCAAGCCTGTGATAACCATCGGGGCATTTCCTTGCTCTCCATCGCAGGCAAGATACTTGCCAGGATCCTACTAAACCGCCTCACAGCACACCTTGACCAAGGTCATTTGCCTGAGAGCCAATGTGGATTCCGGAAAGAGCGCGGAACCACTGACATGGTGTTTGCTGCAAGGCAGCTGCAAGAGAAATGTCAGGAGCAAAATGCTGATCTGTTCTCCACCTATGTCGACCTCACTAAGGCCTTCGACACCGTGAGTAGAGAGGGACTGTGGAAGATCATGGCCAAGTACGGATGCCCTCGGAAATTTATTTCCTTGGTCAGCCAATTCCATGAAGGCATGCAGGCTCGAGTCCAGGACAAAGGCGAAACATCTGCTCCTTTTGCTGTCACAAATGGTGTCAAGCAAGGCTGTGTCCTGGCTCCAACGCTGTTCAGCCTCATGTTCTCTGCAATGCTTACTGATGCCTTCAGAGATGGCGATGTTGGAATCGGCCTAAAGTACCGAACAGATGGCAAGTTGTTTAACCTCAGAAGGCTTCAAGCAAAAACGAAGGTCATGACAGACATCATCAGAGACTTTTTGTTTGCTGATGATTGTGCCCTCAACGCTGGATCTGAAGCTGACATGCAACTCAGCGTCGACAAGTTTGCCACTGCCAGCAGGAACTTCGGCCTTACCATCAGCACGAGGAAAACTGAAGTTCTCCATCAGCCAGCCCCAGGGAAACCCTACGTTGAGCCCAACGTCACAGTCAACGGTCAGAGACTCAGTGCGGTGGAGCGGTTCACATACCTTGGCAGCACACTGTCACGAAATGCGACCATCGACGATGAAGTGAACGTCAGGATTACAAGAGCAAGCGCAACTTTTGGTAGACTCAATGCAAATGTCTGGAACAGAAGAGGCATTAGTCTTGAGACCAAGCTAAAGGTCTACAGAGCAGCAGTTCTCCCCACACTACTGTACGCCTGCGAAACTTGGACAGTGTACCAACGACATGCCAAGAAGCTGAACCACTTCCACACAACATGCCTCAGGAAGCTACTGAACATCAAGTGGCAAGACATAACCCCAGACACAGGTGCTCGCAAAAGCCACCCTTCCCAGCATCTTCACCATCCTGATGCAGTCCCAGCTTCGCTGGGCTGGACACGTGGCGCGCATGCCAGACCATCGGCTGCCCAAAAGGCTCTTCTATGGCGAGCTGCAACAAGGGAAGAGATCACACGGAGGTCAGAAGAAGCGCTTCAGAGATACTCTGAAAGTCTCTCTGAAAGCGTTTGATATCAACCCTGACTCCTGGGAGGAATCTGCAGTGGACCGTGACAAATGGCGCGCTGCTGGGCACAAAGGCGCCAAGTTGTGCGAGGCCAACAGGATTGCTGCAGCTGTTCAGAAGAGGCAGGCCAGAAAGTCACGGGCAAACAAGCTCCCTGACAATGGTATGCCTGTCTTTGTCTGCCCCAACTGTCAGCGAACATTTCGTGCGAAGATTGGACTATTCAGCCATTTGCGCATTCACAGATAGATTCATGAGCATCCTCCCCCCCACCCCACCACCACCCTGCCCCCATCCCCCAGCTGGATGACAACGATGGTCATCATCGATCTCGATGGACACACCACATATTATTATCATCATATTATTATCATCATCATTGTAATTATTGATTATTATTATTATCATTATTAAAATCAGTGTGTGTGTGTGTTTGTGTGTGTGATCATTAAAGAAGTTTGTCATCCCTTAAGTTTTTACCGGCTGAACGATATCATTGATAATAACTAAAAAAAAACATCCCCAACGAGTTTTTATCAGCTTTTCTGATTCTGTTGAGATTTGCCAGCACGCCAATTCATATCGTAACAATGTTCTTGCTATTGGTATGTATAAATTTATTTATACCCCCTCCGACACCCAACCGCATCCAGACCCTGCCCCCTAACCCCCACCCCACCCTTTTCCCATGTGTTTGTATAGTGGTCTGAGGCCGATGTACGATACACCATTTTGTCTTGTCTTGTTTTGTCTCTCTTTCTAAGCTGACAGAGATTGCAATTTCACCCTTGTACATTTTATCCAGCTCAAACCATGGTGAGAAAGTGAACACAGATATTGAAATTGTCTTATGAAATGGAATGCGCATGCTACTCAGTATGTCTTGACTTGGTACATAACATGTTCTTCCATCGCTCAATGACAAGTATTTTTCTTGATTTAACACATCCCAGAAAAGCACAGTAGTTGCCATTGAAATGCCAGATTTTAATCTGTTTTGACAGCACTCTGAGCTCAAGATGTTCCTCGGCTGTATAAAAACTGCTCTACCACTGCATGTCTATAAGCTCAAATTAAGTTTTGGGTTTTTTTACATTGCACAGAAGTACTAAATGTTTAACAGTTTTTGGATGAGCGGATATGATTTTTACAAAGAGTAGATTTAAGTGTCAAAAGCTATTATGAAAATCTACGGCAAAGTGGTTTGGCTGAAAAAGGGTGTGGCAAATGGGCATGACAATTAGCACTTGCACAGTCTTGGGTACAGGACAAGGGTTGGGAACAGGCATACTGATAATTCAACTTGCAGAGGATTACGTTAAAAATAATATACTCATGCAATGGTGTCCATCTGGTACAGTGCTATAACAACTGACTAATATTGTGAAACTTGAAGGGATCTGCAGTTCATAAGGCATATCTCCCTTAAATGGATCATACTGCTGTCAGTTCTGCCTTTCTTTGTCCGGCGTCTTTTTTTTTTTTTTTCTTTTTTTTTTTTTCCCCTTGTACACAAGGTTATATTTTGACTTTTCACGACATTAATGTGATTCAACATTCACATAGCAAAACATTTGGTCCATCAATGATCATCGAAAAAAAAAAGAAGAAAAAAATCATTAATCTGTTGAGATACAAGGGTTTTTTCAATATGATAATACTTATAATAGTAATAATAAGATGAAGAACAATAACAAATAATAAAGAACAAGATAAACAAGATACCAAATGTCACATCATGGCATGTATACATGTTGAAATAGTTTCAAGGAGCACCAGTTGCTGTTGTTTTTTGTTTTTTGTTGTTGTTTTTATAAAGTGTGTTATTAGAGGATTATTATAATTATGTTATCCATTACCTGTGGCAGCTTACTTCTTTTATCAAAAATTGATGCACAAACATGTCAAATTTTGCAGTATACTCATTTCTGATATTGTTAAAAATTCTATCAAACATGCATCATTCATATACTGCATTATGATGGCAGTTTTCATTTTACTCAATGTTCTATTACCAACACAGAGTATGGTAGCCATTTTTTAACAAAATCACAGTAATTCATTTCCATTGTGTGTATATGCTTTTCTAACTTGTATCTATACTTGAGGTCAAGCAGGAATGCTTGCAGAGTTGGTTTTATTTGATTGATTCTACTCCTGTGTATAAAAAATTTTGCCCATAATAACATTAAATCTAAAGTATCATCCATTGTATTTTTATCATCAGTTCCAAACAATGCCAATTCAAAGTTCAATGACAGTCGTTCACAGTTTTCACATTTCTCTCTCAATAGCTTATTAAAGTCCTGCCAAAAGGTTTGCGTAACTGGACAAAACCATAAATAATATTGCACTGTGTCTTTTTCAATATAACAGAAATTGCATTTGTCATCGTCAACTACACCCATGTTTTTTAGGATGATATTTGATACTAAAATTCCATGACATATTCTAAGCTGAAACCATTTCATCTTTATTTCTTTGATTCTATCTATCTTTTTCAATGTTTTCTTCCAGTCAATCTGTGTACCTAACCTATTTTCCCATTTCATAAAAGCTTTCATGTCAAAAATTTCGTTTTTCTCCAAGATTATATCGTAATAAATCCGTGTTCCCTTTTTTACCCCACAAATGGTTTTTAACGCCTTACTATTTTCATTGTTGTCATGATTCTCTAATATTATATTTCTTTTTCTGATGTATTCTTTGATTGATTGAATGCAACTAAGGTAATTTAGGTAATTCGTTCTTATTCCCCACTTCTTAAAAAAGTCTTCCTGCCTTAAAAACTGGCAGTTTTCATCCAGAATATCACGCACGAAAAATGCATTTTTTGCAGTCCAGTTCTTAAAATGAAAAGGATTGTTGTCAATTCTAAATTTAGCATTGAAAAAGATGGGTTCAGCTAATAACTCTTTACTGTTATCTAGTTCAGTATGTGTGTTGAAACTGTCATAAGCTTTCATAACGTCTTTCCAAAAGTTATTATAATTATCTTTTAAGAACCTCTTTGAGCCATAACAGTTTAACCTAGCTATTTCCGGGCAAGTGGTTTGTAATATTCTTTTCCATTTGAAATTTCCTACATAGAGTTTCCTCACCCAGGACAGTTTCAGTGCTTGTATAAATGCGTGTATGTTTGGTAATCCAATGCCCCCATTTTCAATACTGTGAACTGAGTGTATTCGTTTTATTTTGTCCGGCTTCTTGTCCCATACAAATTCAAAACACATATTCTGAAGTTTTTTAATTTCACTGTCTGGTGGGTTTGGTAACAACATCCACAGGTACACTAGTTTAGACAGTATGAGGGATTTTAATATAGCTACCCTTCCTAGTGGTGTACACGATCGTTTAGACCAAATCTTGAATAAATTTCTAACTTCCATTAGTTTGTCTTCTACGTTAAATTCTGTCAAGTGTGATAAATCATTCATAAACCAAATGCTAAGGATTTTAAATTTCTTAGGATTC
Organism: Babylonia areolata; assembly: GCF_041734735.1. NCBI lineage: Eukaryota > Metazoa > Mollusca > Gastropoda > Neogastropoda > Buccinidae > Babylonia > Babylonia areolata. The sequence continues at coordinate 8,087,631 of NC_134898.1, read as the reverse complement.
CAATTCATACGTTTTTCTGTTAAATACTTTACATTTGAATTCTTATTTCTACCTAACCATACATTAACTGTTTTTTCAATATTTAATTTTAAACCTGAAATTTCTTCAAAAGAATTTAATGTATCAAATAACTTATTGTAAGATTTTCTATCTCCGTCAAGCGTGAATGAAGTGTCATCTGCAAACTGGCTTATTTTGAATTCTACGTCTGAAATCTGTATCCCTTTAATTTCTTCATCTTCCCGAATTTTACACGCTAGTATCTCTGCACACAATACAAATAAATATGGTGATAGTGGATCCCCTTGTCTACACCCTCTGCCTATGGGGAAGCTTCGAGACCTTTTTCCGTTAACTATCACATAGGCTTTGATATTATTATAAAAGGTATGTATCCATTGACTAATATCCTTTCCAAAACCAAACGCTTTCAGAACATTTTGAATATAATTCCAATTGACAGAGTCAAAGGCTTTCTCAAAGTCTATGGAGACTAAAAGACCAGGCAGATTTCTTTTTTCTAGGTAGCTTATCATGTCGTACAATGTTCGTATATTGTCTCCTATGTACCGTCCTGCTATAAACCCTGTCTGGTCCTCGTGAATAAGTTTTTGTCCGGCGTCTTTGTTTTGTTGGAATTTGTTTTTAAAGGGGTCAGTAATATGCTCAAGTGTGTTATTTGTCCAAAACCAGTTGTGTGTTGTTTGTTGATGATGCCTAGTCCCGTCCCCAGGAATACCTAATAATTCTGATTATTGTCAGATATCACAAGCAGTGAAGGCCCATCATTCTTTAACCTCAAGGTCTGAGGCTTTAACTATGGTCTAAAAATACTGCTTTGCTAGACAGGCTGTTGAGACATTACGTTGTTTATGTCACACAAACATACAGACACCTGAAAGTGTTATTAAAGTAAATATTAAAGTAAATATTCTCATTTTCAGGTGTAGTGCCATGCCTATTTCACTCAAAGCTGACTTAAAGAAAGAGACATAACAATATAAAACAAAATAAACAAAAAGCAAAGCAAAATAAATATAAAATACAATTCCATGTAACCTGTGTTTTAAACTTCCTCCACTGTCACTTTTCCTCCTCTCGCTTATGCTCTGTGTCATTACATCTATCCTTTCACGATTTCAGGCCTGACTAAGCGCGTTGGGTTACGCTGCTGGTCAGGCATCTGCTTGGCAGATGTGGTGTAGCATGTATGGATTTCACGATTTCCATCAGTTCTTCCCTCCATATCATCCATTGCCATACTTCGGTATCCATACATTAATCTTTTGTTGCCTTCTTTCCTGGAAAAGATCGCATAGGTGCAACTGTCATCTACATGCATGCTTCAAAGGAAACGAACCTCCTCGTCATACCCCTTCTTCCCCTTCACCCCCTCCTCTTGCTTCGTCCCCTCACCCTACCCCTCCACCCCCTCCTCCACCCCCTTCACAACTCATCTCCTTGCCCTCCGCCATCTTTCCATTCTCCTCCGCCTATCCATTCTCCTTCACCTCTTGCCGCTTCTCCGTTTGTTTCTCTAAGAGAACACTGTCACGCTCAGTGACATAACTCCTCCTCCCTCCTACCCTGTCTATGACTAACTGATCCTGTACTATCCAGTATGGAAACACAGGTGGACTGCGTCAGTGGTGATATCATTAAATTTTGTTTCTTCCACTGTCTCTCCAAAGAACATTGTGGCACAGAGAGCTTCCATGCCGAGTTTAGGCAATCAGTTTGTGACTTGATTGACCAGCACCCTGGTCAGTGGTGTTTGCTCAGTACACTGACGGTGGTGACATGACACGCCATGTGAGGGAAATGCGAAAGTTAGGCAAGTGGACCACTACCTGTGAAATCTACGCCAGTGCCGTGCTGCTGCAGCGAGGGGTGTGCATGCTGATCCCAATTCCCAGTAGCAAGAAAATGGCGCCACGTGGCCAAGACTTTGAATACCGGTGGCTTCTCTTCTCTCCACTCCAGCTCAGCACGAGCGGAGGTCTTGAGTACTTGATGTTGTGCAACCACTATGACCGTATTGCACCATCAATCGCCACGTGTAACTATCAAATTTCTGCACCAGTAATCATCAGTGAGGAGAGTCCCATCATTATTTTAACTAGTCTCGGGCAAGAGGTGTAATGGGTGAAGAATGAGAACAAGAAGGTGGACTGTAAGTTTTGACCCAGAAACTGACCTCTTGCTCCATCCCATATTCCTCGTGTTCAGGGCCCAGAGCCTCTTTAGTTTGTGTATATAACCCAATTTCAACTTTGCTTTAATGACTAATCTGGCAAAAATGGTGTACATACCCACAACCCTCTCTACTGATTGTATTGGACCTAAATTATACTTTATCTTAAAAATACGTTTCCAGAGCCCTCTTTACTGAGTATGTTGGACCTAATTTATATTTTGCTTAATGACTAACTAAGATGCAATGTCCACATCCCTCTTTACTGAGTGTATTAGACCTATAGTGTCTATTTCGTTTACTGACTGATTTCACTGAGCATTACTGCACCTAATTTCTTCATTTATTTCATGCCAGTGACTGATTTCATTAAAAATTAGCACATACCAAGTCTTCTTAAATCACTATACTGGGCCTGTATTCTGCTTCATTTCAGTGACTGACTTTGTAAAAGACGAAATAAATACATATGTACCCCACATATTCATTCTGTCTTTTAGAATTTAATGTTTATAAACACTGTGACGATTACATGTATTTCAATGTTGTGTTTTTATTGTTGATGTGGTTGTGTCCTTAATGTTTTTCAACACCATAACAAAATTCGCCAGACACACACACTTGCAAAATCTCTCTCTCTCTCTCTCTCTCAATCCTCCTTTTCCTGTCTGTCTGCCTGTCTCTCTCTCTCTCTGTATTAATAACAATTCTTTTGAGCTATTTTTCAAACTATTTGATTCACAGGTACATTCAGTTTTACGATATGGTTCCAAAATATGGGGGTTAGAGAAAGCTTCAGTTTACTGAGTCCGTTCATTTATGTGCAATCAAAAAGTATTTATGTCTAGATATGCAAACACTGAATGATCTTGTTTATGGTGAGACAGACAGATATCCCATAAATGTAAATTCTGCAGTTAGCTGTATTCGTTACTGGCTCAAGTTAATTCAGATGGATGCTTTTAGATTACCTTATAAAGCATATAGAATGTTGTATGACTTGGATATGAATGGAAAGAAAAACTGGGTTTCAAATGTCCGCATTTGTTTGTATGAGAATGATTTTGGTGATGTCTGGGAAAATCAAGGTGGTGTCAATATGAATGGTTTTATACGTTTATTTCATCAACATTTGATTGATTGCAGGTGGCAGAACTGGAAAAATCACATTAATACAAGTGAACGATTTAGTTTGTATAGAACATTCTGTTGTAATCATGATCTTAAATAATATTTGAAAATGAACATACATAGACAGTTGAAATATGTAACAACAAGATTTTGATTTGGTATTTCTGACTTGAAAGTGCACCGTTCCAGATATGAATTTCATAATGACTGTGATATGTTATGTCCATTGTGCAGAATGGCAAAAGAAGATGATGTACACTTTGTTCTCTGTTGTCCAAAACTTAATGTGATTAGAGCTAAATTTATCCATCCTAAATATTACACACATCCTAGTTTGTTCAGATTGAGTTTATTGATGTCATGCACAAGACCTGATGTCATACGTAATCTTTCCTTATTTTTGAACAAGGCTTTCAGGTTTGGAGAAACACTCATTTCATAGTCGTATTTCCATTGTTTATTTCTCAGCAAATTATGTTACTGTCTTTTGTTGCTGTTCAAATTAATACCCCTTCATGAGGGGCTATGGCCTATATATGAATAAACCATTCGTTCGTTCGTTCTCTGTATCACAACCGCAGCCACCACTGATAAACAACAACAACAAAACATTGCATTGAAATTTGCACATGCAAACACAGAACTTTACAAAGTGCATGTTGGCCCAATGCTAAGTATAAATAACACTTTATAGCCAGGATTTATGAGAATGAGAAATGTTAAACACACACACACACACATACACACACACACACACACACACTCACACACACACACACACACACACACACCACAAACCACAGAGCACATTGGAGATAATTGCTTATACCAACAATACACAATTAATATGCATGTGCATATAGTGCCTGCTGTCTGACATCGGATAAACCAGAATATTTCTGTAATATCCAGAGATATCGGATATGGCGTCCACAAGGCCAAAAGTGGCTGCTATACCCGATCGGTCGGCTATAGCAGGCATCAGACATACCAGCACTCTAAATCTATCTCCTCAGAATGGCAAGTATAGCCAGAGTTTACTGTATTTGGTTCTGCCATTTTCTTAAATTGTTTCCCTTGAGCTGTGACACATGCACTTTGAACATATTACACAGGTGATTTGGTCAATACCCTTGACAGACATTGTTAAGTCTCAGATTAGAGCATCTGGACACTCAAAGTGGGTTCCTTGCACCTGCTTTTTGAAACATGGAAACAAGAAGTCACTGGGAGCAAAGTCCGGGGAATGCACTTGATGGGTCAGTAAGCATGGACAACCTCAGCTGCCAGATAGTTGTTTGTTTTGAAAGCAAAGGTGTTGATGTGTATCAATCCACCAGTACCAGCTGTAACCCAAAGCTTCAAATGCCAAGAGCATACTGTTGTGCTCCTTTAGAAGAACATTAACCACATGTCCAGCTTTATCCAAAGAACAAAGCCACCATCTTCTTGCCAATGCTCTGAGCTGTTCAGTATTTGACAGGTGTGGAACTATGTGGGAACACCCAAACAGTTAACTGCTGTTTGATCTCCAAATATGAATGATAGAACCAAGTCTAATCGCAGGCAACTTCTCAAATAGCCTTGAAATGTCCATATTGAAACTTGGAGTGCATGTCTACACAAGCATCCTCATCTGCTCATAAAAACAACGGGGCACCAATGGGTACAATGCTTGTGCGCCCCAAAATATCTGTGCCAAATCAAATTCACTGTAGCTGATTCAGTATCCAATATTATGTTCTGTCTATTTCTAAAAGTGATCAGTGCATTCTCGCTTGTCACCTTTTTACTGACTGCAATGCTTGCTGGAGCAGATCAGCCTAGACAGGAATCATCTTTCCAGTTTAAGGGTTTTCCATCGTGTTTGAATGCACTGTACCAGATGTTAACACTTGTTTTGAAAGATGTGTTCTTTCCAAAAGTAACTTCCAAACAGAAGTGGACTTCTCATAAACCTGTCAATAATTCAAAATAATCAAAGCTCCAAAACATTTGGAACTTCATTACAGAAATGTAAACTTTAATGGGTGAAGTTCCTTATGAGCTAAATGGCTTGAAAAGGCTACTGCGAAGAAAATAAAATTTTGTTTCCTCACTGAGACTACTGTGTGCATGAATTTTTAATCTAAGGACTTTCAGAACATCCCTAGTACTGGACTTGACCTAAGAGCTTTATTTTCCATTGAAATGATCACTTGTTCAAAGTTTTCAGGCACCAGTACATGGAGCATACACACTGTACACATGAACTAAACCCTTGTAATGTTTTCAGGCACCAATACATTGAACAAACACATTGCACACATGATAAAAGATGAATAACAACATAAAACTGAACAACTTCATTTGACTGTCACTGCAGTACACATACCTGTTTTTTCTGGAGGTTTGGCATTCTTCCCCCCTGAAATATCACATTAGTTTTAGATACAACAGAGAAGATTTTTTTACAATAATCATCAAAATTACAGTTGTAAGCTTTCTTTACCATAAGTGTTATCCTATATGCAGTCAGTAGCACTATACTAACATATCACAAAAATACAAAGAGTGATTCCTACTAATGCCACCTTAAAATCTACTGTATGGAAGAGAGAGAGAGAGAAACTGGTTGGGTCATTCATGCATTCCTAGTGTGGAACAGCTGTATCAAAAGATGTTCATTTTCATTATTTATATCAATTATAAATAGATAATGAAAGAATGAATGGGCTAGATTAATATATGTTTTTTATGTCTGCAATTCAAGATAAATCCCAAAAGTCATCTCACACACACACACACACACGCGCGCGCGCGCACACACACACACACACGCACACACGCATGAACAGCAAAGAAATTTAATTGCACCGATGTTAACAGACAAAGGAAACTGTGTTGTTTGTTCACTCATCCTCTCGCACCACTGCACATTACACAAGACTGAAACACCATCAATGAATGCATCACACAAGCAAAGCAATAAAATAAATAAGAATAGAGGAATGGGGGGATAAAAGGAGGGACTTCAAATGATTATATGATTTATATAAAATCAGAAAAAAAAATTAAAAGCATATCAACCGCATGAAAAAACTTGAATATGCACACCAAAAATGTTTCCACATATATGACAAAATAATATGATGTTTATAATATGACCTTCATAATAACTCTGTCCATCTCATCCGCATCCCCGCCCCCCACTCCTGCTCTCTCACACATGCACAATACACACATCCATAAACAAATTTTACTGACTATACTATATCAAAAATACTGCAACAGAATTCACCAACACCCACCAAAACACTCCCAAAATATGACCTGAATGATTTGGATATTTTTTTTATGGATACAGATATGACCTGAATGACAGACCGAGAGAGAGAGAGAGAGAGTGAGAAGCAGGAAGGAGGAAGAAAGAGACAGAATGAGGGAAAGAGAGGGGCCTGGTTTAAACATCAGAGTAAAAACACAATACTAAACAAAAACAAATAATCTTTTGCTAAAACATAAAAAGCATACAATAAAACACATAAATATTCATACATTTTCCAACATTTCACACACACTCATGCACACTCACACATATGCACACACACAATTACACAAATTCCATTGAAAAAAAACCCAGGTGAAATGCTAAATAGATTATAGAATTTTAAAAATTCACCATCATATATATGAAGAAGCAAGGAAAACAGAGATGCAGAAACAGATGGCAGAAAAAGGATTGATAGAGTCACTGAGAAAAGGATGACTGAAATAGGGTTGATACATACAGTATACACTCATTTTGTATACAAAGGTGTCAAAAACAAGCAGTGAAAAACCCTGAAGGCTAGAATGTGACAATCATTGCCAGTTGTAGTCTTACCACATGACAATTGAATTGAATGACACAGTAACTGTGACACTACTGATGAAATGATCATTCAGTTGGTTATCTATTATACCTCATACACATTCAGCATAAAAAGAAACCAAAAAAAATCAAGATACCGATATATTTTTCAACGTATAAGGCATGAAATTCATCTCTCAAAATAATAACTTTTTGCCTTCAGCATTTAAAATGTTGACTGATATCATAAGTTCTGGAGGAAAACCTTTTCTTACTGAAATAAATACAACAGTTTTTATATGTTCTTAAAAACTCTTCACTCCGCAACTGCCTTTTAAAGCTCAATTGTAAAGTCAAGTATCACAATTGCTTCATGACTGACCACTTTTCACTTTCTTGAAGTCAACTGTCATATCAGCAGGATGAAAGGGAACTTTAACAAGGGCCTAGAAACTGTGACAAACATTATGGTGTATAATGCAGAGTTACTTCCTTTCTACCAGTATAGGACTTGCATGGTAAATGTTTGTTGTTTATAGCAACACGCGCGTGTGCGCACACACACACACACATATGCGCGCGCGTGTGCGCGCACACACACACACACACACATGTATATAGCGAGAGAGAGAGAGAAAGAGAGAGAGAAAAACACAGCTCAGCATCATCACACATCAACAGGCAGGACAGCATGTGTGGCACACTGATGCGAGAACTACATGGAAAAAGTGCTCTTTTTTCAATTTCTTTTAGTCTAAATCAATGTGATTTTTTGGGGGAAAGCACATGATTTAAAGGATCTGTTGGCACAAGAAAAAAAAATATATGGGAGAATAGTCATAACAATGTAAATTACAAGAAGACGTCAGACATTCATTGAAACCTTTGTATTAAAACAAATGAACCATAACATTTCTACTACAAATAAAAAAATCAAGATTTTGACCAAAATATAAGTGCTCCAATGATGTTCCTTTTTCCTTCGGCCTCATATGGACATCTTTGTCAAGCAGTCATCCAAAATCAGGACATAAGTGCCATGAGCACATACAAAGCCACTGTGAAGTCTTTTTTTTTTCTTGCGTGGATTTTAAACATGCAAATCGTTTCCATTGTGCATTAGCTGAATTAAAAAAAAAAATCATATAGCTGTATGAAACAGTACAAAGACTGTTGTTTATTAATCAAACCATACACTTGCACCAACCAGAATGTGACATTTACGAACTGAATTCAAAATTGATTATTACTCTTTTAATCTTGATGTGGCCAGGTACAGAATAGGAAGGGAAATAACTCTGGTGGTGGGAGGTGTGGCTGTGCAAGGGAGAGAATATGCTTTGCCTTTCCTGTAAAATCCAATCTTGTACTGAAAAATTATCTCCCTTGGACTGTTCTTTGCTGTTGCATTTTGGCCACAAAGAGACCCATGCTGATGCAGGTGGAAAGATGAAGAGATGGAGATTGAAACTTGTAAATGTGAGTGTCTACATGCATGCTTGTATGTCTGTATTTGAATTTATATAATGGGTTGAAAAAATGTCAATTGTACAAAAAAAAACTACAGTTGTCAAGGTGGTTATGATTTTGTTGAAACAGTCATTACTCCTCTCAGGAGAAAGGTGTCGGCAGTACCTGAAATTTAGAAAGTCAACAAATAGAAAGAAATGATGCGTGTAGATTCTGGTGAGTTTTTTTTCCAAATCTAATTTTGAGAGAATGCTTTTTTTTTTCTTTAAAAAAAAAAAAAAAATCATATCAGAATAATTGATAGTTCTACAGGGTACTAGTATCATACAGGAAAGAAGTACACATACATCACCTCCCCAACGTAAGTAAGTTTTCAACAGTAAGATTACAATCAACTCTTACTGTGTGAAATAACCAACCTTTCATACCGCCATGTCTGGAGTAAAAGCCCTTGTTGACATTGTGGTTGAGGCGATCAGGGGCTCGAGAGCTGTGGCTGACCAAGCTGACGTTTTTCTGTATACTCCAGACACCGTTCAGATCCACTGGTACACCTGGTACTGTAGAATTAACACATCAGTATGTAAAAGTATACAGACAGGAGCTGCTTTCCCCCTTATCTTATGTTTTGACATCATCATTCTATGATTTGTGAAATGCATACATTTGCCAAAGACTGAAAGAGTATCCTTTATTTTACTTTTTAGCAGTATGTGTGTCTGTGCCTCATGTGACAACTTTGGGCTCACCTTTAGCATAAAGATGGGTGTTATGCACCAGCCAGTTCCTCATGCATCCCACACAAAACCCAGTCTCAGTGAACAGGCAGAGCCTATAGGTGAAAGACCAATTCACATATTTTGGCAGCACCCTCTCATGACCAGTGACTGTTGATGCTGAAGTAGACAGTAGGAATTCTGAAACCAGCTCTGCCTTTGGTAGAATGTGTGTAAATGTATGTGAATGTCCAGGAATCAGCCTGTAAACAAACCTAAAATTCTAGCAAGAAACAGTGCTTCCTACCCTCCTATACAGTAATGAAACAGACTATAGCACAACTGGCAGCTGAACGTCTAACACATGACCTGCCTTTGAAAGATCTAGAGGACTGAATAGCAGGACAAAATACCAGACATGGAAGTTCTCTTGGGCTGAAATGCCATCTGTCCACTCACTGCCAGACTTGATGGACAGGGCACACATTCAGAATGTCAGATGAGTGCATCGCCAAGCAACTTCTCTGAGGAACTGTTACAGGAAAAACATGTTATTGCAGGACAGAAAATTGTGCTTCAATCTGATGGCCTCCCTTACATGTCACTGACACCACCACCTGGGAAACCGTTGCACAGGACTGCTCAACATAGTGCAGCCCCATCCACAAAGGTTGTCATATCTCAGGCAAAAGAACTGCTGAGGCACTACACAGGAAGGAACTATGGCAAATCCAGAGCAGCCTGCACACAAACTGAAATGCCCACACTTTTGCCCAACATGTGGCAGGCCATTCTGTGCCCAAAGTGGATTGATCAGCCATCTTCACACATATTCAGATACTGAGTCCAGTGCAGAGGTCCTCAACAACTATGTTAGACAAACGATATGTGTAGGTATGTATGTGTGTGTGTGTGTGTGTGTGTGTGTGTGTGTGTATGTGATGCGCCTAAGATCTGAGTGTACACAGGTTTGAGTCCCATATACAAACTGTTATTTTTACTCCTCCCTTCTATTAGAACTCCAGTAGTTTGGGTGGCAGTCGCTTGACTGAGATGATGAACCAAGGTTCCTTAACACATGTAAAAGGACCCATGACAATAAAAACGTTGTCCCTGTCAAAACCCTGTTGAAAATTCCACTTTGATTGTAAAGTGAATACACTTGCAGAAAGAATAAAGCCACACACACACATAAAGGGGGGAGGGGAAGAGGGGAGGGGGGGGGGGCTGTACAATAAAGATGAACTCTCCCCATGGACAGCAACCCAAATTTTACACTGAGAAATCTGTTGTGATAAAAAGTAATACAATATATAACACAGAGTTGTCATCTGAGTTTCTGTCATACAACACACAAGGACTCTAATAACAATTCACAAGAAAAAAACAACAACAACCTAGGATGCTTAGTGAGCTGGTGTTGTTTGTTGGTTGATTTTTTTTTTGGGGGGGGGGTTTGTTTGTTTTTTGTCTTCGGCAAGATCAAAGTTAGCTGCAAGATTCAGAAGCATTCAATGAGAACCATCAAATAATTTGAAAGTTCAGCAAAATGATGGGGCATGGAGAAATCTATAAACTTTTTACTGAGCACAGTGTACTAGCTTTGAACATAACCAGTTAATGTACCACTCATTCATTCTGTCATATCTATCAATGACTATAGTGTAGCCAAGCGCTCAGCTCAGTCTTCAGAAACTGTTTCGCACACTGAGCAATAGCAGACGCTTTTTTCATAACTAACCGCTGGCCTTCAACGACCCATGCAGAATGTGTGACGCCAATCCCGGTTGGAATGCAAAGCCCATTCTAAACCTATTCTCTAAACATCTATTAAATCCGGTCTCTGTATCGTTCACTCCAATATAATATTTGTTGCGCTTACACACACACTTTAATCAGTTAGAAACATACTTGATTTCAGTTTAATCATTCGTCAGTCTAAAGATTTCATCTGACGCTAAGCTTACGTCATTTTGTGCTTCTAGCCACACAACTTGTCCAACCAGTTTGCTGTACGTCATTGGTTGAGCTGGAATCTATGTTTCTGACGCAGCATATTTAATTAATATCTCTTTTGTCAGACAGTAAACTGCAAGTATTATATACTGGCAGAATCGTCACAATTCCATCTTTAAATCTATACCATTCATGTTTGCCTACGTTAAACTGATTTATCGCAGTTTGTAATTTTCTGAGATGAGCTCTTTAAAACTGATCAGTTCAGGTGACTTAAATTAAGATTATAAATTCATCGTAAGTAATCAGCACTTCACTTTATGCTCATTAGAAAGTAGGTGTTGAGCTCTTTCTTTTGCGACCTATCCAATGTAGATCGGTTCAGGAATCATTTAGAAATCTATTACTGAACACCTTGAAACAACTTGGACACAATTCTTATCAGATTTAGCCTGATTTTACCCGATCTGCTTCGCAGCACACGCAATGGTCTTTGCAGTCCACTTAACTTGCATAAATTGATGGAGTGGGCGATCTCTGGTCACTTTCACCAGAACCCGTTTGCGGCGATAGCCAGCAAGCTGACCACCGACTGTTGTGTCACCCACAGTGTGTGTCGCAGCCCCAACAGACAATGTCTCGCTACGTATCGCTATAAGTATTAGTGTGTAGAATGCGTTGATGATATGTAAATTGTCCGACACATTGCTTGTGTTCATATGAGTATGTTGATATTGCCTTAGTTTGGTTTCTTCACCTTCACCTTCACCTCTCCCGTAGTCTGGGTTCAGACCGTTGGGGCACCGCTGCTGACCTGGCCACCACTCCTCTCCACTCTTCACGGTTAGTTTGGTTTACTTGGTTCAGTTATTGCTTTGACATGTCATCACAGCTCGGCTATGATTGATCTAGAAAATTGCCATGTCGTCATATGCTTGGAGCAGTGTTCCATTTGATTCTTTTTAACATCACAGTCAATGACGTCTCTGGACACCGACAGTTTGTTCCAGAATGTTCTAGTGAATGCATATGATGTGTTCTTTCTCATTTGTTGTCACTGATAAGGTTAGGTTACTTATCCCACTTCACTTCAGCAGAGGAGATTTAAACATCGAGTACAAGCTTAGTTATGTTGATATTAATTTGGCTTTATGCAATGGATTACTTGTGTAACTTCATTCACCACTTAATGGTTAAGCCATGACAGTTCTTCCAATCTCGTATTGAGCGCAGACTATTTGTTCTCTTGGTTTGCCAGTATCATATCAAAGCCACTGATTCTATTATATTGTTTATTATTCATGTATTATTTTACATGCTGATATCAGTTATGATGCTACGGTGTTTCACTGATTCTCGGTACTCAAAGATGTGTGTACTATTCTGTCGTGCTTACAAGACAGCGTTGGATTAATATCAGTTATTGGTTAAAACCATCTGACATGTATCACAGTCTGTTAATTGTTATTTAGTTACCATGCCCTCTCCTATATGGCTTATTCCAGTATAGTGCTACACGATAAACTAAATCATTTGGGTCATTTTAACACATTATAAGCTTTACCTAATCTATACTGTCAGTGTACTTTCACCAAATCAGCATAGCTTCAATCACTGTAACTGCACTATTCAAATGTATTAGAAATGTCATTTGATGTCCGTGTTTGGTCTTCACACATATGCATTAGCTTATCTTATGTTGTTGCTTATCCCACACTGAGTGGAAGTCTTTCCATGCAATATGTATACATGTGCTATACTATTCACTTGTGCTGACATGTGCTTAATGACATTATTTTGTTTACGTGTGTCTTAACAGTGCACTGTTTTATCTCTTCTTCTCCTTATCCCTGTTTTCCTCTTCTTCTCTCCATTTATTCTTATTTTCTTATAACTATTGTAAATAAAACAATAGAAAAACCCCTTTTGTGACTGGCCTCTATATGTTCCTGGCCTGTGTGCGGGTATTCTTTTCTATCTTTTAATTCAGTAAATCGTCATTCAGTTAGTTCTTTTGTACCGTACCCTTTCATTATAAATAAACCACTCAGTACACGGCTACAAAAGTGGCGTCGCCGACAGGATTTTGATCCAACAGGATTTTGATCCTTCAAAATATTCTTACGACAGGAAAAAGATCCATTACAAAATAGATCCAAAATTATTCCCTTTAATGTTTCAATTCTTTTATCCAAATTAAATCCATCCCTAAACCACAGCCCTTTACTACCAAGTGTACCTTGTTACAACTTGGTGCTGTGAGCAAGGAATATTAATTCTTTTTTAATCTTTAATAATAAATCACAGCCCTTGCCATTCTAACTCTATCACATACATGACGCTGCGAGCTAAGATCATACAGGGACAAGAGGTTGTATTAACAGTCATATGGGGATAGTTAAACATTGGAGAAGAGAGAAGACAGTGCAGCAGGTACACAAGTCCACGAAAAGAAACGTCGCCCCATCAAAATGGCTTCAACCGACTTCCTGCCCAAACTCCTGACGCTATCTGGAGAGGAAAGCGGCAGTGAGGTCGACGACTTCATCAGTGAGGCCGGACTGATTCTCCAGCTACAGCCCCTGGATGACATGACAGCCTCTCTCTGGCTGATCTCAGCCCTTGCCGGCAGAGCTTGCCAGCAGATCATCAGGCTGCCGGCGACGAAGTGGACACTATCCTTTAATTCAGTAAATCAACATTCAGTTAATTCTTTTGTACCATACCCTTTCATTATAAATAAACCACTCAGGTACACGGCTACAACAGTAATAATACTCTAAAACTTGTACAATATTTTCCATCTATGGATTTTAATCAGGGAAGATGCTTTATGCAAGTTGGAACATACCAGAAGACAAAATGGTCCAATCATTCCACAGTTATCAAAACTCACTTACACACACTCTCTCTCTCTCTCCCTCTCTCACGCACACACATACACACAGGCAGACACTGCCACAGATAGACAGATAGATAGAAATATATATATATGTGTGTGTGTGTGTCTCTTACTGGGTTTGCTGTCTATGGTTTTAGGGATGAATGTGCTTTGTTCTTCCTCTGTCTCTCTCCTGCCTCCTGTGTACAGGTATTTCTTTGTGCCTCCTGTATAAAACAATTTTGTCACTCACCAATAAAATGAACAGTGAAATATTGTTTTTTGTCAACCACACACGGTTGACATTTAACATCAGTCATAAAAAGGTTAGTTTCTTTTGTTCTACACTGGATGTTAGATAAATTATCTTTATAAATATAAATCCTAATCAAAGTAAACAGAAAACATCTGCCAGTAATTAGACAAATTAGTCATGTGAATGTCATACTAGCTCTGTTTCTAGTCTACACTATCATCACTATGCTCTCACATACTATTTCAAAACATGCACTCATTCTTTACTAAAATAAGATCTCACTCAAACACACATAAATGAAATTCTCTTCAAAAATGGATGTGTAGAATTGATCTTTGGTTAGTGCTAGTCAGCTTCTGCAATGTGGAAACGTACATCATATATGTATTTGAAAAGATTTACATACATACACCTGGATTTAAAAAATGTAGAGAATGAACTACACATTTATGAAATTACATACTATCATACTATGGCAGAAAAATATATGATTTCCAGCATAGTTTTAAAATTGGCAGCTGTTGATAACCAGCACATATGTGCTGCACAATGCAGAGAACTTCAATCTTAATTTCTATAAAGTTACAAGCACACAGATGTGAAGCATACCATTAGCTTTCTTATCATATGGTATCAACAATCAGTCTTGTGAGTAATCCCTCGCAACTTGCAGTTCTGGCTATCTACACAGCATAGCAAACATTATACATTTTCTTACCAGAATCCATATCTAATGCAGTCTTTTTTTCTGAATACACCTTCCCACTAAAACAATCTTCACTCCTAACACACCCACACCTTTGAACCTGACACACTATTGTATTGACAAGGATCAACACAGTGCCACCTAAACTGGTGGCTACCTGATCCTGGTACGGTACTGTTCTTCCTGCAGACATATAATTATGTTCAAACATCTGACTAAAGCTGTAATTATGGATCTGTCAACTATATACCTGTCCAGAAAGAAGTGGATAAAAAAAATAAATTAAAAAAAAGAGAAGAAAGATAACCTGCTATTAACTCACAGTGCATAGCCCATTACCATTAGCACACACACACACACACACACAAATTTCATTTGTTTTTCTGACTTGATTAAATTTTCATCTGCATAAAATAATGTTATATACATATGCACACACTGCTGGTATGCTTCCATACATTCAACATCATGTGTGTGTGCATGTGTGTATGTGTGTGTGTGTGTATGTGTGTGTGTGTGGTCATAATGTCTATTAACTTCAGTGATTTTAGATGGGCAAAAATGTGTATGCACTGTGCCTACGTATGCTTTACTGTGTGTGTATGAGTATATATGTGTTTGAACTGTCACACACAATGAAATTGGAGGAAAATCAATTTGATTTACCGTAATATCAAGGGACACCCCAACTGTAGCATGTGTGTGAGTGTGTGTGTATGTTTGTGTGTGTGTCACGTGTGTGCGTGTGTGTGTGCGCGCACGCGTGTGCGTGTGCTGGTAGTTGTCATTGTTATGACTTATAACACACTTTAGGGTCGTAAGGTGAACATAACAGGGATAATAACGGTCATACTTGTAAAAGCCGACTCGTGTATAAGTAAACGTGGGTGTCGCAGTCCATGAACGAAACAAACAAAACAAGAGAGGCAAGGCCTTCAAGACTCACTTGTGATACACTTTAAAAAAAAACCCAAGCTTTTTATTCAGAGTATAATTTCAAAATGTAATGTTTAAGATGAGAAAGATCAGTTTAAAGTGAATTAATCCCCTAGCATTAATTACAGAGTAATTTCACTTTTTTTACTATCTGCACCAAAACGTTTGCAAAATAAATAAAACTTCCATGCTTAGCAAAAGAAGTTCCTGTTTGAACAAAAAATGATAATAATGACTGCTCTTGTTGTTGGGTCAGAATATCAGATCAAAGTGCCAAGTTTAGAGAATATAAAAAATATAAATATAACAGTAAATGCAGTTTGCATATTATTAGGCTTCTTTTTTTTTTTTTTTTTTTTTTTTGGTGCCCATCCCAGAGGTGCAATATTGTTTTAAACAAGATGACTGGAAAGAACTGAATTTTTCCTATTTTTATGCCTAATTTGGTGTCAACTGACAAAGTATTTGCAGCAACGTCTCAAACAATTGGCGTTTGAAAGCACTTTCTGCACTTAGTCTTCCCTGCCCGATCCTTTTTATGCCTAATTTGGTGTCAACTGACAAAATATTTGCAGAGAAAATGGCAATGTTAAAGTTTACCACAGACACACAGACACAGACACAGAGACAACCGAACACCGGGCTAAAACATAGACTCACTTTGTTTACACAAGTGAGTCAAAAAAGTCTTGAGTTGTACCGTAGAGCCAGTAGACCATGACAGACATGGGATCGAGAGGCATGGGGGAAAAGGAGATTAGCTGTGGGAATGGGGGTGAGAGACATGCATGCAGCTGAACTGGGTAGTGGATAGTATATGAACAAGAGTCCACGAAAGAAATAATTGACAACTTGAACGGATACCCGGTGTTTAGGCATATGAAGGATAATAGATGGATACAGACTGTTCAGACTTCCCAGGTCATCATGTGCGGACTATATTTAATTGTGCCTGAATTTCACTCGTTCAGGTTCAGGTTCAGGTTAGGGGCTGATGTTGATCATCGTAGCCTCACGGCTTTTTACGCCCCGTCTCATTTATGATTAGCACAAGGCCTCACGGCCTTCTTTATGCTATGTCGTTATCTGTCTTGTCTCAGTCTAAGTAGACCCAGTTACAATTATCTTGGACCATCAAAGTCAAACCAAATGTCTTTTAAAATTTTGTGATTATCGATAAGGTTCTTGAAGTTGTTGGTATTGGAAGCATACTTGATGTTAGTGGTTAGTTTATTCCAGTCGTTAGTAACCCTATAAGTGAAAGCAAATTTCCTTGTGTTATTGTTATGTCTCTGTTTATAAATTTTATCAACACTGTTTCTTGTTTCCATATTAGTATCTGGCAGTGAATCAAAGAAGTGATCTTTTTTCGTATCGTCTATACCATTACAGATCTTATAGGCTTGAATCAAATCTCCTCTTTTTCGTCTTGCTTTCATTGAGGGTAACTTTAGGAATTTCAGTCTTTCTTCGTAAGACAAATCCTTAATTTCATGCACCAGTTTAGTAGCACGTCTTTGCACTCTTTCAATAGTAATTGATTGACGTATTAGTCTAGGACACCAGGCAGGGAGACCATACTCCAAGAGAGGTCTTACAAGAGCTTAATAAAGTCGGAGAAAAATATCCTTATCAACAAACGAAAAAGTACGTTTAATAATACCCAGCCTTTGAATTGCCTTGTTAACAACTTGGTTAATATGTCTGTCAAACAGTAAGTCTTTATCAAACGTCACCCCCAAGTCTTTCTCCTCTTCACATTTCACAATATTGGTTATTTCATCGTCGTTTTTCATTACATAGTTATGTTTTGGGTTAGTTCGACCAATGTGTAATACTTTGCATTTGGAAGCATTAAAGTATAAGTTCCATTTTTCAGACCATTCTATCAAGGAGTCAATGTCATTTTGCATTATGGGTTGTGAACTTGGTGAACAGTAAAGTTTAGTGTCGTCTGCAAAAATTTTACATACACTTGATACTCGTGCGCATGCAGGGGATCAAGTGGACACATCATGCTACAGAAATCCATGTCGGTAGGTTATAATGGAGAAAAAGCGCTTTTAATCTGTAACTGTTCCATCATTGTCCCATTACCTGATCGCATTACGTACGTCATGTCTGATCATCCATCTACATCTAATCTCCAGGTGCATCCATGGTGTTGCCGACGATAATCATGCAAACACAAAAAAAGTGGATTAGAACTTAATTGACATCGTCTGCTTCACGAACCACAGGTATTCTGCATCCGAATTCCAATCCGATAAACAAGACCGCCCTGTTATTATTTAAAAATCAAATGCATGTGTATGCAAAAAAGAACTTGTAATGTTGTACTGGGAAACCAGCATAACAACGAAGCGAACCATCACAACACTGAGTCCAAAAGCACCGATGGATCAGCATAGGATCAAATACATTGCAGGGGCCACTTTTGGCCATCGGCGCAACGGACTTGTAAGAGCATGCAATCGGACAGGGGAAAAAACAGCAACAACAAAACGACATAGATGCCAGTTGTGGAAGGCAGATACGCTTGCAGTGAACCGGCGGCCCCGTGTACTTTGGTGGTTGATTTGGACCTTAGATATAGTCTGACTTGCACTCTTGGGGTCAAGCAAGAAAGATGAACTACTTGTTTTGATAGAACAGAGTAAACCACATACCATTATTGTAACAGAATCTATAGCAAAGAACCAAAAAGATGTAAACTTACAAGAATATTCAACTCCAAGCTATGAACTATTTTTTAATGAGAAACCCAAGAGGGGCATAGTAATGTATGTTAAGGATACCATAAATGCTAAAGAACACACACTAATGGAAAATAGCTTTGAAGAAAGCTTGTAGATTACTTTTACAACTAAAGATAGACAGAGGGTATTGATTGGAACTATATACAAAAGCCCAAGTACAACAATTGAAAATGAAGAAAAAATATTTGATCTGTTGAGTGAGCAAAGATTGAAGCAGTTTGACTTTGTCTGCATTACAGGTGATTTTAACTTCCCAGATATCAGTTGGAAAGGCACATGTTCTGGTGAAAGAGGACAGAAAATCATAAATAGTTTACATGATGCATTCTTGACTCAGGTAGTAAAGCAAACAACAAGACAAAGAAAAGGACAAAAAGCAAATATACTGGATTTGGTAATAGTTAATGATGAAGACAAAATATCAGATACAGAACATCTAGCCCCTATAGGTAAAAGTGACCATGATGTGCTTATGTTCTCATTGTACTTAGGTGATGACCAGGAATGCGAAGAACCCAAGCAATCATATAACTTTAAGAAAGGGAACTTTAAACAAATGAGAGAAGAAATAAAGATGATAGACTGGCAAAAACCAAATGAAGTCAGTGTGGAACAATGTTGGAAAGAAATAAAAACCACTCTACATTCTACAATAGAAAAAAATGTCCCACAGCAAACCACCAAAAATAATAATAAACAGAAACCAAGGTGGATGAATGCAAACACATTGAAATTTGTAAAAAAGAAACGCAAATTGTACCAAACGTTCCTAGTTACCAAACAAAGGAGAGACTATCAAAATATATATAAAGGCACGTAATGTATGTAATAAAAAATTAAAAAATAAAAAATAAGGGAAGCCAAAAAAGAATTTGAAAAGAAACTGTCATATGAATGTAGAGACAACCCTAAAGCTTTCTGGAGATATGTACAATCAAAAACTAAAATGAAAACAGGAGTGAGTCCATTAATAACTAAAGATGGAGACACAGTAGAAACAGGCAGTGGAAATGCAGATATTTTGAATTCATTTTTTTCTAGTGTTTTTACAAAAGAAGATATAAGTACTGTACCTTCTCTAAGTGCAGCTTCAAAGTCAAATGGTAAGATTTTGGATAGTGTAGATATTTCAGTTGAAGCTATAAAAAAAGAAACTTAAAACTCCGAATCCAAACAAAGCTTGTGGTCCTGATGCCATTCCTTCAAAAATACTAAAAGAGATGAGTGAAGAGATTGCAGTCCCATTATACATACTCTTTAACAAATCAATTGAGGAGAAGACTGTGCCCATAGACTGGAAAACAGCAACAGTTATACCAATTTTCAAAAAAAGAACAAGAACAGACCCAGGGAATTACAGGCCAGTGAGCTTACATTTATCATATGTAAATTATTAGAATCATTCATAAGAGAGGCTACTGTTAGGCATATGACTGATAATAAATTGTATGCTGAGTGCCAGCATGGATTCCGCAAAAATAGGTCATGTGTGACTCAACTTCTGGAAGTGATGGAGGACTTTACAAAAGAGATAGATAAGGGAGAAAACATAGATGTGTTATATTTAGACTTCCAAAAAGCATTTGACTCTGTACCACTTGAAAGACTACTAAAGAAACTGTAATCTTATGGATTAACAGGAAACATACTTGGGTGGATAAGGGACTTTCTAACAAAAAGAACTCAAAGGGTTAGGATTGGTAGTTTCTTCTCCGGTAAAGCTGATGTTATAAGTGGCATACCACAAGGTAGTATATTAGGACCTGTACTATTTACTTTATTCATAAATGATCTCCCTTGCAAACTAAAGAGTACATGTAAAATTTTTGCAGATGACACAAAATTATACAACTCTCCAAAATTCTATCATGATTTACAAAATGAAAATCGGAGACAAAGAAATAAAAGTATCAAAATGTGATGAGGAAAAAGACTTAGGTGTCACATTTGACAAAAATTTATCATTTGACAAACATATAACAGATAGTATAAACAAAGCGAACAGAATGATTGGAATAATAAAAAGAGCATTTACATTTACAGATAAGGTTACTTTTTTACGGTTATATAAAACATCAGTTAGACCTATCCTAGAATATGGAAACACTGTATGGTACCCAATGCAAATAAAGCAGTCACAAGCCATAGAAAGGGCTCAAAGAAGAGCAACAAAGCTGGTCTATAGCATAAAAGATTATTCATATCAAGAAATATTAAAGTACTTACAACTACCATCACTTAAAGCAAGAAGAGTAAGAGGGGACTTGATAAAGACGTACAAAATATTAAATGGGTTTGACAATGTAAACAAAGCATGCTTTTTTGTACTCCAAAGGTAGACACTACAAGAAACAGTACAGACAAAATATTTAAACAGTATTCCAGAACAAATCTCAGAAAATTTACATTTAGTAACAGAGTAACAAATTATTGGAACAAATTAACAAACAATATCAAACGTGCACCTAGTATAAATACTTTTAAGAACCTCATAAACACGAGTTATTGACAAAAGCGAAATATGACTTTGATGGATAAAATGACTGAGCTAGTCAACGATCTGACCAACAATGTAAAGGAGTAAATCTGAAGGGGCATAAAAAGCCAAAAATGGCCAAGTTGTATAAAACAACGCCCCAAATCCTGATCCTGATCCTGAAGTTGTTCAGGGTTTGAGTCTAAGTTTTGTGCGGAACTTTCTGTTGTTTGATGGGGCGAGTCCTGGGTGTTTGGTGTTCAAGGAGGGCTCTTAAGATTGTTCGTGAGGAGCCTTCTCCCCCCTCAACTCCGGCTGTGAGGAGTCACGCGGGGGCACCGCACAGAACTGTGCACCAGATTCCTCTGGTCTGTCGGTTGTGTAAAAGTCTGGAATTCTGTCCATTTTGCAATGGTGTCAGTCAATCTATTTTTCTTTTTCTTCTGGTTTGTTTGTTTTTGTTTTGTTTTTGTTTTTTTGTTGTTTGTGTGTGTGTGTGTGTGTGCGTTTTTCGGCTCCCTCCCTCTACAGATCCTTGGAGGATCTTGTATGCCAGCGTATAGCTTTTTTTCTTTAACTCATGTCAGCAGATCTTCATATTAACAGTCTAGTAAAAGACCCCTGGGGTCTCATGCATGAAACCTTACTAAACGCATACAGTTGCCAACTAAACGAAAGTTGACAACTAAATCTCAAAGTGACGAATGCATGAAACCTTACTTCCGAACGACCGAAGTTGGCTCCTACATTTGCATCTCCGAAGGAGGTGGTGGAAATCCTTTAGTTGCCAACTATCCGACAAAATGGCGTGTTGGTGTTGAAGCGACAAAACATGCGTGCAATCAAAGAACGCGTACCAATGGACCGCCATGCATACCCAATAAAAAATGTTAAACGACGCACAAATCTACTTGAATTTTCGATTTCCAAGACGTGTATTTTTTGGTCAGCACGAAAAAACAGGAGACGACATCGAAGTATTAAGAACCGAGAGAATCGCTCACCCCCGTTTTGCAAATTTGCCTGACACTTCGATTTTACGCAAAAGGAACATTTCAAAATGCTGTGGCAGATTGGATCAGTGTGGATCAGGTGACAGCATTTCGCACAATTACGCGAGTGACCAACGCTTTCTGTTGTATGGGAAAATTGACACGCGAACAAGAGGGAGCTGGCGAGGTCGGTAAAAAACGAAAGTAATTTGCGATGAGAGGCATTACAAATGACGGAGGGTGGAATAAGCACCCCCATGCAGGCGTCATCAGGTGACTATTCCAGAATTATTTTAATTGTCAGTCGAAAACATTACCATTCTCTCAATATGCAGGTACGTCAGTCTTCAGTTACTCAGGCCAGAACTGGCATTGCTGACCTGAAGAGGGAAGACGGATCAAAAACAACAACGGACAAGGAGAAAGCAGATCTCCTGAATGACTTTTTTCAGAGTGTCTACACCACAGAGAGGGAAGGTGACCTACCAGAGATACCAGACTACCAGTTTAACTCTGAGCTGTTCGATGTTGTTATCTCAGAAGAAGCCGTCAGGAAGCACCTCGCCAACCTGAAGACTGGTAAAGCACCTGGACCCGATGGAATCACTCCGCGCATGTTGGTAGAACTAGCTGACGTCCTTGCTACCCCTATTACAATGATCTTCAGGAGGTCCTTGGACACTGGAGTAATCCCCAACACATGGAGAACTGCAAACGTTACACCAATTTTCAAAAAAGGCAGTCGTCTCAGCCCAAATAACTATAGGCCAGTAAGCCTAACCTGCATACTCTGCAAGATTTTGGAGACACTTGGCCGTGAACAGGTCACAGCACATCTACAAGAAAATAAACTGATCAGCAGGCAACAACATGGCTTTACGCAGGGACGATCATGCACAACTCAGCTGCTGGAGACTTTGGATATCTGGACTGAGATGATTGATGCAGGCAGAGGGGTGGACGCAGTGTACATGGACTTCATGAAAGCCTTCGACAGCGTGCCTCATCGCAGACTAGTGGCCAAGGTGAAAGCACATGGCATCAGCGGAAAGGTCCTTGAATGGATAAGAGACTTTCTCTCTGACAGGTCACAGCGTGTTATAGTAAACGGCGTAAGATCAGAGCAGGCAAAGGTGACGAGCGGCATCCCTCAAGGCAGCGTCTTAGGGCCTCTACTTTTCGTCATTTACATCAATGACCTGCCACGTCATGTCCATAGTCATGTCGAGCTCTTTGCAGATGACACCAAGATTTTCTCATGCAGTGACGATAGTGAGTCGAGGGGTATGCTTCAAGAGGACCTAAATCGATTACAGCAATGGTCCATGGACTGGCAACTCCGTTTCCATCCAGATAAATGCAGCGTCCTAAGATTGGGCAACCCTAAGGAAGCAGCCCACTACTGCATGAGAGGACGGGATCCTCTGGGAGTGGAGTGCACACATTGGCTGGAGGAGAGTGACGTACAGAGAGACCTGGGTGTACTGGTGGACAAAGACCTAAGCTTCAAAAATCATGTGGCACATGCAACAGCAAAAGCCAACAAAGTCCTAGGGGTCATAAGAAGGTCTTTCGACCATCTCACGCCAGAAACCTTTGTCTCGCTCTATAAGTCCCTGGTGAGACCAGTCATTGAATATGGTCATTCAGTTTGGCAGCCAAGACACAAGACCCTACGCACTGACATAGAGGATGTACAGAGGCGAGCAACCCGCCTGATAGGCTCCCTGAAGCAGCTCTCCTACCCAGAGCGTCTCGCTAGTCTGAGACTGCCTAGCTTGGAACATCGCCGAACAAGAGGTGACATGATAGACGTGTACAAGTACGTACACGGAATATACGACACAGATCGACCCATGCTGCACCTCTTTCAAGGCAGGGACACCCAGGGAAACACCCTCAAGCTGGCCAAGGGTCATTGCAGGCTGAGCTTGCGTGCTGGGTATTTTTCCCAGAGAGTCGTCACTGTATGGAATGGCCTCCCTGATAGTGTGGTGACCGCCCCATCAGTAAACGCCTTTAAAAACAGACTGGACACGCATTGGAAGAGCCTGCCTAAACTGTACGACCCAGCCTATCACCATTAATATGCCACGCATGCTGCATAACAAGTGGGAGATATTTTCTGGATCGGTGAACAGGCCGGTTAGGCCTTCAACACCGCAATATACAAGTATAAGTACAAGTAAGTATAGAAACCACAGTCACTGTGTGTGTGTGAGTGTGTGTGTGTGTGTGGACTGCAGCCAATAATTATTAACACTGGTTCAAGCTGCTTCAGTGAACTTGGCATACTGGTCGTGACATGTACTGTAGTATGGTGTCATTTCATTTAAAATGCAAGACATTGTAGGACACTTTGAGTGTGTTCATGGGTTCATGGGATATGCTGACAGGCACGATATGAAGAGGTACTATGATGCCTTAAAAGAAGTCTACGGCCCCACATCCTCAGGATCATCCCCCCTCCTCACCTTGATCACCGAGAAGGAGAAAATTCTCAAATGCTGGGCTGAGCACTTCAATAGTGTCTTAAATCGCCCTTCCTCCATAAATGATGAAGCCATAGACCGTCTCCCACAAGTCCCCATCAACGAAGCACTGGACGATCCACCAACACTTCTTGAGACCCAGAAAGCAATCCGTCTGCTATCCAGTGGCAAAGCACCTGGCTCAGACTCCATACCAGCAGAGGTCTACAAGGATGGAGGCACTGTGCTGACTGAGAAGCTCCATCAGCTGTACTCACTCATGTGGAAAGAAGAGATGATCCCCCAGGATTTCAAAGATGCATCTATCATTCACTTGTACAAGCGAAAGGGGAACCCACAAGCCTGTGATAACCATTGGGGCATTTCCTTGCTCTCCATCACAGGCAAGATACTTGCCAGGATCCTACTAAACCACCTCACAGCACACCTTGACCAAGGTCATTTGCCTGAGAGCCAATGTGGATTCCGGAAAGAGCGCGGAACCACTGACATGGTGTTTGCTGCAAGGCAGCTGCAAAAGAAATGTCAGGAGCAAAATGCTGATCTGTTCTCCACCTACGTCGACCTCACTAAAGCCTTCGACACCGTGAGTAGAGAGGGACTGTGGAAGATCATGGCCAAGTACGGCTGCCCTCGGAAATTTATTTCCTTGGTCAGCCAATTCCATGAAGGCATGCAGGCTCGAGTCCAGGACAATGGCGAAACATCTGCTCCCTTTCCTGCCACAAATGGTGTCAAGCAAGGCTGCATCCTGGCTCCAACACTGTTCAGCTTCATGTTCTCTGCAATGCTTACTGATGCCTTCAGAGATGGCGATGTTGGAATTGGCCTAAAGTACTGTACAGATGGCAAGCTGTTTAACCTCAGAAGGCTTCAAGCAAAAACGAAGGTCATGACAGACATCATCAGAGACTTTTTGTTTGCTGATGATTGTGCCCTCAATGCTGGATCTGAAGCTGACATGCAACTCAGCGTCGACACGTTTGCCACTGCCAGCAGGAACTTCGGCCTTACCATCAGCACGAGGAAAACTGAAGTTCTCCATCAGCCAGCCCCAGGGAAACCCCACGTTGAGCCCAACATCACAGTCAACGGTCAGAGACTCAGTGCGGTGGAGCAGTTCACATACCTTGGCAGCACACTGTCACGAAATGCGATGATCGACGATGAAGTGAACGTCATCGCAACTTTTGGTAGATTCTATGCAAATGTCTGGAACAGAAGAGGCATTGGTCTTGAGACCAAACTAAAGGTCTACAGAGCAGTAGTTCTCCCCACACTACTGTACGCCTGCGAAACTTGGACAGTGTACCAACGACATGCCAAAAAGCTGAACCACTTCCACACAACATGCCTAAGGAAGCTACTGAACATCAAGTGGCAAGACAGGACCCCAGACACGGAGGTGCTTGCTAAAGCCACCCTTCCCAGCATCTTCACCATCCTGATGCAGTCCCAGCTTCGCTGGGCTGGACACGTGGCGCGCATGCCAGACCATCGGCTGCCCAAAAGGCTCTTCTATGGCGAGCTGCAACAAGGGAAGAGATCACATGGAGGTCAGAAGAAGCGCTTCAGAGATACTCTGAAAGTCTCTCTGAAAGCGTTTGATATCAACCCCGACTCCTGGGAGGAATCTGCAGTGGACCGTGACAAATGGTGCGCTGCTGTGCACAAAGGTGCCAAGTTGTGCGAGGCCAACAGGACTGCTGCAGCTGTTCAGAAGAGGCAGGCCAGAAAGTCACAGGCAAACAAGCTCCCTGACAATGATATGCCTGTCTTTGTCTGCCCCAACTGTCAGCGAACATTTCGTGCGCAGATTGGACTATTCAGCCATCTATTCTATTCAGCGCACTCACAGATAGATTCATGAGCATCCCCCCCCCCCCCACCACCACCACCCTATCCCCATCCCCCAGCTGGATGACAACGATGGTCATCATCAATATCGATGGACACACACCACCATGTGCATAATCATAATTATGAAAAACTGATTATACAGCCAATTTGTTTCTGGCATTTTAGAAATACTGTTAACACATATTCAGCTCTTATCCATCTTATCAACCTCTCCCCACTCCTACCAGTGCTCTTAAACACTTACACCCCCCCCTCCCCCCCCCCCCCCCCCCCCCACACACACACACCACATACAATAATAAATCATAAAAATATAATGGCCCACTTCACACCCAAACCCTCCAGCTGTGTCTTGTATTTTTGGAAGCCCATATTCATAATCATTTTACAAAGAATTTATAGCGTGTGTTTTCCAAAGAAACAATCTTTTGCTGAAGGTTTATGAAAATATCTGAAATGACAGTTTTTGTTTTTAACCATCTGTTAGCAAATTATAATTGATTGATATGAATGTTTCAGATTCCACATTGTCCACTGTTGATTTACAAAGGTCTGTTAACTCACTCAGTACGGCCAGTCCTCTCTTCTCCTCTACACAAACCCCTCGGATGTCCAGAGTGTGTCTGCCCCAACTGTCAGCGAACATTTTGTGCGCAGATTGGACTATTCAGCCATCTATTCTATTCAGCGCACTCACAGATAGATTCATGAGCATCCCCCCCCCCCCCCCCCAACCACCACCACCCTACCCCCATCCCTTTAGCTTCCGTTGTCAGAACTGTGGTCTTCTTTGTCAACATTCACCTCTTCAGTATAACAGCCTTCCGCTTGCAATAATTTGATGATGGTAACTGGGGTGAAACGCTGTTAACGTCGTCTCTTTCGCCGTTCGTATGGAGAGAGTTAACTTTTAAAAGCATGAATTGTGTGTGGATTATACTACAGAAAATAAATTATTGCAATTTTATTGTTTGCCAGGTTGCCTGCGATGCAGACTGGAGATTCATCAGCATTGTGACAAGATGAGCTGGATCTGTTCATGTCAGGGTATTGAGGTTGAGCCCACTATTTACAGCTTAAGAGGGAAATATGCCTCCACTGGACTGTATTTTGCTTTGCAACAGTTGGATACATGATCAGTAACCTAGCTGATGACCCCAATCCTGAATCCAGTATAAGTGAGTTTGAAATTATGTCATATGTGGTAAGGAAATCGGTAGTTTAAATGAATTTGTGCGCGCGCGTGCGTGCGTGCGTGCGTGTGTGACAGTGTGTGTGTGTGTGTGTGTTAGTGTATGATGTGCACGCAGGTGTTAGTCACTGACTGTGTTGGTCACTGAGTGTGTGTAGGTGTGTGGTTATATGTATGTATGTAATATTTTGATGAAAATGTTAGAAATTGTTAAACTGACATCAGACTGATTTCTGCTCCTGCAGATTATTAATATACAGTATGCTGTAAAATGTATTCCACAAAGTTAGATAAACAAGGGGATGGGACGACTTCTTTTCACTCACATATACATCTGATACGCCTGTTTATTAATGTTTTATTGATTTCATATTGTCATGTTTCAGAGCTCATGTATACTATGGTTTTTTTCAGAGCCTGCATTTCTTGGCTGCAATTTCATGTTCAGGGGAACATAGAATTCCTAATGAATGTTTAAAAAAATCAAGCATAATCCATTCTTTCATTATATCATCATCTTCGCTTTGATACACTGACAGTCATTTTTCTTTTTGTGTGTGAAGAAAGTGAGCCACTGATCACCCGCTGCCTGGGGTTAGACCAACTGTGGAAAAAAGCAGTCCTTGTGGGTGTGGTCTGGCTGTTGATGGCATCACCCCCACTGTTTGGTCAACAAGGAGCAGTAGCTGAAACATTTTATAATCATTTTATCTTCAGTATTCATCAAAAGAGAAACTAAGAGTGCATGTATTTGTAACTATGTAAGTGAAGCTGAAGTTATTATTATCAGTTGTTTGGTGTGGATTTTGTGTGTTGCTGTTGGACTTTATTTATTTTCTTAAGTATTGGCTCAGGAAAGTATGTTCTTAATCCTAGATAGTGGGCACACACACACACACACACACACACACACAGTGCAGTGCCACCCATGTATTTTTTCCCTGTCTCAAGTGGATTTTACTATCAAAGTAGATTTTGTACATGATTTTTCCAGGGACAACCCTTTTGCTGCCATGGATTCTTTTGAGTGCATGCTACAGCCATCTTGGTCCATGCGACTCCAAACTAATCAGGTGCATTACAACTAGGCCACCACTTCATTCAAATAACAGTTATATTGTATACTGAATCTAGCAAATGTCAAATGACAACATGCATATATAAGATTAACCTTGAGCAATGATAGAATGCTTTCATTTCTTTTCTTTTTTTTTTTTGTGCAGGTGCCCACTGGAAACAGCTACCTCCCATACGCCCTTCACTTATGTAGTTGTTATAGTGTGTCAGGCACCTGTGGTGGAAGCGTAGGATTTTCCCAGCACACACTGCTTACTGATGGACCCCTTCTTCCTACCTCCCTACTCTTCTCCCTCCCTCTTCCATGGCATCTATCCCCATCAACACCCCTCCCCATACCCTGTCTCCCTTCCCCCCTTCCCTTGGCGGAGTACAGAGGGAGCAAGTTATCATAAAATACTAATTAAAGATGGTGTCTCCTCAGAGGCCAGGCCACAAATGTTTACAGTCCCCTGTCCTTTTCCCTTTCCTTTCCATCACCCACAACCCTGTTTCCTCCTTTGTTAACCCTTCCTCTCTGATTCTGATATTTACCACACATGACACTACCAGTAGTGTGTGTGCTATCCATGTAGATCTCTGGCAGGATGGCATCTGCCTCAATGGTCACCGCATGGTATGGTGTGTTTATCATGAGCTGTTTAGAACAGAATCAGGGCTGGGCGATCTTTCCTCCTCCTTCCCTTACTCTTTTCGTCACCCATTCGCGTGTGAGTGGTATAAATGGTCTTCGTAATTAATTTTAATTAATTTTTACGCTTGCCACAAGCAACTGGAAAAGTGGATCCCTCGCTTAATGGGTTCATTAGGACTTATTGTACATGTATGTCAATTATTATGTCTCTATCACAAAGTGCAGGATTTATATTTAATGCCCCCTACTAGTTGGATGTGCAAGTCTAGCACTGTTGGTCCCAGATTGGTCTGTTAACTTCAACCAGTTGGGAAGGTTCTGGGTCAGAAGATAGTTTGCATACAGCACCAACTGGTGAGGAGGATAAAATGGATAGGCAAGTGGGGTTTCTTTTTTCCTTGCATGCAGCAGGCCGGGAGAGCCGGACAGGAAAGACAGTACTATGCGGGCTGTGAGTGTCAAACTAGCATCTATTTTTCAGACTTAGTTGAATGCTTGATTCCTGGTATTGGATTCTGTGACTAACACACTGGCTCAGCTGGATTGTGGTCTGCTAAATGAATATAAAGTAAACCTTGAAACATGGGGGTTGTGAGTAATGCTTGTATTGTTTTGTTGGCAATTTACTTTATGGTCTTTTGAAAACAGTTTGGTGTCTGTTGAAATGTAATGTTATATCACAAGAACATCTAGACACTTTTGGCTAATGTGGTATTGCACAGTTAATATAGCTGGAATGTGTTGACACAGATACCATGACTTGTGAGAGAGTATAGCCAGTGTGTGTGTGGCTTAATTGCATTTGAGACTAGTGACTGAAGTAAAAGTGGCCTATGTAGCCAACACTTGACTAAATGGAGTACTGGTTTGGGTATTTGAGACCACTGAGAGGCAGTCCTATGTTGGTGCACACAGGTTGCTATATATTTACCAAATTACTTGGTAACTATATGATTCCCATGTAATAATTGTAACACTGAGATACTTTGCAGAGACAAAGTACAGATTTGTTCAGTCTTAATGGAAACAGTATTTAATTACACATACTTGACCGTGACTCACTAGTGCAGGCTCCAGCAGGGGTCTGATTCCTGTCCTGTGCAAACTACTACCCACCTATGCGGAGAAAACTAAAGTAGCTGCAGCCTATAACCTCCCGAAGTAGGTTAAATTAATCCCCTGTGTATCCATGACTAGCACCCTCTGTTTCCGGCAGCCATCTTGACTCCTGATCCTGTGCTCTTCATAAGGCTAAGTTTTTTCATATTTCTGTCTGTCTATCGATTCTTTGGTACTCATGTTTTGTATCTGACGAAGTTTTGTATCAGGTCACAATCTTATTTAGCTCGTTTTGCCAATCGAGCTAAAATTATGGCGCAATCTCAATCGTAAGAGCCCTCTACCTCGGTAGGTACAAGTACAGGTACAGTATTTGGGGGCAGAAATTCAACCTTGCATCATTAATAAGCCTTGGGCACTATTAGATTATAAAAATCTCTCAATACGATTATGGGGTCTCTCACTTCCCCCCATTTTCAGCGGGCAATAGGCCTTACAGGCCTAAGGGCCTTCATAGCGACACGATATGATCTGACACTGGGCCCTCAACCTCGGGCTTTGTCTACAACACTAACCCTCCACCGCCTCCTCTGCCTCTGCTTCCGTGTTTTCTCGGCCCTGCCAGTCGGCAGTGTGCAAGTCGCCCTCCTCTATCTCTTTCCCCATGCCCACAATTTCAAGGAGCGAGTGAGCTCCCTCTCGGGGAATCCAACACGGACTTAACGTCCTCCACTTCGCACACTCGGTCCGCTATATATATATCCCACGTCCGTGAGCAAGGCCGTGACCACAGATCGCGCGCCACACCCTGACCGTCTGGAGTCCACACCCGGACCATTTTGGGTAGGGAAGCCCTCCCTCTAGGTAGGGAGGAAGGTGACCCATTAGGGGACATGCACGCACCCTCCCCTTCACTCCAATTTTCAAATTCAAGGGAGGCAACCCCAATTCGGCACTAGCGCCATGGTTACCTCCCTTGCACTGGCATTGCCCTCGCCCACACCGCGGGTGCATGCACGGTCCCTCCAACCTCGGCGGTGGCAGTTCCCTCTAACACTTTCACTTTCACTGCGTTGACGGCCACAATCATCAATTTGATTTTTACGCCGTTATTGTTGTTGGGTTGCGATGAAAGAAAAACAAGCTACAGAAAGTGACAGACCTATTAGTGAGGATGAAAACTTAGTCCTACTCTAAGTGGGTTCTCCGGCAGGCTACTATCACTTCACTTTTTGCCCTTCCGAGCTAGCCGGTCCCTTGCTGATCTAAGACAGCAGGACCCCAAAAATAAATTTAAAAAACCCAAAAATATTAGGGTAAGAGAGGGGGTGGGGAAGAGGAGGGTGGGGGGGGGGGCTAGGGGACCTATTATCTAATTAACTACTGATTGGGGGGCACCCTAGACTTAAAGGTGTCCAAGGTGTCTGCTGCTATTGCGGTTTCAGGCAGGTTGTTCCAGTCACGTATCGCTGGACTCTGCTGTTACCCAACCAGTGGTGGCTCAGACACAAGCCCCAACTGACAATCAGTCGGTTATGGTGGCATCGAACCATGGACTCCCACACGTGACATTACATTTCTCCCTCTACAGTGCGGAAGCATAATAAAGGGGATATTTGCTAAAGAGGCCTCCTCCCCTTCGCCAACTTTTGCGACACCAAGGGAGGCAACTCCGCTTTTGAAACTTGGGCAGTAGGCTATGCAGTTACTTCCCTTGCACTTACACAGCAAGTCAATCTAGCCCCCTTTACTGACCACTAGCGATGTTCTTTTACATTCTCAAAGGACCTTGCTGCCTACCTGAGGGTTTTATGCAGCAACTCCTATCAGCTGCTGACAACCTCTATTTTCCTTCCTCTGTTTCTCAGGCTATGTGCCACTCAAATTTTTGGGCTCTTCACCCCCTAGCAATTGCAGACACATATTGCTCTGCAAGGAACCAACCCACTTACCATTTTTTCTTGACAAACACAATAACAATGAAATAAAACAGATACAATAATACATTTGTTATTGTTAATGATGTATTCTTTAAAAAAATAATAATAATAAAAATAAATATATATATATGTATGTGTGTATATATGTATATATATATATAATAAAATAAATACAAAAAAATAAATAATAATAATTTTTAAAAACAGGGGGGTGGGGGTGGGGGGCACACGCACAAATCCATGCACGCACATATCTCGGTATATATATACATATGTACGTGCGTTTCAGCGATATGTTCATACATTCTCCATATCGACAGGTACCATTACACTTCTTTCTCTATACATTAAGATTTTCTATCTCAACAATACATGCGCATATTTTTCTGCACACTTCTGCACATGAGGCTCAGGACTGTGCATCTACATTCAGGCACAATCTTCACATGTGTAGGTACGTATCTGTTTGACATTTTGCATTACTTTTTCAGTTCACATTCCCATTTACTTGAGCATATCCATGTTTACTACATATATGCTTGTGCATGCATTCTTCCACATTCCCTGACATCATCTCTATCCTATGTACATATTTGTACACATCTTAGTATAGAGTTTCTTCACTCCATTCTGGAGGACTACTACATACGAAGACAACTGTCTCGCGCAAACTTAACATATGCTCTTTCCAATGAGACACTTCCAGGGCTTTCTAGCCTAGACAGGCTATCCCATCATGGAGCCCCAGCCTTCAGTCAAGGGCCTGTCAGAGGATGACTTTGTTGTCACTTTGGAAGCAAGCACCATGTCTTTCAGACATACGGTTGCACCACAAGACCCCGTCACATCCTTCCAGCTTCCTAACATTTCAGCAGAACCTGCATGGTAGACACCTTCATCCCTCAAGCACACAGCAGCTGTTTCCTGATTTACCCATGCTGGTTGGTGTCCTCCTAGAACCAGTATATGATAATCAGTCATGTACGACAATGACCATCAGAACAGCAGAGGAGGCAACTGCTTATAGTAGAGAGTGTTTTGCCCAAGGTGCATCCCCACTCCCTCGATCAAGAGGGCCTTAGAACTGTCACCATTGGGACGGATCCCAAAGGCTAATTAGCCCCCAAAGCTACAGCACTGAAGTCCCAGTGCAATTTGAGTTCTAGTGTGAGAGACATAGTCCTTCATGAAAGACTAAGCTGCAAATGATTTCCATTTGCAATTAAGAAACCACTGATAATACAGCTCTCACTTTGCTGTTGGCCATACTGTAAACGTATGTCAGATCATTGATTTGATGTAACTGGCCAGTACAACACATCTTATGCCACTCTTCTCCCTGCCCCCGCTCGGCTCCATTCCAGACTTAGTACGCACCACACAGCCAGAGGCCTGTCGTGGATCTGGTCCCCTTTCTCACTAAAGAACCTTCCGCGAAAATTTTCCCCATGGAAACCCTCTTCCATTAGGAATTCCACCACAGAATGAGACTCAATGACCTGGAGGCACATGAAGGGCACTCCCACAGCCTAATCCAACCCAACCATTGACTGCCGACAACTTTCTGCTGGTTGCCACACTCAGGAAGAGAAGCCACCAAGCCTTCTGTATGCCCCTTCGTGATGGTACCTACCTGGGCAATTACACAGCCTTGTCACATCCACATATATCAATCACTTCCACTATCGGCCCACAACCGATGTGGAATCATCAGATCAAGCCACATGTGCACCTCCTTGCATTGATGCTCAACCGCACTCAAGTGAGACAACCCTATAGGGTACGTGTTTCCTTCCCTTCCTTTGATTGGAAGGGCTCTCAATAAAGTGTGGATTCAACACACTGACCCCGATTCTCTTTGTGCTGCATTTATCAGCACAGCTGTGGTCCACAGACCTCTCCCACAATACAGCTGCGGGCCTCAGTCTTCTTTGCCCCCACCAATATCCTTAGGTGACACAGTACACCCTATCTCTGAGCCCTATCGCCCCTGGCGAGCTGTGTCACCAGCTCACCCACTCAAACTCAGACCCCTTAGCGCATGCCCCCTCAGCCAGAGCTCACGAAGTCAGAGCATGGTCCTCTTCCCTTGCCTTTGCCTACTCAGCATGGCTACAAGACATGGAGGCTGCTTGCTGGAAAAACCCTGCTACCGTCATTGAATTCTACTTGAGGAACGTCTATCGCTTCAGGGATGATGGCTCAAGAGGCATTGCCTCTGCAGTGGTCACACAACAGGCCATCGCAGCACTCTGACAATAGAACAGATGAGCCCTCCACCTTGTCATGCCATTCTGCACTAGTGAGTCACGGTTAAGTATGTGTAATTAAAAGGAAATTTTCTTCTTAAAATTACGTTTAAGTAACATACTTACCATGACCCACATTTAAGACCCTACCGTTCCTCCCCGCTTTCTGTTCTCCCTGCACTCTGCGCTGGTTGCGGCGAATTGCCATAAAAAGTGGGTGCTAGTCAGGGATACACAGGGGAGGTAACCTACTTCAGGAGGTTATCGGCCGTAGCTACTTTCATTTTCTCCACATAGGCGGGTAGTAGTTTGCACAGGACAGGAATCAGACCCCTGCTGGAGTCTGCACTAGTGGGTCACGGTAAGTATGTTACTTAAACATAATTTTAGGAAGAAAATTTCCTTTATTTAGGTAGCGGCAGTGAAAATTTAAATATTCATTACAATGACTGAAATGTGATTTTTGGCAAACAACATGATAATATAAGAAAATCAAAAAAAAGAGTAAGTGAATATCTTGATTGGTTCTGAAGATATTCCATTTTAAAGATGTGACGATGCGTACATGCTATTAGTACTTAATATTTTCACATTTTCAAAGTCATACTGTACTGTCTATGAGGGTACTGTAATGAAAACTCATATACTTCTAAAAACCATATGATAATGGCATATTGCACAAGAAAAAAATAACACTTCAGCAGCAAAGAAATTGGAAAATATGCCTGTCATAGTAGGGGGAAATAGAAAATCAAGACATGTCAATCTGCACAGAATAGCAACTTTGAAGGTCTACAGCACTGAAAAGAATAGACAGTTGCATTTCATAATAAAATATCTTGCAGAATACATCAAAAAAGTGCACTGAATTTTTTTCAGGCAGGATAATTGAATTTTAAGTATCAGAGTCTCAAACTTTGAAAAATCTTCAATTTGACCAGTGGAAAAAAGACTGTTTATTGGGGTAGCATGCTGCAAAGATGAATATTTCAGTAACTGTCACAAGTAGGACCAGGAAAGTTTGTGTGTGTATTAAGTGAAATGTCAGCTTTCAAAATAAATTAAAATCAACCTTAAAACTTCCATCTAAAGTTTGCAGAAAAGGAATAATACCTGATTTTCTCATATATAGGGGTGCACATTGTGGATGAGACTTCTTCAAAATTTTTGTTTTTGAAAAAAATATTGAAGTTACAGCCACAGTAAGTTACCAGTGGTCTTGGCTGATCAGCTTCTGCAAAATTACTGCAAATTTTTTAACAAATGCAACTTGAGAACATTATACAGAATGGGTTGGTTGATGGGGCATTCCATGACAAAGGTTCCCAGGAGGGAGCAAATATTACTTAAGTTTGTTATAGTGTGCCAGCAGTGTCACCCCCCACCACCCACACTCTGTCCCCCTTCCCTCCCCATCCCTTCACCCCCCCCCCCCCCCCCCCCTCCTTCTTATCTCCTTCCACGAACGCAGCCGACGTAGATGGTGGGACTTCGGAACGAAAGCTAGGGAAAAGTTATGCTAATTCGAACTTTGATCAAGCCGGCTAACATGCCGAGAGTTGTATTGTCCCGTCTCCCCATTCTCTTTGTGACGTAAACGGGTGAACTTGTCATCATAGAATGTGTATAGACAAGTGGGTTGAAGTAGCGAATCAGATCATTCTGTAGCTTGCATTAGTATACACAGTATGTTGGGGGAAGGGATAAAACCAGTCAGCACAGCCAGTTCTTAGCTGTCTCCCAGAAGAACTGACTGACACAGGGTGACTGACTGATCAGTGATGTGAGGAACAAGGAAATCCCTGTTGGGCTGTGAGTACATGACTTGTAATGGTTTTATGTTATGTTGATAACTTAGTTGTGTTGGGAAACTGTTTTGTCAGTGGACAGCCAGTTTAAGTTGATCTTGTGGCTTGTGGAAAGAAAAGGGGTTAATGTGTGAAAGCTACCCACTGAGAGAAGTACTGGCCTAAATCTTTTGAGTC
The DNA here is from genome assembly GCF_041734735.1 of Babylonia areolata. NCBI lineage: Eukaryota > Metazoa > Mollusca > Gastropoda > Neogastropoda > Buccinidae > Babylonia > Babylonia areolata. Next base: position 8,050,838 of record NC_134898.1, on the reverse strand, counting down.
CCCCCCCCCCCTTCTATTTGGTTACAGATATCTTGTTCTATATTTTTTGATGTATTACTTACTTGTTTTGTATATAATAGGTGGTGTTGGTTCAGTGTGGACTGAACAGATCTATGGGCTAACACACTGTCAGTGTGTGTTGAGGGTTTTTCATGTGTGTGTGCACATGGGGGTAACAGCAAGTGTTGTGGAACACATGTTTGATTTGTTGGTAGTTGTGGTAACATGTGTAGGAGTTGTGCTATGTGTCAGTGGTTTACTTTGTTCAGACAAAGTGGGAAAGCACATTTTAATGAGATTAATGAGTTGGTTAACAATGAGAGCACTGAGGGTCAGTGCTATATGGTTGCATATTGCTGTTTACCAGAGGTATGTTGGAAGTAATGATTTCCTTTCATGTACTTGTGTCGGTGGCATACTTTGTGAAGACAAAGAGATTTGTTTGGTAATGGTAGCACACAGTTAAGTTGAATGATGGGTAACATGAGTTGGAACACAGGGTTGTATTGGTCAGTGATATGTTTTGTACACAGTATGGTAATTGGTATGTCACTGCTGGTGGCAGGTAAGCTTGATGAAGCTTGTACCTCACATAGATCTTTGTGTGAGAGTAGTGCATACTGGTGGGCATGTGATGAAAGGTGCTGAAAGGGTGAAGGCCTTTCATGTCAGTGATATCCAGATATTTGAGATTTTATCTGACCTGGGTTTTGGTTGTGTGTTTGTGTTCCAGGTGTGCTGCTTTAGGTTTAGGGTGAATTTTACCGTGCTGCTTATAGGTGCTGCTTTAGGTGTAGGATGATCTTTTTACTGTGTGCTGTATTGTAAAGTAAACACTCTATAAAAACCACTCCATGTGGCCCTGCTATTGATGTGAGGAGAGACTGGAGCGAGTGAGTGCATGATTAGTTGATCCCATATCCCCCCTGTCTTTTCCCCTCTCTCTTCTATCAGAATCGAACCACATAAAACAACAATTTTTACATGTTGTTTGCAAAAATGACAGATATATGAATCTATTTTCTTTCAGCTCTCTAGCTTTTTCTTCCATCCATGAAGTGATGAACTCAGTCATGCATTTCATTGTAGAAGAACCACAATAAATAAGAAATAAAATGTGGATGATGCATCTTTATTTCTTCACAAAATGGCATTCGAGTCACAAGAGAGAAAATGCACACCAAAAAATCTCTTTTTTGGCACTCACAGGTTTCCTGGCATCAGCAATAACATGCTGCTCGCTACCTGAGATGTTCATACTGGCCTTTTTGGATCATTGAATAGGTCTTGCATGCCGTGTCATGAGCAGCCGTTTCTGCAACATGTTAGATACACAGATCAGCTCATAAGAAAGAACAAATGTTATATTCAATTTAAAACATTAAACCATAAACAGAGCTCTCAGTTTAATATATGTTTAGGATTTTGTCAATTTCGGTTTGTTTTTAGTGGGAGGAAAACACTGTGATAACAGAATTATAAAATGGCATACTAACAGGTAAGAATGCATGTCTTAGATATATATATATATATATATATATATATATATATATATATATATATATATATCAAAGTGAATATTTCATTCACAATATGTGCATGGTATTTTGCATTTTATCATTTCATGAATCATCCCTTTGTTTTCTGTTTTATGCAGTCGAGATGCATAGCATATCATGGGTTTCATGAACACACACGCGCACACACACACACACACACACATCATACTCTCAATTGCTGGATCCCAAATAGTGTTATATAGTTTGACTGAACCTGATGTGCAGCTTAGGCTATGGGTGTTATTGTACTGATTTTCTTTTTACAAATTTTAGTTTGTTAAAAATTGGTGTTAATTATTTTAAGAAAGAGGATGTTGACTGCACTGTTCAAATTAATCATATATCTCTTCACATTACACTTTTTTCATACTCAGATATACATACACATACTCACAAGCATACATGTGCAAATGCAAACTTGCTCTCTCTCTCTCTCTCTCTCTCTCTCTCTCTCTCACACACACACACACCTACTCCACTGACAGGAAAGAAATGGGGAAGGGGGATGACTGGATGGAGGAGGTGGTGGGTTATATCACTGTCAGCAGTCAGGGATTCTCAGCCCAAGCAAGTGGTCAATGATTTGGCTCAGTGCCAAGTTTGTCACAACCATTGACAACCTCCTCCCCTCTCCTTACCATTGGTGGGAGATACTCAGAGACAAGTGAGGGGAATGACTATACAAACTCTCAGCAAATTATTAAAGTGAAGTTTGCAGGGGGAGGGGGGGGGGGGGGGCGGGAAGCAGGAGGTTAGTATGAATTGGTGTACTTGTTCTTTTTGGAATGTGAGAGCATAGTATCTATCTGTATATATTAATATAAAGTTTCACAGCTATCGAAGCAAAATGCAACTAGAATATCAGACTTTTGTGTGATGTTGAATGAAATGCTCATTTTATGGAAAAAGAAACCACATCACAATTTTTTACGCACTTATTTAACACTCACCGAGTCTGTAGCAGACGACGCTAATGCTGTCCCGAGCACTTCCGGTTTTAGACCCAGGTAACATTTTGCTTACTAAAGCAAAAATCAATCAAATAATAGTAATTGGAGTTCATGGGCTCCGTTTTAACATGTCCATTTATCATTCTGTGTCAATAGTTTTTGTGTGTTTTACTCAGAAAAAAATAAATCGTGTTCCGATTGAAACACGGTGTCACGTTACGAAAACACTGATGAAATAGATCCAAGCTGCTCAGTTACTGACATCAATCAAAATCCTGATTCAAAGAATTTCAGCTCAATATTGTGCATGAAAGTGCTAAAGACATTCGTTTTCAAAAATGATATAAAACTTACCGATGAAACTGAAGATTTTCTGGAGAAACAATGCCATTTTTGTGTTAGATGAAGTGCCGCTCTCCTGTGTCGAATGTTGATTGGGCCGACGCAGCTGACGAAGAGGGGTACCTGCTTTTGAATCGCTTGAGCAAATTGCTCATGGATCAAAAATCTTAGTTTCGGATACCACTGAAATCAGCAGAAAATGCTCTTTACCGCTCATACAGTATCACGCAGGCTCGGATTTCAATTTCGAACTGCGCGAGGCGTTGAAAGATAGCCGAAAAATTCCCGTATCTTTGCGCTCAGATCTAACTACCCTACTTCGCCCAAGGCTTGGAAAAAACCACACGAAAGTTCTCCTTTAACTTTTGCCTTTCACGGCTCCCAGTTTTTCGAACAGTAACCAATGAATGGAAAACAACGGATGCGATTTTTTCCACTATGTGGTTGAAACTAACTGTGTCGCGCTCAGAAAGACGCCGGCCGCCATTGAACAAGGATCACTATTTTGCGTTACAGTACACTTCTTTTTCTTCTATCCGCGAACTCATTCACGCATTGCATAAAGCAAACACAATAAAAATTAAAAATATGGATGATAAATAATTATTTCAGTTGGATAGTTTTTCACAAAATGAAATCAAATTTGAGAAAATGCACTTCAAAATTAGTCGATTTTTTAGGCGTTCATCGGTTTCCCCGGCATCGGCCATGGGGGCTGCCGCTACCTACTTTATTGTATGGTGATTTAACATGAGTAACACTGGGAGTTTGTAATTGTCTACCACGTACTTGATGCAACAGCTATCATCGTATGGTGGTTTGACAGGAGTTAAACACTGGAGTTAGTATTGGTCAGTCATATATTTGGTGCACATTATCTTATGTCACTGATTGTTGACGGTAAGCTAAATGAAGCTTGTTTTACATCTTTACTTTGATCTCTTTGACAACAGAGTGTACGGCTAGACATTGAGTGTCAGAATGGAGAAAGGTTATCTGTGGAGTTGTTTACTTGTTCAGACAACATAATGATGTTTCTGTTTCATCAATGCAATGATGTCTAGCATATGTTTTGGTATTGATTTAACCTGGGTTTTGATATTGTGTGTGTTCTGGGTGTGCTGTTTAAAGTTAGGGAAATAAACACCTCAATTCATCTTACTAAAAGACCCTGCTGTGGTACGAGGAGAGAGTGGATTGTGCACCTTTCCTCTGCCTGTTATCTTATCCTACCCCTTCCTTCTTCACCTTCTACCCATACAGCCCCCCACCTTTACATACATAGTTATTTATCTATTTTGGGGGTCTTCACAATACCCACTTCCATCATATTTTCAAATGGCTGTATTACTCTCTCTGCAAACATGATCATGCATTAAATATTAGTGTTATGATCGAGTTATGCATACAGTAAGGTAAACTTACTGCTGCACTCAAAAAGTGTGATTTGCTGTGATTAAATCATTTACTGATTCAGTAATATTTTATACTTGAAGGCTTCATCAAAAGACAATGACAGCAGTGACAATAAACTATTCTTAAATGGCACAGAAAGTAAGAGTTATGTCCACTGAATTAGTGCTATCCATCTGACAAAAAATGAAGCTTACACATTGTATACAAGAAAAGACCAAGCATGAAAATTACAGTTCACTGTGTGCCAGTTTCATATCTAACAATTATCAGCTTATATTCCAATGATTTTGTTTTGTGAGAATTTTTTTTTCTGCATATTTAGTCTTCATAAACTGTACATATTTCTCCATGTTGTAAATGTGTGAGTCAGAGTTGTGTCTTGTAACATTTGTATACATTGATAAACATGCAAGTTATTGATGTTTTGCTGTTTTTTTCAGCCACAGTGTCCCCATACTCCTCATTAACTGAAAAAGAAATCAATGTTGTAAAATTAAATGTCAGATATTATTAATGAGTGTGTCTTTTTCACTGTGTGTGTGCACATCGTGTATGTATCACTGTATGCAAGAGACTGAGAATGAGTGTGAGTTGGAATTCAACTGCAGTTTAAAAAAATATTTTGCATTAGCAAACATTCCTTATCTCAGTTGATGTCCAAAAATATGTTGTGTGTTTAGAAATAACACATTCAGTACCTGCAAGTACCAATGTACTTATGGTCGTGTACATGATCTATAAACACAAATAAACCTTTAACTTTCAAATGAATAACATTAAGAGAGCACACCAATTCTATTCTTGTAATACATTATTATCAATTTAGATTAGGTTATACACAGAACTGATCATAAATCTTTGACACAAATCAAGGCATCCCAGATATATGCAATATGTCACTGCCAAGAGCAACTATATCCTTCTTTAGATTTTGAATCAAAACATTCCCATTTTCTCCAAATAACTGATCAATACACGCTGGTCAGGCACTATTGTAAAGTTTGAACCAATATTTAATTGGCTTTTAAAATGATTATCAAATGATAACTTAGACTGAATTATATCGAAATGAAAACAAAATGTTTTGCACCAAGATTGTTATATAAATTGATTTGATACTTCTATTGAAAAATCCACAAACATGCAGTACTAACTAACTGCACTGATGCTTCCATTCATGATTTGATATAAATTTGTCTGGTGGTTTTGCCCATGTCTGTGCAACCCTTTTTGGTCTTTTTAAAAAAATTTTTAATTTAAAAAAAAAAATTGTCTTGCATGTTGTTCTAGCGTTTTGCACTACTCTTTCACTCCCTATGTAAGGAAAATCAGTCATATCAGGGTTTACACACAAGACCAACCAGATTGTCATCACTTTAATGGGGTCACCTTGAAATAGAAAACGAGACTGATGGTAAACTTAAAACTTTATCTGCATATAGTACATGTCAAGCAACAATAACAACTGCAGTAATCACACTGATTGTCAGTCCTTAAAAATGTCACATTTCAGAATTATTTCTCCCTTTTCCTCTGATCTATTATTCATTAGTTTGACACAATTTCTGTGCAAGTACATGCTATGCTTGGTATTGGATCACCAAAGACCAGTCTCAGGTTTCAGTTGTTTTTTTTCTTAGGCTATGCAGTGACAGAATCAAGTCAAACCTTGTTCTAGTTGTGGTGTGTGTGTGTGTGTGTGTGTGTGTGTGTGTGTGTTTACTGAGCTTAAAACGTGACAATTGGTTATAATGAATGTGCAATATGTAGGAAGAATCATGTGCAATATGCAGGATGAATGTACAATGGAATATGTCTAATGCTAACGTCCATATTCTAAATTTATCTCTTTAATAATTACGATGTAATAATTAATTGCAATGTTTTTAAAAGCGAATATGTGAAATGCTTTTATTTGAGAACATAAATATGTTTATTACTCTTGTTTAATCAAGTTATCCGCGTGGGGTGGGGTGGGGGGGGGGGGGGGGGGTGCAGGTGTGTGCTGATTATCTGGTTGTGGTTTTCCGCAATTCATCTTTATACTTATCTGTCTGTTATAATCAGTGTGCAGTATAGTAGGCTATGTTTATAATTATATTCAAATAATGTTTCTTAATTCTTTCGGTTTTTACATTAAGAATACTAGTTATTACCTGCAGTGTGTGGATGTATGTATGAAACGATGTATGTGATATTTTTTACATTTGTATCTTCGTAATATTTGTAGGGGCTGTTGTTGGCTTTTACAGTTATGGTCCCCATGTTGTTTACTTGTCTATGTTGTGATAATGCACCTGACCAAATTTCTCCAGTTGGAGATAATAAAGTTATTCTTATCTTATCTTATCTTATCTGTACGAGCTCAATTATGAGGACTGGGGAAACAAATCATCCAAAGATAGTTTTGAAGCATAACCAGCTATCAAAAATGTATAAACATACCAATGGTATTGATAATTCAGTCATAATGAGCAATACATATTATGATCTTAAACTGAGAAGTTTTTATAATATTTTAGACAGTCAACAGCAACAAAAACAAAGTATCATTAAACACAAAAATAGAAACTGTGCTCTGCTCTACTTTTTAAAGTCACTTTTGTTTTGAGCTGGACGAGTTTGTAAACTTTATTTTTCCAGCAGGTTCAACACTGTGAGTTCCTGTAGATCACTTGTGAGGAGTTTTTTGGTGTCATATACTGTACCATGTCAAACTGATGCAAACTAGGCCTATTGGTTTGCTCTGCTTGGCCAAATTTCGCGCGGCTAACGGTGAAAAGACGGGCCCACCCGCTCTCAGCCAATCAAACGCCTCTAAAAACTATAAGCGCTTAATCATTCCTTTGGCCAAGGCTCTCCACGCCATCTTGTCAGGTTTACGCTCTGTCTCGTCTTACGCTTTTTTCGGCTATTCAGCGTATCCTTTTGGCCTTATTTTGTTGCATGCGGCTTGTGTTTATTGTATTCTTACATTCTGTGTACTCGATTCGACTCGGCACCCTCGATTCGTTCGATTTTTTCTGCCTCTAAGTCGATCCTGTCTTTCCTTTCTCTGTTGGGGGTCGGATTTTCGCTGGGTGCCTAAGCGCGGGTTCCATGCCTCGTGTGCCATACCACGAAGGCAGGGAATCATGATGCTGGGATTGAGACTCGGTAAGAGACTCTCCCAGGCCCGGAGCTCATGATTCCTCCCGATACGGACCGCGGCGATGCGTCGTTAGACGCTGATCGCGGAGGCGACGTTCGTACCAGTAAAACGGTCATGAAGGGGACCGGGGGGAAAGAGGTACGAGCGTCGCCTCCCGAGGTGTCCCAGCGCGAGGCAGGGAGAAGGGTGAATGGCAAGTCATCTCCGTGCTGTGGGGACTCGCAGCTAGGCGCGGACTCCCAAGGGGAGGCCGCGCCCGGCCATTACCCGGGTCCCCACTCGGAGACGGCCCTCACGTGCCCCATTGTTGTTCCCCCTCCTCCCTTCTCTGTCGACCCCCCTCCCCCACCTCCTTTTGGGGGGGGAGAAAAATTTGGTTCCGGGGGGGGATCTCTACTTTGCCCACCCCGGACCAAGCCACCCCAGTCTCCCCACGGGAGGGGATTCGGGGCGCGTGGCAACCTGCTCTGCAGGTCTTCCCGCTATCCGGCCGGTCTCCCCTGCTGGGGGAGGCCCGTGCGTGTCAGGCGGTTCCGGGCAGTCAGCCCGCTCGTCTTCGGGCGGGACTGACACCCAAGTCGGACCTGACCTCCCTCCGACTTGGCCAGGTTGTTCCCTTCATGGAGGTCAACGCACCAGTGACCCTTGGGGTTCGGGTCACAGTATGGCTGGTGCCCACGGGTGGTTACCCCCATTCTACCCGTACTGGGGTGCACCTAGGGTGCACACTGGGTTGCCGGGAGCACCAAGGGCCAGCCCCTTGTCCGCTCCCCACCGGACCCAACCCAGCACATCTCACAGGGTGACACACACAGCCCCGACAAGTGGGATCGACTTCTTGTCGGTCAGGTCGAGCTATCTTCGTAATATTTGTAGGGGCTGTTGTTGGCTTTTACAGTTATGGTCCCCATGTTGTTTACTTGTCTATGTTGTGATAATGCACCTGACCAAATTTCTCCAGTTGGAGATAATAAAGTTATTCTTATCTTATCTTATCTTATCTGTACGAGCTCAATTATGAGGACTGGGGAAACAAATCATCCAAAGATAGTTTTGAAGCATAACCAGCTATCAAAAATGTATAAACATACCAATGGTATTGATAATTCAGTCATAATGAGCAATACATATTATGATCTTAAACTGAGAAGTTTTTATAATATTTTAGACAGTCAACAGCAACAAAAACAAAGTATCATTAAACACAAAAATAGAAACTGTGCTCTGCTCTACTTTTTAAAGTCACTTTTGTTTTGAGCTGGACGAGTTTGTAAACTTTATTTTTCCAGCAGGTTCAACACTGTGAGTTCCTGTAGATCACTTGTGAGGAGTTTATCAGTGTGCAACTGCAAGGTGGTGGTGGTGGTGGTTTTTTACATGGAGAAGGATTACCTTTTCATGTATTCAAACTACCCCTCCTTCCACTGATCCCATCACAAAGCATCTTATTGTTGTCAAAGATTCATGCTTGTTTCTGAAACGATCTTCTGTTCAGCTTTAAGTTTCATCAAGTTCATTTATTCCAATTCACTTATCTAAGTCATAATGATTTTGTTTGATGTTTCCGTGGCATTTTACTCCGTACTCCATACTTTGTGTCATTCAAATCACTACAAGAAGCTTTTATATTACCTCCACTGCTGTTGTGAAACAAACACACATTAATTAGGTCATACTAAAATTGAACACATGTAAACACAACTCATCATTGATTTCGAAAGTTGAACTTGGCAGCTTACCAGTTTTGCCCGTCAGTCAGCGTTCACGGCAAGCGTTATCCGTGCCCATGTTTTCTTCCTCAGATGTTTGCAGTCTTTGCTGTTTGTGTCATCCTGTAGTCTGTATGCAGCACTTCCAAACTTACTGCATTTTGATGCGATATATAATTATTTTTTATGATTTTCGATGTCTTGAGTTTCTTCGTCTGCAAGCAGGAAATGACAGGAAAAACTATCTGTGTGACAGGAAATGACTGGAAAACGTATCTGGCTGACAGTTTCGTGTATTCCCGAAGATAAAAATAGCGTACCTTACTTGGTTGTAAGCGTCTTGAAAAGCTTCATGCGTACCGACATTCCGACAACGGAAGTAGGGAACTATGAAGTTGCCAACTATGGCGAAGTTGTTAACTACGATAGTAGGGCGAAACAATTAGGCCAGGAAATTTAGATTAAAATTTGCGTTCGGTCAAAATGTCTGCAACAAAACCGTTCCTTTTACGATAAAACAGAATAAATCATATTGATAACACTGATATAAAGTTGGCCACTATAGGGGGGCGGGAACATAGGTAGATTTTGATTTTTAATGACCAGAATCGAATATTTTTATTACTTCTGCCTGTGCGAGAGCGCCTTACAAAGAGTCGCAAGGCAAGCACAGGCGAAGGTTACGATCTGTGAGCAGGTCACTGAATCTGAACAATAAGCTAGGAACAGAGCTCTTTCGGGTCAAAAGGAAGCAAACATTTTCAATTTCATGAATTTATACTAAAGTGGTAGAAGACGCAAATCCGCTTTTATGAATGTTTTCCAGTTTCCCACCATTCATGACATATCATAAAGAATGAAATCCGTATTATACCGACTGGAAAGGTGAATTTACAAAGGCAGCACGGGATCATTTAGTTCGTAAGTACAATTTTGTTGATATTTTACGCAATGCACAACTTGGATATACTCCATGCTCCGCTTATTAACGTGTAGAATATGAATATCTAAATATGTGTTAACCCGTTTCGGTTTCAATAAACATTATCGGCGCTATGTCCAGACAATAAACTGGGAAAGTACGGAGGGCAGATGATGGCAAAATTGAACATCATGTCTTGATGTGAAAAGAACGGTATGAAATACATATTTTTCTTTGGAAATGAAGCGGTATTTGCAAATGTGACTCACGAATCCTGGCGCAGTAGACGTCGATTTAGCGTGGGATATAAATAATAATCAAAATGATAACAATGGATCATAAATTTTATAAATGATTATGTAAAACTTTCTTGTAACACGTGTAACATTGAATCCAAGTTACCTAAACTAACTTTCCCGACGCAGATGTTTGAATTACTGGATTTATAATAATGATAGTAATGAATCTATCACGTGATCCTTAGCCAATGCAATGCATTCAAACAAAGCCTTTGCAAAATTATGTATTTTATTAATGAATACCTAAAACCTTATGACATATGTGACATGGAACCCAAAATACCTGAACTAACTCCCCCACCCTGGATGATTTTATTTTTCAGAAACACTACAGGCACTCCATTTTCACATCAATTCTCCCCAGTGTTTCGTTCCACACTTCGTCTGTCTTGTGAACTGATAAACAAGTTTACATCATTTCATGGTAAAACTTCACCAGACAGCAAAAACCAAAATCAAGGTAATTTAAGGGGCTGATTTTCTGCTTTGAACTTTCTTGTTTGGAACTTTTGATGCAACAAAGTCTTCAACTGAAAACAGTCTTACTGAACTACATGCGTTGACTTGGTTCGAAATCTTACGCCAGTATCCGTATATTACCGCATCTCGCCATGTGTCAGAAACAGTGATTGTGTCTAAACTTAATAGGATCAGAGATAAAGTACAAACAAACCATAACAACGACAAAATTAACATACACAGTTTTATTGTTGTTGTTGTTGTTGTTTTTAATATAGCAACCACGGGGTGCGAATGAACATATCAGAGATTTCCGTGTAACATATGTACATCTCACACGCTGTCGGAAACAACACATTCTCTGAATCTGTGTTCAAACACACACGACTGAAGGGTGTTTGTCAAACCGATTTACGCTTTCCCGCAATGAATCCGCATGATTTATGTGGAAACAGTTCTAAATTTGTTTACATGTATATTTTTATTGGGTCGTTTACATGCACTGAAGTAACACAGAAAAGCGGAACTGAAAATTAATATGCGACGTCGATTGCATTTAAATAGTTGAACAGTCATTTTTTTTTCAGAAAGTGAGTGTATGTGCTGCAGAAGATAGATGTGTTGACCACCTGTTGCAAGTAAAGAACGTGTAGCGTATTCATGAATGTGCTTGCCTTTGAATGAATAAAAATACGTCAAGAGGAATGGGTTGTTTACGTCTGTAACGCGGGTTTTTTTGCGTAATATCTCAAACTTAATGTACCATTTTTACTGATGACCAATGTTTCATTATCACAACGAATGAATATAGATCAGGTCTGTATGTACTGGATTTTAGTCAGGTTTGTACTTATTTGTTTCTGACAACTTCATGTTTAGACACATTGCCATGTCACAAAATGGAGCCGAAATTTTGGATGTTTTTAATAATTTTCAACACATTTAAGACACAAGAACAAACCATATTCTCACAAAATTGTTCCAGACATTTCTCTAATGAATTGCAATCCTGATAACATGTGAAACATTTGAATAATCATTGTAAACACATGTTTATACTGAATCAGACTGAGAGACCCCCATTTCCAACAAAGTTCTGGAGACTGACCCATTTTCATTTTCCAGGCAGTCTTTGCTCTTCATGACTATCTGATGCACTTCATTTTGCCACCTTCATACTCCAGCCAGATACATTTTCTTTCCCATGCTAAACCAACGTGTCTACTGCGGCAGGGTTCGTGAGCCACATTTGCAAATACCGCTTCATTTCCAAAGAAAAATATATATTTCATACCGTTCTTTTTACATCGAGACATGATGTTGGTCGATTTTGCCATCATCTGCCTTCCATGCTTTCTGAATTAACTGTCTGGACAGTGCTCCAACAATGTTCATTGAAACAAACCTAGTAAACAGGTATTGAGATATTCATATACTACACGTTGATAAGCAGAGCATGAAGTATTTCCAAGTTGTGCATTGCGTAAAATGTCAACATAATTGTTCCTGCGAACTAAATGATCCCGTGCTGCCTTCTTAAATTCACCTTTGCAGTCAGTATAATACCGATTTCATTCTTTATGAAATGTCAGGACTGGTAAGAAACTGTAAAACATTCATAAAAGCAAACTTGAGTTTACCAATTTAGTACGTAATAGATGAAATAAAAAATTTTGTTTCCTTTTCACCCCAAAGAGTTCTCTTATTTTCTGTACGGTATCTGTCATCTGCCGCAGTGACCTACTAACGGAGGTATAGGACAGCATCAGCGCGGCAGCAGTCAGCCACAAGTACTGTACCGCGCTAAACGCTTTCCTCTGGCGACCCCTTATACCGCGCTTGCGTAACCCTCACTTGCTCATGCCTTGCGGATCTTTGTAAGGCGCTCTCTCATGGCCAAATTTGTGAGAAATAATTATTAAAAATCAAAATCTAATCATGTTCCCGCCCACCTACAGCGGTCAAGTTTATATCAGCGTGATCAGTATGATTTATTCTATTTTATCGTGAAAAGAATGGTTTTGTTGCAGACATTTTGACCATTTTTGTATCTGTCCTGGACTAAATGGGTCAAACTGACCTGTAGGTGGTGACTGGTCCTTTGATGGAAGAATTTCCCTATGTTTTGGGCCCTAGGCTCTTCTTCATGGGGAGAAAAGTAAAGAATGGGGAAGAAAAGACAGGACAAAACCAAGACAGAGGTAAAACTAAAAACTGTGAGATGTAATCAAAAAGAAAAAAAGGACAAAAAAAGAGAAAAAGGGGAGCAATATTTACAAAGGAAAAGAAGGGGGGGGGGGCGGTTAAACACTGGGGGTGAGGGGGGGTTGTGGAGGGGAGGAAAAGAAGGGTTGTGGTTTGCCAAAAGATGAAAAGGAGTAAGAGTGTGTGTGCTGGTCAGTGTGTGTAAGGGGAGAGAAAGAAAAAGAGAGGGGGGAGAGAGAGAGGGAGGGAGAGACAGAGACTGGAGGAGAGAAAAAGTGGGGGAGAGAGAGAATGTGTGTGTGTGTGTGTGAAGGTGGATTGCAGGGGGACAGGAGCAGTGAAAAGAGAGGATAAAAGAGAGAGAAGAGGGCCCAGAGGCCAGGAAATTTAGATTAAAATTTGCGTTAGGTCAAAATGTCTGCAACAAAACCGTTCTTTTTACGATAAAATAGAATAAATCATACTGATCACACTGATATAAACTTGACCACTATAGGGGGGCGGGAACATAGGTAGATTTTGATTTTTAATGTCCAGAATCGAATATTTTTATTACTTCTGCCTGTGTGAGAGCACCTTACAAAGATTCGCAAGGCAAGCACATGCGAAGATTATGCAAGCGCGGAAAAAGGGGTCACCAGAGGAAAGCATTCAGCACGGTACAGTACATGTGACTGACTGCTGTTGCGCTGATACTGACCTATACCTCTGTTAGTGGAACACCTCAGGCAGACAACAGATACCATACAGAAAACAAGACAACTCTTTTGGGTCAAAAGCAAACAAACATTTTCAATTTCATGTATTTTATTCTACATTGGTAGAAGACGCAAATCTTGCTTTCTGCACACATTACATGTTAAATAAATAAGATAAACATTAACTGCAGACAGTTATCATCAATAAACATACAAAATGTAGACTTACGGAATCAGTCAAAATCAGTGATGTCAGTCAGGTCCGGCACTGGTGAGTTTGCACACCTTACAAGTTACTGAACAAGAAAGTCCATGCTTCTTACAACTGCATCGCCTGGAGTCACAGTCTGTTTTGCAGTTACATCGGATGCTGTGAAGCAAAGCCTCTGGAGCTGGCAGGAGATCAGTCTGATGAGGACATAGACAGCCCTTGAGAAGATACCACCCCCAATCCTCTGGATTCATTCCACAGTCAATATCATGCCACTGCTGCACTTGCAGATAAACATGCATGGAGTGGTATTTCAATGCAGCTGAAGTTGGGGGAAGTGTATGAACATGAACAAATGTTGATCTCATTGACACCTTCTCACAGAATCGTTTGTACCAAAGGACATCAAGGCTGTCGGCAGGACTGCCATTGTAGAAGGAAACAACAGCACGCTCTCCAGCAAAAATAGATGCTTCACTGTTACAGAACACTTCTGCTTGCTGTTGAAAGATTCTGTCATCCAGAAGTTTTTTCAGTGCTGCTGCCTTGCCAATCCCAAACAAACGTGAGGTTGTATCACAACCTGTTATGGCATGTGCAAACAACAACCGTCTACAAGTCTGCATTCCAAGCACCTGTTGCAGCCACTGAATGTTCCATACTCAATTCTTTTTAGTCTTTGACTGTGTGCCAGACCTGAATGTGATGTTGTGGGACACAGGGCTGGTATGATGACACAGCAGTATGAGAAGGTCTGTATCTTACCCTACAACAACAATGGGCCGACTTTCTCCACACCTGACAGCTGTCTGAACAATCAGACCATCTGCATCCACATCACTGTGGACTGTTCTTTGTCCCTGGCTTTGTAACCTGTCACTAAGCATCATGAAAAAACGTTGTTTATTGACTGGGTTAGCAAGAAATTCTTTCTTTCTTTGTTGAGACAGCCATGTCAGGTGTGAAATTTACTGCTGTGCCCATGATTCCTCCTGTCTGTCGAAGATAGGTCATGCTCTTTGTTGAAGGGCCTAATCCATATCCATCGAAAACAATAATGGAGTCGGTATAGTGTCTTTTGACAAAATCTCTGTACATGGTGCAGAGTTCATGAAAAGTTGAGCCTTGAGGCCATGGGAGTCGATGCAAAAGTGACCCACCATCCAAGACATGTTGTGGCTCTTCATCCAGCTGTGGCATTGTGTCAGGTCTTGACGACCTGGAGTGGCAGGCAGTAAATAATAAAATTAAAGGCTGGCTCCCACCAACAATCACACCAACAAAATAAGCAATTTAACCTTTTATTTCCCTTCATACAACACGTGCACAGCCCACTTAATCACACACTCAACACTCAGCCTTCTCGTTCGCTTCCGACGTAATGGTAACTTCAGCACACTCCACACTAAACCCACAATCTTTCCACGCAATCCTGCGAGCAACAATCTCAATGCCTGGTTGATAACCTCTCAACCACCACATACATAGGTCACCAATCAAAGAACATTCACAATCCAGCTTCCCCTACCACACGTTGGACCACTCACACAGGGAGAATGTACAGGGGTGGGATAGATCTAGACGGTAAAACAAAATATGATTAGGCAAATCCAGCCAGAAGAAAAGGTTATGGGGCTATGTACAGGAACGGAGATGCACAATGGGAATTTCACGCATCCAACGTCCGCCGACGCCAGCTGGCCATGCTTTCCCAGGACGACGAACACAAAAGGGAACTGGCTCACACCCCGTGCTTCACAGTCTCTGGTGACAAAGGAATAACACCGTTCTTCGCCGCACAGCAACGTCGTGCTAGTAACGCAAGATGTAGCTCACCCACAGCAATGCGTAGTACCCCAGTCCCAAAACAAACAACACAATCCTTCAGCACACTTCTAACAAGTGCTTCAGGCACAAGGAAAACAAGGAATAGTCCATCACCTCTGGACACAGTACCACCATGCACTAAGTCACATCCTAAACACATGGAGCAAAATACGCCTGCCTTCCGCAGGGAGCACATGCATAGGTATTCTCTTTTAACTACTCCCCACGCAGAACTCTAAGATAACGTCCCAGACAACGAAAACCTATTCTGATTGGTTAAAATATACTACAGCTGATTGGTTAAAATACACTACAGCTGATTGGTTGACCGTTCATCCACCTTACATTCTGATTGGTTAAAATACACTACAGCTGATTGGTTATACACAAGTCTATTTACAGATCTAGACTCTTGCACTCGCTGCCTAACTTGGCAACAACCACACTAGCATTTGGCGCTTAGCACTGTCTCAGTCCTGACATACCCCCCTCCTATGATATCAACACCTTTGACATCGTACCAGACGTACAGCAAGTAGACAGCGCTGTCACTACGTACTGATATAACTCACCCCCCTCCTACGGTACCAACCCTTCTACTGGTACCACAAAATGGACAGCTACAATCACAATAGTATCCATCCATCAGCACTCCTTTTGCAACAGCACAATCACAACCCATATCGACTGAGATAGTCTGCTACTGCATTCTGGCTTCCTGGGATCGCTTCAACCCTGAATTGAAAGGGTTGGAGCTGCAAGGCCCAGCGCATCACTCTCCCACTTGCCGACTTGACTCTCTCCAGGTGTTGGAGTGGCGAGTGGTCTGTCTGGACCACGAACTCTGTCCCATACAGGTAGCGGGCAAACTTGTTGACTCCCCATACCAGTGCCAAACACTCCTTTTCAATGATGGGGTAGTTCTTTTCGGCCGGGAGTAACTTCTTGCTTGCACACGCCACTGGATGCATCTCTCCGTCATGAACCTGCAGAAGGATGGCTCCTACACCAGTTTCCGACACATCTGTCTGTAGGACAAATGGCTTGTTGGCCACTGGTAACCTACACACTGGCGCAGAGCATAACTTGTCCTTCAGCGCATCAAATGCTTCCTGGCATTCGTCCGTCCATCTCACCTTCCTGGGTTCTCTGCCCTTCGTCAAGTTGGTGAGGGGCAAGGCTATGTCAGCAAATCTGGGAATGAACTTCCGGTAGTAGCCTACCAATCCTAAGAAGCTTCTGACCTCCTTCTTCGTCTCCGGTCGGGGCGCCTCCCTGATCTTCTGCATCTTTTCAAGCGTGGGTTGGATCTTCCATCCCCAACGCGATGTCCCAGGTACTCCACCTCCTGGCATCCCAGCTCACACTTGGATGGTCTTGCCGAGACATGACATTCCCTCAGACGCAGAAACAATTTCCTCAACGTCTGAAGATGCTCCTCCTTGGTTTCTGTGGCAACCAACACATCGTCAATGAAATTGTCGATGTCTGGCGTCTGGAGAGGAAGGATAAGCCTCCGCATCATGCGCGTGAAGACTGCTCCTGAGGTGCACAATCCAAACGGCATGACTCGCCATTGGTAGCACCCTTGATGTGTCACAAACACCGTTTTGGGTCGATCCTCCTCTGCGACCGGGATCTGCCAATACCCTCTCGCCAGGTCGATCTTACTCAGTACCACCTTGTCTCCGAGTTTTGCAAACAGATAGTCGATGTCAGGAATGGGCTCTGTGTCAAACTCCACTACCTTATTGAGCGTCCGATAGTCGACACAGAACCTGACCTTGCCATCCTTCTTTTTGACGAGCACAGTGGGTGATGCATATGAAGAAGTCGATGGCTCGATCACCCCCAGCTTCAGCATCGCATCTATCTCCTTTTCCACCACCTCTCGTTGTGAGAACGGCACTGGGTAAGGCTTGCAACGCACTGGCACGTCTGTCCATAGATTGATCCTACACTCCTCGAGCATGGTGCACGTCGGTAAGTCGGTGAACACATCGTCAAACTCCTCCACAAGCACGCGAAGTTGTTCCGCAAACTCCGGATCCTCAGTCTCGATGACCACATCATCGACACCCTCCGTTGCCTCCAGTGGAATAAGAGGTATGTCATCACTCCTCACCGAGCACTCCTCCCCCTCTGGGTTTGGTTCCAGTACAATTGCTTGCATGGCTGGTTCTTCTTGGTTGGTTTCTTCACATGGCACGTGCTTCTTAAGCATATTAGCATGCCACACTGTCGTGCCTTGGGGCATTTGGATTTTGTAGTCCACCTCCCCTAGTCTCTCAACGACCTGGTATGGTCCTTGCCACGTCAGCTCAAGCTTGTTATGCTTGGTGGGGCGGAGCACATACACTCGGTCATCTGGGTCGAAAGTCCTCTGCCTGGCCTTGCGATCGAAGTACCGCTTGTTAGTTCCTGCAGCCTTCTTCACTGCTTGTCGTGCAATCTCACAGGTCTGTGCGATGCGATTCCTGAGGTCAACCACATACTCTGCTACAGTACAGTTTTCCTCCTCTTCTCCTGGCGTCTGGAGAGGAAGGATAAGTCCATCCTTCTTTCAAAATGGATAGAGGTCCTCGCACCTGCCTGCCATAGAGCAACTCAAACGGGGCAAACCCCGTGCTCTCTTGCGGTGTCTCACGGTACGCAAAGAGCGCAGCTGGAATCCACCTGTCCCACTCAGTAGGCTTGTCCATGGCCAGCTTCCGGATCATTTTCTTGAGTGTTCCATTAAATCGTTCCACGACTCCATTGCATTGAGCATGGTAAGGTGTAGTAGTCTCTCCTTTGATCCCCAACAACCTATGGACTTCTCCCATCATGTTGCTGGTGAACTGGGTCCCCCTGTCTGTAAGCACCGTCTTAGGTACTCCGGTGCGACACCACAGTCCCCACAGCGCCTCCGCCACAGTCACAGTGTCTATGTTCTTGAGTGGCACTGCGTCAGGATACCTGGTGGTATGGTCAACCTGCACCAGCACGTATCTATTCCCACGTGACGATGCTGGGCGTATGGGTCCCACAATGTCCACTCCCACCTTGTCGAACGGGTTTTCAGGAATGGGCGTTCTCATCACGGGTACTGGTGGTATTTGCCCCTTATCCACAGTTTTTTGACACTGTGGACATGACCTGACGTATCTCGCTATGTCCCCACACATACCCGGCCAATAAAAGTCTCGGGCAACTCTCTGCTTCGTCCTCCTCACTCCCATGTGTCCTGCCATAGGCGCATCATGTCCCAACTGCATGATCTGTTGTCGTAAGTGCTTGGGTACCACAACTTGCGTAGTCTCCTGGTGTTTCGAACGGTAGACTCTTTCCAACACTCCTCTCTTGCCAACTCGAAACGACGCATGACCATCCCCTACGCGAACTTCCACTTCCTGTTCCGCTGCTTTCCACGCTGCATCAAGCGATGCGTCTTCTTGTTGGCTCTCCACCAACACCAATTGCTGCTGTGTCATATCCTCAATGCCCAATCTGACCGGCAATGGTTTGGCTTCCTGTTGCTCAATTTTCGCCTGGGCACGGGTCTGCACAGCCATGACGTACTCTGAGTTCGCGTAGACAGGAACCTTGATAGGCTCATCGCCCCAATGTTTGGCAGCCCAGTTTCCCACAAGAACTGCAACTCCAGGGTCGCAGAAAACTAGCACGGCCATTCTACCCTTGATAAAAGGCGAGTCGAACTCTACCTCTGCAATCGGCACTTCATGCTTCGCTCCCTTTTCAGCTAAAGTCACCACACAGGTCTGGCCCGTGTATTGGTTGGGTGAAACCAAATCTCTGGCCACAACTGTGTGCGTAGCTCCTGTATCCCTGATAGCCTTCACAGCTGTGCCGTTGACGGTCACAGTACATCTTGGCGTGTAAGGCTTCTTTGCACACTGGATGCAGAGTACAGGTGGTCCTCTTAGACTGGATTCCTCAACCTCCGGTACAGTTGCTTTCACCCTTCTTACTCCCCCCGTCGCGTCTGTCCTCGTTCCCTTCTTGTCCCTCTCAGGACACACTCTTGCAATGTGTCCTTTCTTTCCACAGGTGTAGCACTCGAGGTCTCTTCCACTCCTGCCATATGATGTCTTTCGATCCTTCCCGTCGCTTTTCTTATTCCCATCCTCACTACCTACTTCCTGTTCCGCTACAGTTACGGTAGTCTCCTTGGTCTTATCCGTATCATTATCCTTCCCCTTCACTCCTGATCTCTCTTTCCTTTCGGCAAGAATCCCTTTGGTGGTGACCTTAGCATCCATGATGACCGTGGCTCTATTAGCCACTTCCGAGGCCGATCCGGGTTCTGTTTCGATAACCCGCTGGCAGACATCTCCTGGTAGTTGCTCATATATCCTCTCTTGCAGGAACAGATCCAAGACGTCTGTAGCGTTATTTAGATCCTTGTTGGCTGACGTACACCATTGACGGAAGCATGCCTTCAACCTCTCCAGCAGTTGAGTAAAGCTTTCCTCGGCCCTAACCTTCATGTCCCTGAATTTCTTGTGGTACGAATGAGCGTCCAGCCTGAAATATTTGAGTAAGGTCTGTTTGACCTCCTCATAAATTGCCATATCATCCGGCGTCATCTGCAGCACAGCCTCTCTAGCCTTCCCACGTAGAACGGCTACCAACCGACATGCCCACGCAGACTTCTCCCACTGGCATAGTGTAGCTACACTCTCAAAATGCCTAAGGTACTCATCCACGTCACAGTCATCAGTCATCGGTGACATTGCTACATCCTTCCTATCCCCTCTTTTATTCTTCCTATCTATGGCTTCCATCTCTGCCTGATGTTTGCCTCTTTTCAACTCCAGCTTTTCCCTTTCTCTGTCCTCCTGATTCCTCTGACGTTCTCTTTCAAGTTCTACTTTCTCCCTTTCTAACTCCACCCTCTCTTTTTCTCTTTCCGCCTCTTCATTCGCTCTCTTCTTTTCCAACTCCACCCTCTCCTTTTCTCTTTGCGCCTCTTCATTCGCTCTCTTCTTTTCCAACTCCACCCTCTCCTTTTCTCTTTCCGCCTCTTCATTCGCTCTCTTCTTTTCCAACTCCACCCTCTCCTTTTCTCTTTCCGCCTCTTCATTCGCTCTCTTCTTTTCCAACTCCACCCTCTCCCTTTCTAACGCCAACTGCTCATCTTTCCTCTCCTGTTCTTTCCTTGCCTCCTCCTTTTCCCTTGCCACCCTATTCTTAGCTTCCTGTAAAGCGAGGAGCGCTATCTCCATCTCTGCTTTCTCTTTCACCTTCCTGAACTCTGCCTGTTCCATTTCTTCTTGCAGCACTTGTTTCCTGGCTTGGGACATCGTCTCAGAGCCTACTTCCATACTCCCGGACTCTATTGTGGGCTTTTGCTCTACACTCTTCTTCACCGTATTTTGATCGTGTGACTCTGCCATTTCTTCTGTGGTCGCTACTCGTTCTCGACCTGGCTGCTTCCTCAAACTCTCCTTCAACCACTGCTCTCGAGTCCTTTCCGTCATCAACCAACTACCCGCCTGACCCACCAGACCCTCTGGGTATGTATATAAAACAAAATAAATAACTAAATAATAGGCTAACTCACAACCAACCTCTGAAACAATCCACCCAGTACTTCAAGCTCTATTTATAGAAGCTACTACGCCTGGTGACCACAACCCAAAGCACAACGTCACTTTCAGTTCCCTTACCGAATTACGTAAATTCAGCTACACATCAATCTGCCGACAAATCAAATACCCCATTTATCAACTACCACCAGATTGATCAGAATCACTCGGTACGCTGCTGGCACTAATAGCCCATACAGTTGGTGTGTTTGTGTGCATGTGTGGGTCTGTATTTTTGAGTGCGTTTGTGCATGCGCGAGAGTGTAAGTGTACACAAGTGTCAGTAGAGTTCTGTGCACGTGCGCGTGTGTGTGTGTGTGTGTGTGTGAGGGGGAGGTGGGGGTGCGGAGGGGGTGGGGTAGAGGATGAGGTATGTGAGTGTATGCATGCCTACACTGTGGGAGCAACAGGATATTGGAACGTATATATATATATATATATATATATATATATACATATATATATATATATATATCTTTGTACATATGTGTGTGGAGATATGGGCATATGTGTGTGCGCTTGTACAAGTAAGTGTTCATCTGTGTGTGTGTGTGTGTGTGTGTGTGTGTGTGTGTGTGCCCTGGAAGCTGTGATACGTAGACTAGAAATGAGTGTGTGGAGGAGGGGGGTAGAGGAGGTGCAGGGTAACGTGTGTGGTGTGTGTGTGTGTGTTGGAGCTCATGTACGTTTATATGTATTTGACTGTGCTTTCATATCTGTGAAACTGCATGTTCGGTGCATATCTGTTATGCATGTGTGGGTGTATATCTGAATATGTCTTCATGTTTTGGGTTACGCTGCTGGTCAGGCATCTGCTTGGCAGATGTGGTGTAGCGTATATGGATTTGGCCGAACGCAGTGACGCCTCCTTGAGCTACTGAAACTGAAACTGAAACTATAATAATAATAAGAAGAAGAAGAAGAAGAAGAATGATAATGATAATGATCATCATCATCATCATCATCACCATCATCACCATCATCATCATCATAATCATCATAATCATAATATAAAAAAAATGATAATGAAGATGATATCAATTAGTATTATTATAATAGAATAATAATTATTAAATATAATAATATTAATAGTAATAATAATAATAATAATAAAAACAACAACAACAACAATAATAATAATAATAATAATAATATGATGGTGATGATGATGATTATGATGAAGAAGAAGAAAATAATAATAATTATTATTATAATATAATAATAGTAATTATATAACAATAACATCAACAAGAACAAGAACAATAATAATAATAATAATAATAATGATAATAATAATCATCATCATGATCATCATCATCATCATCATCATCATCATTATAATAATCTAAAGAATAATTAATAATTTAACACTGCAGTGACTGAAGTTCTGGGCACAAAACGACCAGTGAAGAAGCCCTGGGTCACCCCTGACATCCTCGACCTATGCGATAAACGAAGAGCACTGAAGAACAAGAAAGGCACCCCTGAAGGAACAAACAAATACAGGACCGCCAACAACAAGGTCAAATCCAGCATGAGAAAAGCAAAAGAAAACTGGATAGAACAACAGTGCTCAGAGATTGAAGACAACCTGCAAAAGAACAACTCAAAAAGAGCGTACGCAACTGTCAAAAACTTGACAACAACCAAGCAAGGACGAGTCAGCACCATCCAGGACAAATCAGGGAAATGCCTCATTGAAGAAAAAGACATCCTACAGCGCTGGACTGAATATTGCTCCGAGTTGTACAACCATGACACCAAAGGTGACACTTCAGTTCTGAACTGTCCCCCATCAACCAACAACGGCAGCCAGGAAGAAGTAGAGGCAGCAGTGAAGACACTGAAAGCAGGGAAGTCAGCTGGCGTCGACAACTTTCCCGCCGAACTGATTCAAGCTGGAGGCGAAGCGGTGATTGATGCCCTCACCACCATCTGTAATAAGATCCTGCAGACGGGAGAGTGGCCAACCACCTGGACACAATCATTGGTCATCACAATCCCCAAGAAGGGCAATCTACAACAGTGCAAAAACTACCGCACTATCAGCCTAATCAGCCACCCCAGCAAGGTCATGCTAAAGGTCCTTCTCAACCGACTGAACCGCAAGCAGAAATGATCCTGAACATTACATACAGAGACCACATCACAAATGAGGAAGTGAAAAGAAGAGTCCAAAACGCCATTGGCCCATTCAAAGACCTGCTAACCACAGTGAAGGAACGCAAGCTCCGCTGGTATGGACACGTCACACGATCAGACGGCCTAGCCAAGACCATCCTGCAGGGTACCGTACAAGGAAGGAGGAAGAGAGGCAGACAGAGAAAGCGGTGGGAGGACAACATCAAAGAGTGGACGGGCCTGCCATTTGCCACAACTCAAAGGGCCGCTGAGGACCAAGGCAGGTGGCGCGAGCTGACCAGGCAGTCATCCATGGTGCCCCAACGACCCACCCACGGGTCAAGGGATAGATGAGATGCGATGAGAAAGAATAATAATAATCATAATAGTCATAATAAGAAGATGAACACCAACATCACAGTAATAATAAAATAATAATAATCATAATCATTATATGATAATAATGATAATAATAATAATCATCATCATCATCATTATCAGAAGAAGTTTCAGTTTCAGTTTCAGTAGCTCAAGGAGGCGTCACTGCGTTCGGACAAATCCATATACGCTACACCACATCTGCCAAGCAGATGCCTGACCAGCAGCGTAACCCAACGCGCTTAGTCAGGCCTTGAAGGAAAAAAAAAAAAAAAAAAGGTGAATAAATGATAAAAGATAAATAAGCAAATAGATGTAAAACATGAAGACACACATTCACATATACACCCACACATGCATAGCAGATATGCACCGAACATGCAGTTTCACAGATATGAAAGCACAGTCAAATACAAAAAAACGTACATGAGCTCCAACACTCACACACACACCACACACATTACCCCTGCACCTTCTCTACCCCCCTCCTCCACACACTCATTTCTAGTCTACGTATCACAGCTTCCATGGCACACACACACACACACACACACACACACACACACACACAGATGAACACTTACTTGTACAAGCGCACACACATGTGCCCATATCTCCACACACATATGTACAATATATATATATATATATATATATATATATATATATATATATATATATATATATATACGTTCCAATGTCCTGTTGCTCCCACAGTGTAGGCATGCATACACTCACATACCTCATCCTCTACCCCACCTCCCCCGCACCCCCACCTCCCACTCACACACACACACACACACACGCACGTGCACAGAACTCTACTGACACTTGTGTACACTTACACTCTCGCGCATGCACAAACGCACTCAAAAATACAGACCCACACATGCACACAAACACACACATACACACACGCACAGAGGCTGCCACTGATTGGCCGCAAGAGGGATGGGAAAAGATCTCTGATGCCAAGAACGTGGCGCCTAGTGTGTTGCTCAGTCTATTGCATTTGGAAAAGCCCACAGAGACTCTGTTCCGTTTTGAAGAAATTTGCGCAATGTTGGTTTGGAAATGATGCCGATATTTGTTTGATTAGCAAAGCATCGTGCTCTAACCTTTCATGTTAGACTTACGGCCACTCCCTCTCTCTGCTTTTATTTCTTTGAGGCGATCGATGGTGTGATGGCCTTGTACCTGTTCTTTTTGATATTCTTTGACTTTTCTGAGGATTTCCGATTTTCCTAGATGTAGGCCGCTCGTTGGTGTTGCGTTACCAGCAAGCCTGTCAGCTCGCTCATTTCCCTTAACACCTGCATGTCCCGGGCAGTATGACCATGTGAGTTTTTTAATCTGAAAGTTGCGCATTGCCTTATGCCACTCTGGGCTTCCCATTCCGTTTTCAATTTTCTGTATGAGGTTCATTGAGTCGGTTAGAATCATGGCATGTTGGTTTCCGGGCGTATGGATGGACGATAGCCACTGGAGGGCATGTGTCACAGCTTCAACTTCCATCGTTAGGCTGGAGGTTGTGACTTTGTGGGCAGCATTCTCTTCCCTAACTGTTTTTCCATTTTGTTTCGCAGTGAATCCCCAACCGGATTGGTCTTTGGTGACTGAGCTATCTGTGTATATGATGATGTCCTCTTCTTTACTGTTTTCTTCTATGAGTAGTTTCACTTCCGCATCAGTTTTGCCCTCTGGCCATTCCCGACAATGTCTTCCTAGAGTTGGTGAAATGGCTGTGTTGAACAGATGGTTGAGGTTTTCGGGGTTTTTCTCCCATTCTTTTGTTTCTTTCAGGTCTTGTAGTCGGCATACTAGCTGGATTGTGTCTTCTGCTTGCCCCATCCATGATCTTCCTCGTCCTAGGCGGCTGCCTTTTGGTTCTTTGACTGCATCATGCAGTGGGTTTTGAGGGTTTTCTAATGCTTTGAAGTAGGTCTTGACCTGTTCTAACTTGTTTCTGGCCTGCACTGAAGGAAGGTCAAGCAGGTATCGCATGGTTTCTGTGGGCGTGTCTTTTGTTGTTCCAAGGATCAGCCTCATAGCTTCATTTTGGATTTTAGGAGGTTGCTTTGAGACGGTGTTGTTTAGCCCAAGTCCGTAGTCGATGACACTGAGGACGAGTGATTGGTATAGCAGGAAGAGGTGGCGTTGTTCAATACCTTTGGTTGCCATTGCTTTTAAGACTGAAAGGCCCTTTTTGCATTTGAGAACAGTATTTTCCGTATGTTTTCTGAAGGTCAGCATCCTGTCGAAGTGTATTCCTAGGTAGCGTAGGCATTCAGTTTTCTCGATCTGAATCCCATCGAGTGACACAGAAGGTGGTGATTTGCTCGCGGTTCTGTTGTTGAGGGTGCACAGCAACGTTTGGGTTTTCGCTGGATTGATGGACTATTATTAATAATAATAATAATAATAATAATATAAGAATAATATAAGAATAATCATAACAAGAATAATAATAAGAGAACAACAACAAAAAGAATAACAACAATAATGATATTAATAATATTATAATGAAGATAATAATAATAATTATTTTTATAATATAATAATAGTAATCATATATATAAAATAAAAAGATAATATAATTAATATAATTATAGTAATAATTATTATTATTGTTATGATGATGACGATGATAATGATGATGATGATGATGATGATGATTTTTTAAATACTACTACTATTTTTTTCTTCTAATTATTATTATTAGTAGTAATATAGTAATATCATAATTAAAAAAAAAGAAAAGATAATGATGGTGATTATGATGATGATGATGATGATGATTTTTTTTTTTTTAATAGAATTATTACTATTATTATTACAATTATAATATGATAATAATGATAATAATAATAATAAGAAGAAGAAGAAGAAGAAGATTCATTATTATTAATATTATTACTGTTATTATTATTATTATTATTATTATTATTATTAAATAATAATAATAATAATAAGAAGAATAAGAATAATAACAACATCAGAATATTAATAATAATCATCATAATGATTATCATAATAATAATAGTAGTAGTAGTAGTAGTAGTAGTAGTAGTAGTAGTAGTAGTAATAATAATAATAATAATAATAATAACAACAACACAATAATAAGAATCACAATTAGAATATAATAATAATCATCATCATCATCATCTGATTCATCATCATCATAATATAGTAATCATCATCATCATCATAATCATAAAAAAAAAAAATATATATATATATATAAAGTTATAATAACTATTATGATTATGATAATGATTATTATTATGATTAAGATTATGATGATGATGATTATTATTGTTATCATTATTACTTTAATAATAAAAACAATAATAATAATAACAATGATAAGAATTATTATTATTACGATGATGATGATGATTATTATTATATATATAAAAAAATCATCATCATCATCATAATATAATAATAATAATAATAATAATAATAATAATTATTATTATTATTATTATTATCATTATATAATTATAGTAATTATATATATATATATATATATATATATATATATATATATATATATATATATGAGAGAGAGAGAGAGAATCTGAGACATAGAGTGAGAGATATAGAGAGATGGGGAGAGAGAGAGAGAGAGAGAGAGAGTCTGAGACAGAGTGAAAGAGAGAGAGAATTATGAGAGAATCTGAGACACAGAGTGAGAGAGATAGAGAGAGATGGGGAGAGAGAGAGAGAGAATCTGAGACAGAGAGAGAGAGAGAGAGTGAAAGAGAGAGATAGAGAAAAAGCGACAGAGAGAGAGAGAATCTAGGAGACAGAGAGAGAGAGCGAGAGAGAGAAACTGACAGAGAGAGAGAATCTGAGAGAGTGAGAGAGTTAATCTGAAAGAGAATTTGAGACAGAGAGAAAGAGAGCGAGGCAGAGAGAGAATCGGACACACACACACACACACACACACACACACACACACACACACACACACACACACAGAATCAGAGACAGAGAGAGAGAGACAGAGAGAGAATGAGAATTTGAGATACAGAGGGAGAGAGACAGACAGACAGACAGACATAATCTGAGAGACAGAGAAAGAAAGAGAATCTGAGAGACAGAGCGAGAGAGAGAGATAATCAGAGAGAGAGACAGAGAGAGGGATAATCTGAGAGAGAGAAAAGAGAGGGAGAGAGAGAATCTGAGAGACAGAGAACAGAGAGAGAGAATCTGAGAGACAGAGAGAGAGACAGAAAATCTGAGAGAATCAGAGGCAGAGAGAGAGAGAGACAGAAATTGAGACAGATAGAAAGACACACACACACGCACAGAAAGAGAGAATCAGAGACAGAGAGAGAGAGAGAATTTGAGATACACAGAAAGACAGACAGACAGACAGACAGACAATCTGAGAGAAAGAGAATCAGAGATAGAGAGAGAGAGATAATCTGAGGGATAGAGAGAGAGAATCTAAGAGACAGAGAGGAGAGAGAGAGAGAATGTTAGAGACAGAGAAAGAGAGAGAGTCTGAGAGACACACAGAGACAGAGAGAGAGAGACTCAGCAACAGAAAGAGAGAGAGAGAGTTTGAGACAGAGAGAGAGAGAGATTCAGAGAGAGAGAGAATCTGAGAGAGAGAGTCAGACACAGAGAGAGAATCTGAGAGACACAGAGAGAGAATCTGAGATACACAGAGAGACACACAGAGAGACAGAAAATCTGAAAGAATCAGAGAGAGACAGTGACAGAGACAGAGAGAGACACAGAGAATCTGAGAGAGACAGAGACAGAGAGAAAGAGAGAGAATCCGAGAGAGAGAGAGAATCCGAGAGAGAGAGAGAGAGAGAGCATCAAAGACCAAGAGAGAGAGAGAGACAGAGAGAAAGAGAGTGAGAATTTGAGATACAAAGAGAGAGAGGGCGAGAGACAGACAGACAGACAGACAGACAGACAATCTGAGAGACAGAGAAAGAGAGAGAATCTGACACACAGAGAGAGAATCAGAGAGAGAGAGAGAGAGAATCTGAGGGATAGAGAGAGAGAGAACATCTAAGAGAGAGAGAAGAGAGAATCTTAGACAGAGAAAAAGAGAGAGAGTCTGAGAGACACACAGAGACAGAGAGAGTGACAGAAAGAGAGAGAGAGAATTTGAGACAAAGAGAGTGAGAGTCAGACACAGAGAGAGAATCTGAGAGAGACAGAGAGAGAATCTGAGATACAGAGAGAGACACACAGAGAGACACAGAAAATCTGAAAGAATCAGACACACACACACACACACACACACACACACACACACACAGCAGAGAGAGAGAGAGAGAAAGAATCTGAGAGACAGAGAGAGAGACAGAGACAGAGAGAGACACAGAGAGAGAATCTGAGAGAGAGAGCAGAGAGAGAGAGACAGAGAGAATCAGAGAGACAGAAAGAAAGAGAGAGAATCCGAGAGAGAGAGAGAGAGAATCAGAGAGAGAGAGAGAGAGAGAGAGAGAGCATCAAAGACCGAGAGAGAGAGACAGTGAGAATTTGAGATACAAAGAGAGAGAGGGCGAGAGAGAGACAGACAGACAGACAGAAAGACAATCTGAGAGAGAGAGAATCAGAGATAGAGAGAGAGATAATCTGAGGGATAGAGAGAATCTGAGACAGAGAGAGAGAAGAGAGAATCTTAGAGACAGAGAAAGAGAGAGAGTCTGAGAGACACACAGAGACAGAGAGAGAGAGCAACAGAAAGAGAGAGAGATAATTTGAGACAGACAGAGAGAGAGAGATTCAGAGAGAGAGAATCTGAGAGAGAGAGAGAGTCAGAGAGAGAATCTGAGAGACACAGAGAGAGAATCTGAGATACACAGAGAGACACACAGAGAGACAGAAAATCTGAAAGAATCAGAGAGAGACAGTGACAGAGACAGAGAGAGACACACAGAGAGAATCTGAGAGAGAGAGAGAGCAGAGAGAGAGAGAGAGACAGAGAGAATCAGAGAGACAGAGAGAAAGAGAGAGAATCCGAGAGAGAGAGAGAGAATCCGAGAGAGAGAGAGAGAGAGCATCAAAGACCGAGAGAGAGAGACAGAGAGAGAGAGTGAGAATTTGAGATACAAAGAGAGAGAGGGCGAGAGAGAGAGACAGACAGACAGACAGTCTGAGAGACAGAGAAAGAGAGAGAATCTGACAGAGAGAGAGAGAATCAGAGAGAGAGAGAGAGAATCTGAGGGATAGAGAGAGAAAATCTAAGAGATAGAGAGCAGAGAGAGAAGAGAGAATCTTAGAGACAGAGAAAAAGAGAGAGAGTCTGAGAGACACACAGAGACAGAGAGAGTGACAGAAAGAGAGAGAGAGAGAATTTGAGACAAAGAGAGAGAGAGAGTCAGACACAGAGAGAGAATCTGAGAGACACACAGAGAGAATCTGAGATACAGAGAGAGACACAGAAAATCTGAAAGAATCACACACACACACACACACACACAGAGCAGAGAGAGAGAGAGAGAAAGAATCTGAGAGACAGAGAGAGACAGACAGACAGAGACAGAGAAAGAGAGAATCAGAGACAGAGAGAGAGAGACAGAGAGAGAATTTGAGATACAGAGAGAGAGAGGGCGAGAGAGACAGACAGACAGACAATCTGAGAGACAGAGAAAGAGAGAAAATCTGACAGAGAGAGAGAGAGAGAGAGAGAGAGAGAGACAATCTGAGAGAGAGCATCTGAGAGAGAGAGAGAGATAATCTGAGGGACAGAGAGAGAAAGAGAGATAGACAGACAGACAATCCGAGAGACAGAGAGAGAAAGAGAGAGAATCTGAGAGAGAGAAAGAGAGAGAATCTGATAGATAGAGAATCAGAGACAGAAAGAGACAGAGAGAGACTGAACACTGAACACTTTAATGTCAATAGCTTTACAGCCCAAATGACATGGGGGTTCATAATACAAATAACAACATGCATCAATAGTATATTGATGAAAACCAAAGCCAAAACGAAATCAATCAATCTGTGCAACAAAGTACAGTTCGACCATCCATTCAAAGTAATGGCATGTAGTGAGAAATAAAAACAAAAAACATATATAAATGTATAACATAAATATTTTCCATATGAGAATGACAACACAGATTTCAATTTTCACAATGAGCAACACCTGATACTATTTTATGATTGTTGTTTTTTTCGTCGCATGTTATTCGCTTCGGCAATATATTTTGCAAGTGACTGTAGTGAAGTTTCCTGATTTAGATTAAGCACTCCAAAAATATTTTCATTCTTTGCTAAATTTGTTTTAAATACAACACATTTTTCTCGAATATCGTCATAAGCTTTACAACTAAACAAAAAATGTAATTCATCCTCCCTTAAATGACCGCACATCGGACAAGGGGAGAGTAACGAGGGCTCAGTCTGAAACCACTTTTCATAAGCATTCAGCCCAATCGTTCTCGTTCTAAATCTGGCGAGACTTGTTCGGTGCCACTTGTTTGTCACGACTGTGATATATTTTTCTGTTTGAAATATACTTTTAAAACTATAAAACCATTTATATTTCTCAGTGCTTTCCATTTTACAGTGCCAATTCTGTTTATATGAAGCAATTAGCCTATCTTTGATTTCTGAAACAAATCCTTCTACACATCCAACTCCCTGACACATCCACACAATCCCAAATCCATTTACAGTTAATGTCTTCTTTACAAAATATACCCAATTTTCCTTCCCTCTCTCATGTTCATTTACTAACATTTCATACGCCTGCTTACATAATCTCGATGTGGGTAGCCTTATTAATTTTAACCAATATTTTATACATTTCACACATGATTTAATATATAATGGGTATCTACCACTTTCTCCATATAATACAGTATTTGAAGCATGTAATGGAACATTTAAAAAACGTTTAATAGCTAATGTATGTACTTTTTCTAAATCTTTGATATCAGAAAGTCCCCAAATTTCGGCACCGTATGTTATTATTGATTCTATTTGAGTATAAAAAAGTTTCCAAAATATGTATATATCTATCGAGCCTAATTTACGTAAACACCTTAAGATTTCTATAACCCCCTTCTTCCCCTTTCTACAGATCTCTGCTACTGTCCTTGTCAAACTCAGCTTAGTTGTAAAAATCATACCAAGATATTTATAAGCATTAGTTACCTTCACTTCATCAGTTCCATAGTGCCATCTTTCATATCTAGATAGGTAACCACCTTTTCTAAACACAACTACATTTGTTTTCTCAAGATTAACTTTTAAGAATAATCTATATGCTTCTTGCTTTAATATATTCAGCTGATTTTGAAGTCCTATGGCCGTGTCAGACAAAAGAATTACATCATCTGCAAATAACATAAGAAACAGTTCAACAGCCCCAGGGATCATTTGAATCCCATGTCTTCCTTTTTTCGTTATCTCTCCTGCCAGTTCATTTATAAAGAACGAAAACATCATAGGGCTCAACAGACATCCTTGTTTTACGCCACGTGGGCAATCAAATACATCTGAATATACACCCTTCTCACGCACACACGCTAAAACTGCATCATATACACCACGCAGTGCCATATAAAGCTTACCATCAACACCAGTTTTACGTAACACATTCCATAAACTATTTCGATTCACAGAGTCAAAGGCCTTCTGAAAATCTACAAAAGCAACATACAATTTTGTATTTTTTAATAAATGTGTTTGTACAATTGCATACAATGTGAAAATGTGGTCAATGGTGCTGTAACCTGATCGAAATCCAGCTTGCTCTTCAATAATCTTTTCTTCTCGTTCAGCCCATTTAGTTAATCTTCTATTTAAAATGTCAGTGTAAAATTTACTAATAATACTTGTAAGTGCAACTCCACGGTAATTATCTGGATTATTCGGGTCTCCCTTTTTGTGAATAGGTATGATAATCCATTTTGCCCAATCTGTAGGAAAGATTCCATCATTAAAACATCTGTTAAATAAGAACACCAGAAAATCAACAACATCTGTATTTGCCTGCTTTAACATTTCACTCAATATTTTATCTGGGCCTGCACTTTTACCTGGTTTTGAATTGTTTATGCTATCAATTACTTCTTGTCTGCTAATTGGGTCATTAAAACAAGGTTCTTCGAAATCACCAACCTCCTCTACTACCTCATCTTCTGTTTCAGTGTTAGCATTACATTCAAATACACTAGAAAAATGGTCATACCATTGCTGAGCACTAATATTATTATAAACAAATGCCTTTCTATTTACAGATCTTACTGTTGCCCAAAACAGATTTGAATCTTTGATTGATAATTTTAACTTCTGTAACCTTAGCTCCTCAAATTCACGTTTCTTTCTTCTCTTCAAATAAACATATTCCTTCCTTTCCTTTACAAATGTTTCTTTACGTTCTCTTTTATTTTCTTCAGTTTTACATCTCTGGAAACTTTTAAGAAGGCCTCTGACAAGTCTTTTCTTCCTCTTACACTCATCATCAAACCAATCATTACATTTCTTCTGTCCTCTACCAACTGTTCGAATCATACATGCAGCTGCTCCATACAATGCACATGAAAACAATTTGACACAGGTATTAACATCAACATTTAACATGTCAAAAGCATTCTGTAAACACTCCTTAAACTGACAACTGTCCAACTCATCCTTATATACATGCACATTTTCCTCAGACCACACTATCCTTTCTTCTCCTTTTTGAATTGAATCAGATTCTTTTTCAGTACTTAATACATTTATGAAGGACAATTCGACTGGCAGATGCCATGAAAATAAACTGTCACCAATACATAAATTGCAACTATCTAATAAACAGTCAGAAACAAGAAAATAATCAATGACACTACATCCTTGGGGAGAAACAAAAGTAAAATCGCCGCCTCGATCCTCATTACAAAAACCATTCAAAATTACAAGTTCAAACAAAAAGCAAAAGTCCAACAGGGATTTCCCAAAATTATTTATAGTAACATCCTTTGAACAACGTGAATCTTCCTTCATATTTTCCCAATCCAGATCAAAAACATTGATACCCATATCTTCACTTTTAGACTGCTCACAACCTGTACGTGCATTCAAATCTCCACAAACAATAACATACACATCCTTATCTTGCACAACCTGCAGCAAACATTCTTCCAAAATCAATACTCCATCGTTTAATTCTGTTTCGTTGTACAGTGGACCTCCTTCGGGTACTATGTAAGCTGCAACAAAAAGAACATCTTTATCAACATTGAAAACTCTTCTATTAACTTTGATCGCTACAGTGTTCGCACAGTTTAAAGAAATTTCTTTCAGAAATTGTTTTTTTTTATTAACACTAAAACTCCTCCCGATTTTCTCCCTTGATGTGACATTTTCTTTGCAGGAGCAAAAAACTTGAGATACTCTGGAAAAATGTTACCGTAATCAAAGGACGAATCTAGAAATGTTTCAGTTAAACAAACAAAATGAAAAGTATTGACATAATTTATAAATGAGACATCAGACAATTTTGTATAAAGATTCTCCACGTTATAATTTAAAAACTTCCAATATTTAGGATGGTCGAGCCTGGCCTATTTGTTTCTGGCCCGCAAGTGTCTATCACTGCCACTGCCACTGGCAGGTGACTTGCCGGACTGGTTGCCCCAGTGAGCGCCAAGCTCAGTCTGTCTATTGGCCACACCGCGCCGTCCGCCACGTGCAACAGCGGGAGTACCCCGGACGTCATGACGGGAATTCCCACCCCCTCTTCTCACCACGGAGTCCCCCGTACCACGCAGGGAATGCCGGTCGTCACCGCCAACACCGCCTCTGGCCAACCGCTGAGTCGCTGGCGAACCCGCTACGTCACAGCGGGACCCCCCTCCACCACTGCTGTCCCTGTCACGCCGCTCGGGTGAAGACCGGGTGCTGCTGTCATGTGTAGGCGTACCCCCTTCTCCGCCGGCCGCTCCGGAGTCCTGCTGCTTGCTGCCCTCTGAAGTAGATGGTGTGCCGTCCACACCGCACATGGAGACCGTGCCCGGGATCAGCTCACCGCCACGTTGACCTTGGCCTCCAGCCTGGCTGGGTAACAGCACGTGCCGTGTACTGCCTGTGTCGCCTGACACACGCGTGCTGTGTTGCTGCCCTCTGCTGTCAGTACCTGCCGCTGCCACATCGGCGTAGGTGCGAGGATCTGGAAGAGCCGGGCTGATCACCATCTTCCCCCTCTTGAAGTACGCCCTCTTGCCGTCCCTCTTTGCTTCGGCGACCATGTGTGCTTGGGCTCTGGTCAGGTCGTTCGCCACTCCAATGCCTTGCTGTTTCAGCTTCTCCCGGGTGACTCTGTCCGTTAGGAGAGACATCTTGTCCCTCCAACGACTGAAACGGACGATCATGGGCCTTGGTTGTCCATCCCTAGCCTGTCCAACACGATGAGCCCTCACTATATCGTCAGAGGTCCATTCCTTCAGACCATCGATACTGTTGAGTGCATCAACCACAGCAATCACACATGTGTCAAAATTTTCACGTTCATTACTGTAGGGTATTCCAAAAATCCGTAGATTGTCTCTTCTTGAATGCTGTTCTAACGTGTCAATTTCTGATCTCAAGTGTGTAATTTCTGAGTGAGATACACAGAGAGAGGGAGGAGAGAGAGAGAGACAGACAGACAGACAGACAGACAGACAGAGAGAGAAAGAGAGAGAATCAGAGAGAAAGAGAGTGAGAGACAGAGAAAGCACACACACACAGAGAGAAGAAAGAGTCTGAGAGACAGAGACAGAGACAGAGAGACACCGAGAGAGACAAAGAGATACAGAAAATCTGAGAGTCAGAGACACAGAGAGAGAATTTGAGACAGAGAGAGAGAGTCACAGAGAGAGAGGGGGGGGAGACAGAATCTGAGACACACACACACACACACAGAATCTGAGACACAGAGAGATAATCTGAGAGACACAGAGAGAAGACAGAAAATCTGAAAGAATCAGAGACAAGGAGAGAGACAGAGAAAGAGAGAGAGAGAGAATC
>NC_134898.1:7942518-8010018 GCF_041734735.1 Babylonia areolata | reverse complement strand
TGTTCAGTGTTGATATTAAAATAAAAAAAATACTGATTACGCTTACTGACATGCCTCTATAATTTTCAGGATTGTTTGTAACGCCTTTCTTCAACAGTGGGATAATTACTCAACGAATCCAAGCTGAGTGGAAATAACTATTTGGGGGTTGAACGACCTATTGGCGACTACACACTAAAGGTAAAGGTTGCTCGGTTTGAGTTGATTAAAATAGTCTACATTAAAAAGATGATTGAATAAGTTTGTCAAAAAAGGTGCTATTATGTTTTCAGATGCTTTTAAAAACTCTCTCGCAACATCACCTAAACCAGCAGCTTTTCTGCTTTTAGTCTTCGTGATGCAAATATTACCTCATCAATTGTTATGTCATCGTCCAAACCACGGATTTCAAAATTTCACTACATTTTCATTTGATATCGATATTTCTTCTTCATGGTCAGGGGAGTGAACTTCACTATTTTCGTTCAGCTGATTTTGCTGGCCCAAGATACGCTCAAAATGTTCTTTCCAGGTATCGATTGGAATATTCGGTTGATTTCTGCGTTTTCGCCTAACTGAATTTACAGTGGACCAGAATGAAGTACTATTTGATCTGTTTTCCAACAAAGATTTCCTTAAGGTATTTCTATAACTTTTCTTTTTGTCTTCAAGCACAGACTGATAGTAAGCTCTGTTGTCGATAAGCAATCCCATGCGTTGCCTCCCCTGATCGCTAGAATGACAATTAGGTTTTTCAAAATTCCTAATGATGTTCGCTTCGACAGGCATATGCTGCGATTCTACTCTATCCACTACCTTAAAACTAACCATCTGCGTAATAATGCCTGTAGAACATAAAAAGTAGTCAATAGTACTGTTTCCATTTACAGTCAAAAAGGTGAATTTTCCTTCAATATCTCCATCAAATAAAGCCATTTAACGGAGTGAATTGAAAAGTACTGCAAAGTTCTATCAACGATTTACCAAAACCATTTACAACCTTATCTTGACATGCTCTAACAAAATCACTCTCACCATCAACAAAAAAGCCAAAATCACTCAAATCATTTGTCTGTAATTACCAATCCGCGATACGATCATTTAAATCTCCAGCAAGAATAAAGTGAACATCATCATCTTGCTCATAGAACGATAAGCTTACCAAAAATTGTTCCAGCATTTGCAATGTGCAGTCGTATTCTTTATCTTTATAATAAACACTATTTATAGGATGATTATACATAGATATGAAAATCAGATCTTTATCAAATTTAAACATCTGTTTGTATAATCTCACACACAGCACAGAGAAAGAGAGAGACAGAGAGAGAGAGAGGGAGAGAGAGAAAGAGAGTGAAAGACAGACCGAGCGAGAGAGAGAAAGATAATCTTATAGACAGAGAGAGAGAGAATCTGAGTGACAGAGAGAGAGAGACAGAGAATTTGAGAGACAGAGAGAGAGACAATATGAGAGACAGAGAGAGAGACAGAGACAGAGAATTTAGAGACAGAGATAGAGAATTTGAGAGACAGAGAAAGAGAGAGTGAAAGAGAGAATATGAGTGACACGGAGAGAGAGAGTTAGAGAGAGAGAAAGAGAGAGAATCTGAGAGAGAAAGGGAGAAAGAGAGAATTTGAGAGATACAGAGAGAGAAAGACAAAGAGAGAGAGATGGAGAGAGAGAGAGAATCTGAGGGACAGAGTGAGAGAGAGAGGGGGAGAGAGAGGGTATCTGAGAGACAGAGACACAGAGATAGAATCTGAGAGAGAGAGAGAGAGAAAATCTGAAACAGAGAGAGAGAGAGAGAAGCTGAGAGACAGAGACAGAGAGACAGGAAGAGGGAGAGACAGAATCTGAGGGAGAGAGAGTGAATCTGAAAGAAAGAGAGAGAGAGAGAATCTGAGAGAGAGAGAGAGAGGAAGAATCACAGATAGAGAGAGAGGAAGAATCAGAGAGAGAGAGAAAGAGAGAGAGAATCTGAGACAGAGAGGGAGAATCAGAGAGATAGAATCTGAGAGACAGAGACAGACAGAGAGAGAGAGAAACAATCTGAGACACACACAGAGGGAGAGAGAGAGAGAGAAAATCTGAGAGAGACAGGCAGAGAGAGAGAGAGAGAGAGAATTCGGAGTCAGAGAGATAGAGAGCGAGACAGAGAGGGAGAATATGAGAGACAGACAAAGAGAGAGAGAGAGAATCTGAGAGAGAGAGAGAGAGAGAGAGAGAGAGAGAATCTGAGAGAGTGAGAGAGAGGATCTGAGACAGAGAGACAGAGAGAGAGAATCAAAGCGAGAGAGATTCGGAGAGACAGAGAGAAAGAGAATCTGGGAGACAGAGAGAGAGAGAAAGGGAATCTGAGAGACCGAGAGAGAGTGTGTGTGTGTGTGTGAGCGAGAGAGAGATAGAAAGAGAGAGACAGAGAGAGACGGAGAAAGAGAGGGAGAGAGAGAGTGAGACACAGAGCGAGCGAGAGAGCGAGAGAGAGAGAGAATCTTATAGACAGAGAGAGACAGAGAGAGAGAATCTAAGTGACAGAATCTGAGTGACACAGAGAGAGACAGACAGACCGACAGACAGAGACAGAGTGAGAGAATTTGAGAGACAGAGAGAGAGATAGACAATCTGAGAGACATAGAGACAGAGAGTTACAGAGAGAGAATTTGAGAGACAGAGAGAGACACAGAGAGAGAGAGACAACCTGAGAGACACAGAGAGAGAGAGCGAGAGAGAAAATCTGAGTGACAGAGATAGAGAGGGAGAGAGAAAGAGTCAGAGAGAGAAGAGAGAAAGGGAATCTGAGAGAGAAAGGAAGAAAGAGAGAGGGAATTTGAGAGATACAGAGAGAGAGAGAGAGAGAGAGAGAGAGAGACAAAGAGAGAGAGAGAGAGAGAATCTGAGTGACAGAGTGAGAGAGGAAGAGGGAATCTGAGAGACAGAGAGAGAGAGAGATAGAATCTGAGAGACAAAGGGAGAGAGAATCTGAAACAGAGAGAGAAAGAGATAGACAGAGAGAGAACCTGAGAGAGAGAGAGAGAGAGACAGAGAGAGAGAGAGACAGAGAGTGACAGAAAGACAGAAAGAGGGAAAGAGATAATATGAGGGAAAGAGAGAATCTCAGAGAGAGATAATCTGAAAGAGAATCTGAGAGACATTGAGAGAGAGAGAATCAGAGAGAGAGAGGGGGGGGAAGAATCAGATAGAAAGAGAGAGAGAGAATCAGACAGAGAGGGAGAATCTGAGAGAGATACAGAGAGAAAGAGAGAGACAGAGACAGAGAATATCTCTCTCTCACACACACAGGGAGAGGGAGAGAGAGAGAGAATCTGATAGAGACACAGAGAGAGAGAGAATGAACTGAGTTTTAGTGCAGTTATAAATCTTTTGGTCTCAGGGATTCCAAGCCCTCCCAAATTTATGTCTGTAACTGCTGTTTTTGATTCACTTGTGTAAACAAAGTGAGTCTATGTTTTAACCCGGTGTTCGGTTGTGTGTGTGTGTGTGTGTGTGTGTGTGTATGTCTGTGGTAAACTTTAACATTGACATTTTCTCTGCAAATACTTTGTCAGTTGACACCAAATTAGGCATAAAAATAGGAAAAATTCAGTTCTTTCCAGTCATCTTGTTTAAAACAATATTGCACCTCTGGGATGGGCACAAAAAAAAAAGAAAAAAAAAAGAAAGAAAAAGAAGCCTAATTATATGCAATCTGTATTTACTGTTATATTTATATTTTTTGTATTCTCTAAACTTGGCACTTTGATCTGATATTCTGACCCAACAACAAGAGCAGTCATTATCATTTTTTGTTCAAACAGGAACTTCTTTTGCTAAGCATGGAAGTTTTATTTCTTTTTGCAAACGTTTTGGTGCAGATAGTAAAAAAAAAGGGAAATTACTCTGTAATTAATGCTAGGGGAGTTAATTTGCTTTAAACTGATCTTTCTCATCTTAGATATTACATTTTGAAATTATACTCAATACATAAAAAGCTTGATTTTTTTAAAGTGTATCACAAGTGAGTCTTGAAGGCCTTGCCTCTCTTGTTCTATTTATTCTATCTCTCTTTCTGTTCCACACAAATTCAAATACGGTCCTTTGTATTATTTCTATCATTTTGTGGTAACAAATTCCAGAGGTGTGTGAGTTTTGATAGGATTAAAGATTTTAAAAATGCTGCTCTTACTAGAGGAGTTATCTGTCTCTTTAGCCGTATATTATATAATGTTTTACGTTCATGAAATTTCTTTTGATATTAAAACTCAAAGGATTCCAATTTATCTGCAAATGTGGCATAAATCTTTCCTTTGAATTTTATTTACTGCCCATCCATTCTGCAACTGTTTTCCATGTGTTTAAAAATAGTCCAGATTTCTTGTGTTTAATGCTTCTTCAAATCAAATCTTATCCTTACCTAGAAATAATTCTGTATCATCAGTAAACTGAAATTTTGTGCTCTATCTCATTTATTACTTTTTATCCTATGACTCTGGCGTATCATGATTCCCAGAATTTCTACACACAATAAAAGCAAATATGGGGAGATTGGATCTCCTTGCCTAATCCTTATTTTACCTGAAACCACCTAGACACAACATCATTTACATAAACTGCTGATTTTATGTTATAAAATGTGTATACCCACTGACATAAATCTGGTCCAAAACCCAAAAGCACGCATGACGTTAACCATAAAAGCCCAGTCAACAGAATCGAACGCTTTTTCAAAAAAAAAAAAAAAAAAAAAAAAAAAAAAAAAAAAAGCCCCTTTATCCAGCAAATCGAAACATTGATCAAAGACCAGTAATGACTCACAATATTTCATACATTATAAAAAAAAAGAGAAAGAGATTAAATGTGCATGTGTGTGTGTGTGTGTGTGTGTGTGTGTATGTTCGTATGTGTTCGCAGATGTATATGTGTATGCGAGTTATTATGCTAAATAATGCGCTTTCTGAAAGACGTATTTCCAAATGGCTTCCTTTCGAGTTGCCATTTGTTCGTCCAATTCGTCTTCCAAATGTACAGTTTCACACACACAAAAAAAAACTGCACACAGCAGCGCACACCCCACTAAAAAAGCATATAAAATGTGACACATCATGACATCCCTTCAACATTTCCAAAAACTTGTTCCACATCCGTCCCTGTGGACCAAAGCAATACAAGCCATTTCAAACACAACAATCACCAAAAACCACCATGCACTTCCTTCAGCTTTCAGTACCCTTTTGTATCTTCCTCTCTCCATGTACATGCACACACCAATGATTGGGATACAAAAAAATTTTAAAAAGGAGAGAGAAAAAAAAGTAAAGTTTTAGTGCAATCCGTGATGCCCGAAATTGTTGGCACACACACGACGTCAGGTCATTCGGTTGTTGTTGTTTTTTCCTTTTTCTATTCCCTTTGTCCATTTTTCCCTCCGTCCTTCCCAGCCTGTGGGAGACGCCTTCAAAACAACTTTGTAATAAAATACATAAATAGATAAGTATTAAAGATGATGATAAGAATAATAGTTAAAAAAAAAAAAAAAGAAACAAAAAACCAAAAAACAAAACGTGTGCGCGTGCGTGTGTGTGAGTGTGTATATGTACAGCACCGACAACATATGCCCACAGCACAAATATCCAATGCAGCCTCCCTTGCGCAAAAGAGTGCTGCCGAACCCCAAATTCAGTACTCACACCACGGGCACAGAGCCAAATGGACATATGTAGGAATTGATAAGCGTAACATAATCTATGATATGATTGGAAAAAAGGAGAAAAAGTCACATAATATAGATGTGCTGTTATTAGCGTTCTCAGCATATGACAGATGAACATCAAATATTAGCGATCATGCGTACACGGTGTGTGTACGTGTGTGTGCGTGTGTGTGTTTGTGTGTGTGTTCTAAGTATCTACTGGCATGTTCAATAAGAAAAAGTTATGTTATCAGATCGTAAAAAAACAGCAATATCTATATTAAGTAAAAATAAATAAATAAATAAAATAAAATAAAAAACAAAGAAGAAAAACGAGAGAACGACAATGTCCACACAAAAGATAATCATGAAGGTCAGTTCCTTTTTCCTCTCCGAGAATAGTTATAAGAAAGCATAAGGATTCACCCAGTAGTCGCTGTGAAACATTAGATAGCAACAATATTTACCATGGCATTAATCAGAAAAAAAATCTGAAAAATCATCACAATCCAGTATTCTTGAAACCGTAGATATCAACAATACTTACAATGGCTTGAAATCACGAGAGAGAAAAAAAATAAGGGAAATCATCAAATTGCTTTTGCACTTACGAAATTTCTCAGGTCATGTGTTGTCTAAATGTTTTGGCCACATCCATGTCCACTTTTTAATTTAGCCAGAATCTTTCCGTTTGATGACCACACGGACATCGTGGCCGAGTGATCGGAAGCTGTTTTTAAAAGTCTATGATTTGCAAAGGTCAGATCTTCCGCCACCGAAAATCCCGTACCTTTCAGCTTTCGGCGGTCAGCCAGCA
This sequence comes from Babylonia areolata, assembly GCF_041734735.1. Classification (NCBI taxonomy): domain Eukaryota; kingdom Metazoa; phylum Mollusca; class Gastropoda; order Neogastropoda; family Buccinidae; genus Babylonia; species Babylonia areolata. The sequence continues at coordinate 8,003,535 of NC_134898.1, read as the reverse complement.
CCAGTCCACATTGACGTCTATTTGAAGTCACGAACTTTAAGCCATTTTCCTCATTAAAGAGTTTGACAAATTGTTTGACACAGTCCTCCACTGTCCCTTCCTCGTTTTCTTTAATTCCGAACACCCACATCCATTGCCTGCCATGTTCTTCAGTTTCATTTACGCCTCTTCTTAGGTCATTAATTTTTGTTTGTTTGTTTTTGGTTTTTGCTTCAGTTCGCTTTCTAGGTCTTTCTTCTCTTCTTTTATTTTATTAATTTCAGTGGTAAGTGTATCATTTTTTGTTTGTAAATCGAATACCAGAGTATCAAGCAAGTGCAGTCTTCTTGTAAGTAGCGTAGTTATTTTCATCATGTCTTGTTTCAAAGCGTCAGTGTCTTCCTTGGTCGACATATTTGTTTTTATCTCATGCAGTGTCCGTCATTGCCATGTCAGTGTGAATGTCGGTGTCGTTGTCACAACTCTGTTTTTGTTTTTTCTGACTGGTTTTTGTCTTTGAACTTTTGGTTGTGGGGCTTGGGTCACTCACCGCTGATGACTTACCGTCTGCTGCATGTCAATCTACCACTCTTCGCCGTGAAAAAATTCGACGCTGGGGTTGTTATGTTAGAAAAAAAGAAAAGAAAAAATTAACAAAAGTTCATCTTCCCAGTTAGCTTTCCTTTTTTTTTTCTCTACCCTCCTCTTTTCACTCTCTTTACCTCTCCCTTTTTTTTTCTTACTGGCAACACACCTAAGAAGAAATTCCCTCACTTGAACAACGCATTTTCCAGTGACAACTTTCAACGGATATGCAATGCCATAGGTCACCCACTCTCCCGACAAGTTACCTGGCTGTTCACATCGTCACGGAGCACGATTTTCGCGTAGCGACAAGAAAACGCGTCCTCTCGCCAGGCTGAGCGGAGATTAAATTTAATGAATTATTTGATAGTGGTATATGAATGTGGTATATGAATGGTCAAAAGCTATTAGTTCCTACCTGTAAAAAGGGCTATGCCAATCAGCCAGATGATTACCGAGGAATCTCTTTAATAAACACAGCTTCCAAAGGGTTATGCCAAACAGCCAGATGATTACCGAGGAATCTCTTTAATAAACACAGCTTCCAAATATCACACTTCTATACTAAACAAACGTCAATATGCATTGCTAGAATAAAAAGCTGTTATAGTAGAAAACCAGGCTGGGATTAGACGAAATTGTTCCACAGTAGATCAGACTTTTTATTTGTATTCTCATCCAAAAGTCATTGAATAGGAATGGTCAAAAGGTTTGTCTGTTTTGTAGATTTTAAGAAACATTTCGATTCAGTCAACCATAAAAGACTTCTAGAAATTGTATATAATGAGGTGATGAAAGGAAAGTTTTTCTGTAGTCTGAGCAATGTATGACTCTTATATGTGTAAGGATTAATCACGAGTTCTCTGATTACTTTGACTGTTCAGTCGGTGTTCGCCAGGGCTGTGTCATGAGCCAAACACTATTCTCACTTTACATAAACCAGATTGCCAACCATATTAATGAAAATGGCGTTCATGGTATACAGCTTTTGCCCAACCTGTTGGAGCTATTTATTATTCTATTTGCAGACGATGTCGCTCTTATTTTTTTTTACTACGCCTAGAGGCCTGCAAGCTAAGCTAGAATTTGAAGCTTGCGACAATCTTAACAAGACAAAACGAAAGTCATGGTTTTCCGTAAAGGTGGATATCTGGGGGAAAGGGAAAGGTGGTTCTTTGGCGGGGAATTGTTGGAAGTGGTAAACAGTTACTGTTATCTTGGGTTCACATTTACGGCAAAGCTTGCTTCAGCTTTGGTACGTTTAGTAGCAAAGGGAAGAAAGTTCTCTATCATAACCTACGTGCCTTTCAAAACTGTAAAGAAATGTCTCTTCAAATCTTTTTCAGGATATTTGACTCTAAAGTACTGTCTATCATACTTTATTCGTCAGAAATTTGGGGATACCCTCGAAAAAGTTCATCTTCTTGCTTGCAAACGTTATCTAGGCGTACAATTGAAAACTCCAAATAAAATAGTGTACGGCGAGTTAGGTAGATTTACTTTATTTATCAATTCTAGCGTTAGATGTATCAGGTACTGGCTTTGGTTGCTTCAAATAGATCCCCACAGACTGCCCAGAAAAGCATACACAATGATGGTAGCTCATGACCAAAACTGAAAAACCTGTTGTGTAACACACGTAGGAGAATTGCTATCCAATGCAGGTTTCTACAACCTCCCTTTACGCAGCATCTTAATCAAAATAAACGTATTACGTACGTGCATAGTGACGTCACTGATGACGTCACCAGAAAAAAGAGAACTAGCTCTGGAAGGCTGAAAATTCACACAGTTCGTCTGGAGTGGTGTATCTCGAGACCGTTTTCTCAGTTTTAGGCTTATTGTTTTGGATAATGTTTTATGACCTGAAACACCACTTTCTGCTGTTTTCCCCCTGGCACTGAAGGGGTTGTTTGACACACGCTTGAGTGAGATATTTCCCCGCCCACCCCTCATTGTCTTCAAGAGAGACACCAACCTAAGGGACCACTTGGTGCGAGCTGCTGTTCGTAGATCTGGGCCCCCTCTCCTTCCTGGTACCAGTCCTTGTGGCCGGAAGGGGTGCAAAACCTGCCCCTTCGTGGATACTTCCACCACCCTCACCGGTCCCACTGGGAAATTCACAGTCAGGGCGCACTTCGACTGCCAGTCAGAGAACCTGGTGTATGTCCTTACTTGCACCCTTTGTGCCAAAAAGTACACCGGTGAAACCTACCGCAGCCTGAACGAGCGCTTCACTGAACACCTGCGCTCAATGCGCTTTGGCTAGTGACCCACTGGGTACCCATTTCAACAGTCCCCTTCACAGTTTTGTCCATGCGATGATCGCTGCTGTCTGGCAGAACCAGTCCACGGGCCTGTACCGGCGTTTCCTGGAGTCTACCGTGACTGCCCACCTTGGTACCCTCGCCCCAGCTGGACTCGACACCAGAGTGACGGCAGCGGTATTCCAGGCATTCTCTAACCCCTTTCTGATCCTTGCCCTCTTTCTCTTTTCCTCCATTTCTTCTCCACCCCTCATCCCGTTTTTTTGCTTATATACTTTCTTATTTCAATTCATTTTATTGTATTTATCTATTTATATATTCCCTTTTCTTTTCTGTGTGTATGTGCGTGTTTTTGTTTATGTTCTTTTTTTTGTTTTGTTTGTGTGTGTGTGTGTGTGTGTGTGTGTGTGTGCGTGCGTGCGTGCGTGCACGCGCGCGCGCGCGCGTGTGTGTGTGTTTGTGTTTTGTTTTGTTGTTTTATTTATTTATTTTGTTATTATTATTCTTCATTTACTTTTTTTTTGCAATTATATATGTGTGTGTGTGTGTGTGTGTGTGTATTTTTTCGATTTATTATTTTATTTTCTTGTTCATATGCCCCTAACACTAACAGTCTCTTCCACCCCCTTCCCTCGCTCCTGCCCTCTCACCCCCTGCCCACTTTTTCCCCCCTTTCCCCTCACCCTTCCCTTTCAGAACCCTTTCTTTCCTTCACACACTCACACTGACAGTTCTACTCACTCTTCTTTGTTTTTTGTGTCCTTTCCTGTGACTTCTCATCACTTTCCTTTCCTGAACTTTACTCTCCCCCTCTCTATCTGTATCTTTCTGTTTGTCACTCACTCATTTCATTTGCCTGAAGAAGAGCCTGTGGCTCGATATGTCGCCTCTTTTATCCCACGTAAGTCGACTTTTATCAAGATTCTTTTAGTATACCTCCCACAGGTTTCTATCATGTCAGACCACACAGAACACAAGCGGCTTTCTTAGAACGTTTAGACGAAAACTAATAGACCAGTTTATTCAAGAATGGGATAGCTTAATTAGAGATAAGGAAAGGTATGCTTTATACACTGTTGTTAAGATTCGTTTGGGCGCTCGTCATACCTGCAGAACATGAGCATTCACTGCTTTCAGGTTGCTTTCAGTCAGATTAGGGCAGATGTACTGCCAATAAACAATAACCTGATATTATCAAATCGTCACGTAGTTTTGCCCCTTCTGTTGTACTGTCGCTGAAGACGATAAGCACTTTCTTTTCAGTTGCCCCACTTAATGATTCTTGTCAAATATAGCGCAAAACCTCATGTATAAATTGCTGAAAGGCGAGAATGTTAACCTGGCCAGATCAGTGGCAAAATTTGTCTTCCACGCAATTAGACGCAGGCAAAACACATTAGAGGCCATTTAACGAAATACGACAGCTTCCTTTTAACGATCATTAAAGGTTTCAGTATAGCTATCTCCCTTTCCGCTACTCCCGTTGTACTCGCAGATCTTTACGTCGCATTAGTAATATTACGACGAGAGCCCCCAGTTTTTCTTGTCAGTTGTTTGTGATCTTTCATTTAAAGCCCGGTAGTAAATCAGTTTATCAAAGTATACTCTGATGTGTGTATATATGTAGATACCAGTGGATATGTATATATGCATATTCATGTATCAAATATTTTCCCCTTTGTCATACGATATTGCCATGCTGTTTCATTTCCAATACACACAAAACAGTACGTATATTGGTTCAGAAAATGCTTCCTGTTCCTTTATCTCCTGTGAGTATTTTGCAGTAACTTTAGATTAGATATGAGCATGTTCATTTTTTGTATGAATATTCGTCTGGGAGATCATATATATTATGAATTGTATGCGAATGTGAGCAGGAAATAGGCAGTGTTGGAGAGGGGGGGATGGCAGGGGGGAGACATATCGAGTGAAATTGATATAATACCATGGTATGAAATGATATGTAAGCTGATTATTGACTCAGTGGGATTTGAAATTGTATATGAAAAATGTCCAGATTTTGCCTACCTGGAATTGTCAATATGGATTGCTGATATCTCAATTGCACACCGTTGTATTGAGTAACAAGCCTTGTACGTGTACATTAATATATGTATAAGTGTGTGGAATGAGAGGGATGTGAGGATAGGATGATGGGCAGGAGGATGTGTGAGCGAGAGATTGGCGGGGTAAAAACGGTCATACTCGTGTACATGCGGGTGAACGTGGGAGGCGCAGCCCACGAACGTGGACGGAGAAGAGATATAAATACCTAGCAGACAGAACAGCAAAAAGGGGAGCAAAGGATTTTACAAGCAGTATAAAAGAGCCCGTTATCGTACAAGGAAATAAGTAATATACTGGAAAGAGACTTTTCAATCAGCGCTTTCATTCAACTCTGAAACCTCGTCAGTGGACTCTAAGAGCTCAGTGCGCTTTACATGAAAGAAAATGTTACAAATTACATAAATCATTCATGAGCACTCTTCTCAAATCCCCCCCTCCCCCGCCCACCCCAATCTCCCTCTTACTTCCGTCATGCATCCAAAGTGAGCTGACAAGGATGGTATTGGAGAAGAGGGAAGCTGAGAGTGCTTATAGATAGGTTTTTAAAAGATGAGGTTTTAGTGAAGAGCGAAAGGGAGTCAGGTGTACGGATTTATGAGGAAGGTTTGTAAGCCCACGGTTTCTCGCAATCCCCACTTTAAGAGAGATCGTGGGATTGCGAGAATTCGTAGTCGTTCCCCTCCCACGTTTCCTCTCAATGTGTGAGAAATCGTGGGAAGCTCCCCTTATTTTTATTAAAAATATTTCCTTTATCATCGGAGTTGGTTTCTTGTCTTTTGTCAATGCAAATCTAAGAGATAATTGAGAGAGAGAAAAGGAAACGAGAAATAGGGGACGCGACAATGGTGATTATAACAACAGTGGCGTTAGCGATGACATCAACAATAGACGGTGAAGGTGATGGCACAGTACTGGTTTAAAAAAAGTGTGATTGCATGGGTATTCAGAGAGAGAGAGAGAGTGTGTGTGTGTTTACTTGGCTGGTTGATTTGGTCTTCTTTCACTCTGTTTATATATATATATATATATATATATATATATATATATATATGGTGACACTGCTGTTTTAAGTGTCTTCTGTGTGTAGCCGTGTACCTGAGTGGTATTATTATTATAAAAGGGATACGGTACAAAAGAACTAACTGAATGATTGACTGAATTAAAGGATAGACAAGAATCCCCGCGTACAGGCCAGGAACATAGAGAGGCCAGTCACAAAAGGGTTTTTCTATTGTTTTATTTACAATAGTTATGAGAACATAAGAAGAGAAGAAGAAAACTAAGAGAAGGAGAAGAAAACAGTGCCTGGAATGACACAAACAAAATGTCATTAAGCACAACATGTCAGCACAAGTGAATAGTAAAGCACATGTATACATATTACATGGAAAGACTGGGATAAGCAGCAACATAAGATAAGATAATAAATATGTGTGAAGACCAAATACTGACATCAAATGGCATTTATAATACAATTGAACAGTGCAATTAAAGTGATTGAAGCTATGCTGATTTAGTGAAAGTACACTGACAGTATAGATAAGGTCAAGCTTATACTGTGTCAAAGTGACTCAAATGAATCAGTTTATCATGTAGCACTATACTGGAGTAAGCCGTTTTGGAGAGGGCATGTTAACTAAATTACAATTAACAGACTGATACATATCAGGTGGTTTTAACCAATAGCTGATATCACCACAACACTATCTTGTAATCGCAACAACTGAATACTACACACATCTTAGAGAACTGAGCACACTGTAGCAGTACAAGTGATATCAGCATGTAAAATAATGATGGAGTCTCCCGTCGGACAGACGTACGAGTTGGCAGGCAGGCTTATCTGTCTGTGTGTGTCCTCATATGGGAGAAGAGGCAGATTCTGGATGCACAGCACTTCCCACAGGTGTTGCAAGGGAAAACGTCTCCAGAAGTTGAGCCCTGCTTCCTTCGCTCACGCTTCTCCTTAATGGCAAGTGTTCTCTCGTTTTCAAACATCTTTATGCCACAAGAACACAGCATCCTCCAGCGAGAGCGGACAAGGGCATCAGTTTCCCAGGAAGCGATGTCTATGTCACAGGCTTTGAGGTTTGTCTTCAAGGCGTCCTTGAAGCGTTTGCAGGGTCTTCCAAGTTTGTGGTGGCCTTCCTTCAGCTGGCCATACAAGAGTATCTTCGGGATCCTGCTGTCTGTCATGCTGACAACGTGTCCTGTCCAGTGTAGCTGGCACTGGATCAGCAGGCTTTTGATGCTGGGCAGGCCGCTCCTCTCTAGGACCTGGAGGTTGGAGACCCTGTCTTGCCACTTTATGCCCAGGATCTTTATTAGGCATCCCTGGTGAAACTGCTCAAGTTGTTGGATGTGACGGCGATACGTCGTCCATGTTTCACAGCAGTACGACAAGGTAGTCAACGCAACAGCTCTGTAGGTTTTGATTTTGGTGCTGAGCCTGATGCCTTTGTTGTTCTGCAGCCTGTTGTTGAGTCTGCCAAAGGCAGAGCTGGCCTTTGCAATGCGCAGGATCACTTATGCATCAAGGGCTCCGTTATTGAATAAGGTGCTGCCCAGGTACCAAAACTTGTCGACTGACTTGATCTCTGTGTCATCGATCTTGATTGCAGGTGGGGGGGGGGGAGGCTCTGGCGTTCTGTGAGCTAACTGGTTGGTACGTGGGCTTGGTCTTGCTGAGGCTGATGGTGAGTCCAAAGCACCTGCAGGAGGTTGAGAACCTGTCCATAATGAACTGCATGTCCTCATGGGTGTGTGCAGTAAGTGTGCAGTCATCAGCGAAGAGGAACTCTCTCAACCCTGCCTCGAACACCCTGGACCTGGCGAGTCACCGCAAGTTGAAAAGTTTGCCATCTGTGCGAAACTGAATGTAGATGCCCCAGTCACAGTCTTGGAAGACGTCAACCAGCATGGCAGAGAAGAGAATGGAGAACAGTGTGGGTGCCAGTATGCAGCCCTGCTTCACTCCATTTACCACAGGGAATGGGTCCGACATGTCATTATTTTCCTGTACTCTCGTCTGCATGCCATTGTGGAATGACGCAATCAGATAGATTGGGCTCTCTGGGCAGCCGAACTTTAGGAGGATCTTCCACAGACCACGGCGGTTCACTGTGTCGAAGGACTTCGACAGGTCTACAAAGACCATGTGGAGCTCCTTGTTCTGCTTACGGCACTTCTCTTACATCTGGCGTATGGCAAACACCATGTCACATATTCCCCTGCCTGAGCGGAAGCCGCACTTTGTTTCAGGGATGACTGTGTTGGATATATGGTCAACCAGTCTGTTAAGTATGATGTGGGCGAAGATCTTGCCAGCAATGCAGAGGAGAGAGATTCCACGGTGGTTATCACAGGGTGTTTTGTCTCCCTTCTGTTTTTAAATGTGAATAATTGAAGCATCCTTGAAATCCTCGGGGACCTCCCCTCTCTGCCAGATAGACTGGAACAGGGCGGTCAGCTTGTCTGTCAGCACCTTGCCTCCATACTTGTAGATGTCAGCCTGGATTCCATCCGCTCCTGGTGCTTTTCCTGACATTGTCAGCTTCAGGGCCTTCCGGGTCTCGGCATTGGTGGGAGGGGCAGCTAGCGAGTCATTGACTGGTAGCTGTGGGAAGGCCGCAATTACCTCGTCGATATGGACGAGTCCCTGTTGAGGAGGGTGTTGAAGAGCTCTGCCCAGCGGGCAAGGATGTCTTTCTTGTCTGCCAGGAGGGTGGTCTGGTCCAAGGCTCGGGTAGGGGTTGATCCTGTGACTCTCGGCCCATACACAGCTCGGAGACGATCATGGAAGGTCTTCATGTCGTGAGCATCAGCAGTGAACTGAGGCTCTTCAGGCTTTCTCTCCCACCAGGTGTTCTTCATCTCACGCAGCCTCTTCTGTACGAGTTACCTAGTTTGCAAGAACTGGTCCTTCTCCCTCTGGCAGTCTTTATCGGAAATGTGATCCTGATGCCGTATATGCAGTGTGTCCAGGAGCTTGGAGATTCCAGAGTTGTTCTCGTCAAACCAGTCTTTGTGGCTCCTTTGTACAAAGCCGAGTGTGTCAGCTGCTGCTGTGTACACAGCATCTCTAAAAGTGCTCCATACCTCTTCTACATCAGATGATGCAGAAATGTCTTGGAGAGCTTTTCAGCTTCCTAAGGGGTTTCTGCCTGGCTGGTTGGAGCTTGCGTGCAAGTCTGATGTTCATCTTGCTGCACAGCAGGCGATGGTCCGATCAACGGACTGCTCCTCTCAAGCAGCGTGGAATGGAAACATCACCTCTGTTCCTCTGCTGGACGATCACATTGTCCAGCATTGGATATGATGATAGATTTTTAAATGATTCCCGAACCGATTTACGTCGAATTGGTCGCAAAAGAAAGAGCTCAAAACCTACTTTCTAATTTGTATAAAATGAAGTGTTGATTATTTAAGATGAATTTATAATCTTAATTTGTCACCTGAACTGATCAATTTTAACGAGCTCATCGCGGAAAATTACAAACTACGTTAAATCAGTTTAACGTAGGCAAACACAACTGGAAAAGATTTAAAGATGGAATTACGACGATTCTGCCAGTATATAATACTTGCAGTTTATTGATCCGACGACAGAGAGATATTAATTAAATATGCTGCGTCAGAAACAGATTTCCACTCACCCAATGACAACACCTGTTATGGAGTGGTTGTGTGGCGAGGACAAAATACGTAAGCTTAGCGTCAGTCGAAATCTTTAGACTGACGAACGATTAAACTGAAATCAAGTATGCCTCTGATTAAAGTGTGTGTGTTAGCACAACAAATACAATATTGCAGTGAACGATGCAGAGACCTGATTTGATAGATGTTCAGAGAATAGGTTTATAATGGGCTTTGCATCAAACCGGGAAAGTCGTCACACATTCTGCACGAGTCGTTGAAAACCAGCAGGTTAGTTGCGAAAACACCGTCTGCTATACAGTTTGTGCATGATGCAGTATCTGAAGCCTAAGAGCGCTATCTGAAGCCGTATCTGAAGCTGAGCGCTTGGCTACATATGAAACAGAGAATCTGTTTTCAGTGCAGTCTTGCATGCGAAAGGATGCTGACACAAACATGAACAAGTGAGCAAGCATGAAATGAAGAACGTTCTGAATAAATATATAATAATAATAATAATAAGTAACAATAATAATAATGGTATTTATATAGTGCTGAATGTTGTGCAGAGACAAATCAAAGCGCTTTCGCACCAGTCATTCACACGCAAGCATAACTCTAGAACTGTAGAAACTAAAGACAAGGAAGAGGCAGGCAAGGGAGGCTATTTTGGGAAGAAATGGGTTTTAAGGCCAGACTTGAAAGAGCTGAGTGTGGAGACTTGATGAAGCGAAAGAGGAAGTTCATTCCAATTGCAAGGTCCAGAGACAGAGAAGGAACGGCGGCCAACAGTCGAGTGTTTGAATCTGGGTATGCGTAAACAGCCGATCATAGTGAGCGAGATGGAGTGTAGAGGTGAAGGCAGCCGCAGAGATAGGAATGGGCAGTTTTGTGAATACATCTATAACATAGAGTGCTGATCTTGTACTTTATTCGGTGTGAGACAGGGAGCCAGTGGATATGTTGCAAAAGAGGAGTGATGTGCTTAGATCTTTTCTTTCTGAGGACGAGTCAGGCAGCAGAGTTTTGTATGCGCTGAAGGGACAATGGATGAAGCAGGCAAACCAGACAAGAGAGAGTTACAGTAGTCAAGGCGAGAGAGAATGAGAGAAACGACAAGTCTAGATGTTGCGTCAGTGGACAGATATTTCCGGACGGCACTGATGCGCCGCAGTTGACAGTAGCAGGACTAACATGTCTGACTGATAAATTTTTGCATGGACAGTGTATTGTCAAGGACAACACCGAGGTTCCTGACTGACGTGAAAAGAGGGATGGATGTACTGCCAAGTTTGATTGTGTCAATTGTGACGGAAGACAGTTTTTGTTTAGTTCCTATGATCATTGCTTCAGTTTTGTCTGTGTTCAATTGTAACTTATTTCGAGTCATCCAGTTTTGAATGTCCAGGAAGCAGTTGGATGTTTCTTGCAAGAGCAACAACAATTTTTCAGGGGTATCACTCTTCTGGGGTTGAGTGTCATCAGCATAAGAATGATGACATATTATGGCGGTTGATAATTTCAGCTATTTCTGTTTGTGTAAAAAACATTGCCTGAATTTCGTTGTTTGTTACAATGTTGTTGTTGTTTTTATTTGTTCATGGACTGCAACTCCCACGTTCGCTCGTATGTACACGAGTGGGCTTTTACATGTATGACCAGTTTTACCTCAGCCATGCTCCGTTTTCGTGGGCGTGCATGCTGGATATGTTCTTGTTTCCATTACTCACCGAATCTTTGACATGCGTATTTGATCTTCTGCGTGCGTATACACACGAAGGGGGTTCAGGCACAAGCAGGTCTGCACATATGTTGACCTGGGAGATCGGAAAATCTCCACCCTTTACCCACCAGGCACCGTTACCGAGATTCGAACCCGGGACCCTCAGATTGAAAGTCCAACGCTTAACCACCCGGCTATTGTGCCCGTCAGCTTGCTATTGATTTCCGATGTTGAATTTGAGGTCGATGTAATGCAGTGATCCATCTTATGTGAAACACAATAAATAGTTGTGTTTTGGTGTCATTACTGTTCTTGTCTTTGCTAACGCCACTGTTATTATCATGATCGTCGTTGTCGTTGCCCCCCTTTTTCCCTATTCTTTTTCTCTCTCTCATTTTTCACTCATATTTGCAATGGGAAAAGGCAGGAAACCAACTCCTATGATAAAGGAAATATTTTTCATAAGAACAAGGGGGACTTCCCACGATTTCTCGCAATCCCACGATTTCTCTCAAAGTGGAAGAAAACGTGGGAGGGGAACGACCACGATTTCTCGCAATCCCACGATTTCTCTCACTACTTTGAGAGAAATCGTGGGGTTACAAGGTTGATCCAGATATGAGGGGCAGCAAAGAGGAATGAACGTTCAGCACAAGTTTTTGTATTGAGACCAGGTTCGAAGTTTCAGAAGGTAACAGTCTGAGGAAAAGCAAAGAGTTCTTGAGGGAGTGTAAGCACTGATAAGGTCAGAAAGGTATGTAGGTCCTGTGGGGTGGAAAGAGAAAAGCATAGACACGCAACTTTGTGTTTAATTCTCGCTTCATTGAGTAACCAGTGTAGAGTACGGAGGTGGGGAGAAATTTGACAGGGAGACAGACATCACGGTGACAGGCATAATGACGACACAGACAGTGACAGGGAGACAGACGACACAGACAGTGACAGTGACCGGGAGCGGAGATTAGAAAAGAGAGAGAAACCACTTGCAGAAATTGCTGAAGCCAGGCAGCCTGCGCCGCGAGACGCATTCATTATTCATGAGCTGCCTTTGCCCCACCCAAACTAAGGGAAAGCGTCAGTCGAACGCAGTCTCCTGAGTGATTTTATAATTTGGATTACACCTTTTTTCCCTTTTCTGTTTGCTTCATCCCACGCAGATGTCAAACTCAATTTTGTTGTGAATAACATTCCTAAATATTTATATGTATTGGTTACTTTTATTTCCCTATCACCACAGCACCATTTTTCACGAGTCGAAAGATGACCTCCATTGCGGAAAACTATAATATTGGTCTTATCGAGATTCACTGTTTGTTGTAGTCTGTCTGTTTCTTGCTTAAGGGCATTTGATTGATTTTGTAACCCTATGGGTGTGTCAGACAAGAGAACAACATCATCAGCAAATAGCATTAAGAACAAATCTGTTGCGCCAGGTATCATTTGTATTCCATGTCTCCCCTTCTTTGATAACTCCACTGCCAATTCACCGATGAAAAAGGAAAACAGCTGTGAGCTTAGCATACAACCTTGTTTAACCCCTCTTTTTATATTATCTACATTTAAGCAGATGCAAACGTGCTAAAAACCAAGCAAAAATGAATCGGTTTTCATTGTATACAGCGAATCTTACTACACGTGGGAAATTCCAGGCATAACTTAACTTTCGCTTTACTGCAGCTGAACCGTCAGAACCGACTAGTTTCCTTCAGGTGGGGAAGGAGAGGGTGATTTACCCCCACCCTTCCGCACTGCGTGTGTGCCCCAAAACGGCTTCAGCACTGTTATAGACAGTAAAAAGGGGCCTGCCGCGAGTGGTTTATCTCTCTTTTCTAATCTCCGCCGGGAGACAGACGACACAGGCAGTGACCGGGAGATAGACGACAATGAGACAGATGTCACAGACAGTGACATGGAGACAGACGACACAGACAGTTACATAGAAACAGACGTCACAAACAGTGACATGGAGACAGACGACACAGACAGTGACATGGAGACAGACGTCACAAACAGTGACATGGAGACAGACGACACAGACAGTGACATGGAGACAGACGTCACAAACGGTGACCGGGAGACAAACAGCACAGACAGTGAAGCAGACAGACAACTTTTTAAAAATCCGTATATTGCAGCGTATGGAACACATATACAAACATGCGCGCGCACGCACTAAAATGCGTCCGCACACTCAAGCACACATTTACGACCCTCAGACCCGCCCGCACATGCACATATGCACGGACAAATGACCCTGAAACACGCATGCTAACACACTTGCATATGCACCCACACGTAAATAACACTGCAGATATGCATGCAGATGAATAAAATGACAGACAAAAATTAAAAAAAGTAAATAAACAATCATGGGGTAACATTATGTCATTAAATAAACAATTATGTCATATGAAGTATGAAAAGCGTCATTAACCATATCCCAGTTATCAGGCTCAAGTAAACAGATTTATATCTGTCTTTATTATCTGTCATCATTACCAGCTGTATCTAAGCTTTGCACCATTAATGATACATTGTGCTTGTGTTTCACGTGGTCATATTATGTAAGTCACCCACACATCACCCACTGCACATGTACAATACGCGGAATGAAGGAAGGGCTAGACTGCACAACTGATATTAATATTGTCTGTGGTTTGTTGACTACAATTGTCCACCACTTGGCTGTCAGTGACAAATATTACAGAACAACAGTTAGGTTGCGATGTTATTTATTCGACATTTTGGGCACAGACATGTATAAAGGAGTGCACACGGAAAACAAGGACCTAAGCTAATGCATAAAACAACGGATACAAGAATGCAATAAACATGCAAAATGAAAGGATAATAAACAACTCGGTTTAGCATCTTTGGGTCTGATAATTGAATATTGTTGAATAAGCTGAAGACATGTAGATAAATATCGCCATGCCCCCATTCCTTCCTGCACACCAGCTGAAGCACGCCCCATTTTAAAGTGCCTGTGTTAGAAGTGACTGGTCCCCTGCTCACAGACATATCCAACATTTCTAGAAGTGTCCAACAGATGTTTCCAGTACAGTGATCTTCAGTGCAAAGACATTGGCTACCCAGCAACATAGTCGCTTTCCAAAACACGCCAACCGTTCATCAGCACACCCCCCACAAGTTATCCGATATGCACAGTGTGACCAATAAATCAATAAGAAAGAAAATCTACATTTGCCCTCAATTTAGTTCTGAAGCAACGTAGGAGCAAAGTAAGCCTTTTTATCACAGTCTGTTTAAAAAAACAACCGTATGATTTCATGATTACAATCAGCAAATCAAGTCAAATAAACAATATCTTAATATTTCCAATTTCAACAATTTCAAAAGACTACTCTTACAAAATTTAATCAAACTGCCCATTCCTAAACTACTACCACTACTACTACCACTGCTAGGGACGTTGACAGGAACTGCCTGAGAAGCCATGGACATTGACCGGCCGAGAGATCTCACTGAACAGAACTGTTGTTGTATACGTTCGAAGTTGAAGAAGGTGCCCGAGCGTCAGAACACTAATGGACTGTATAACTGACCGACATACGAAATCAATCCTGTGAGTTATATCGCGAACTACTGTGCTTGGTAAAACCTAGTGAAGTGTGACACTCTAAAAGTTTGTTCTCCGCGCTTAAAAAACATAACCACGTAATACTTGAAATATTGTTTGAGGCGAGAATGAGTAAGCTTATGCGTGAGTGAAAAACAATGATCTGTTTTTTTACGTAATTATATTAGGATCTGGGGTAAGTCCTTGTGTCTGTTTTCCTTGTTTGCTGAGTGAGACACTCGAGTCTGATCTTGCTGTCCCTTTTTTCTACTTATCCTGGTCTGTCTCCTCACCCACTTAGCAACAGTAACACTGTATGATTTTGCAATATTTTGTACGATGGGCATTCAAACGAAATCGAAAAATTACACAACTGGTCTTGACTGGAAGACATAAATTATACAAGAAAGCCTTGAGGTTGCTTGCTGTAACGGCCTTTACATAATGATGGTATTTAATCCATTTTTGAGCCGATCACAGGAAACCTTTTTAATACATCTATCACTCTTGTAGATCTAATATGGTATACTGAGGACTGGGCCTTCACAATTGCGTGCTGCCTTTCTCAGTTCTGGCAGTCTGATCTGCCCGCTCATTTGAAGAATTCACATAGTGTGAAGGCACCCATGAAAGGTACAGGAGTGCCTTTGATCGACAAAAGTTATATAACGTATTTCATTTCGGTTATTCAACTTATTATCTCAAGGCGGAATTTTGTATGTGGAGATCTAAGAGCATGAAACGCTGATTTCGAATCTATGAAGTGGAGAATTTGTGCATCAGTTTTTTGAAAGATATAAAATGTGATTCAAGGCCATAACTATGGCTACTAAGTTCAGCAGTAAAGATGGGAAAATGCTTGCCTAACTGATACATTTTCTCATGGTACAATTCTGGTATTATAAAAGCTGCTCCTGCTTTTCCATCATCAAGCACAGAATTATCTATAAATTTCTACATAATTTTTGTAATCAATTTCCATATGGCAGCATACGGAGCTTTTTAACAAGTTAAGCAAATCTTTTTTTTTTGTTTTGTTTTTTTGTGTTTTGTTTTGTTTGTTTGTTTGTTTGTTGCAAATGTGTGGGGTCTATATCAAACAGACTGGTTTTCTGGATTCCCACTATGGAATGGTTGAGAAAGATTGGTCGAACAACAATGTTTTTGCATCAACCTCTGAAGCACTGATCGAGAACGTCTTCGGTAAGGAGGTAATCATTTGGCCCTTTTTGCAAAATCCTTGTCTGATTTTTAACCTACTTAATTTTTGGAGAAGGTATTATAAACTCTACTTCTTGAAACAAATTTTGTGGCAGATGCTTTTCTGTGTTCATCGAGGAGTAATATTCCTGCTTCTCCACAAGTAACTTCTTTAACAGATGTGGCACACTAAAAAACACCTCCTGGGCATTGGTCAGTTTCGAACGCACAAGAGCAGTTGTCAAAGATAAGTCTTTTGACTTCCGGTCCCTAATGTTGTTTCCCAACAATTTTTCAGAAAATTTAAAGTTTGAGATCGTATTTAAAAAAAAAGCATCAACTCGTTTCTTCCAATGATAAGGTTGGTCAATTAATTATCGATAAGGCTAGTCCGTTTTATATAATCAGTTTCATCAATTTCTCGCAGGTAAACCTTAATTCTTTGTGTAGTTCAACACTCTGGTATGGGCCGTTTTGCGTTTGTCACCTTGATCCACAAACAGATATCATCAGCGAATTGGGATAACATTGCATCTTTTGATGATTCATTTGGTAAATCTGCTCATAATATATGTTAGATAAAATACATGCCATTTCTAGTGGTCTAGAATTTGAATATGTACTTCCCACTCTTTGTGTCTATTTGTCTGATATGAAATCCTTGATATAATTATACATACAACCAGTTATACATGCCTTTCTACTTTTGTACAGCATACGACTGTGCCAAACATGTTCATAAGCCTTTTTTACATTAAAAAAAATGTTGTCAGAATGTTTTTTTCCGTCTGGCGAACAACTGCTTTACTTGAGTTGTTAATTTTACCAAATGACCAATAGTAGACCGGCCTTTTCGGACACCAGCTTGGCTGACAGGAATTAACTTATATTTTCACAATAATGAACCAGTCCACATAGAATAATCTTTTCCATAAGTTTGCATCTGTGGGATGTTAGAGCAATTGGTGGTCAGCTTTGTTCATTTGTCCTCGGTTTTCCCAGCTTGTGAATTGGTACAATTGTTTCCAAAGGAGCGGAATCCTGCCTTTATTCCAGCATTTCTGAAAAAAATGAAAGAAACAAGTGAAGAAAATGTAACAGATTTAATGGTAAATGTAGTAGCATTTCATTTGAAATTCCGTCCAAACCGACTGATTCTTTCTTGTTACTAAGATTTGAAATGCAGTCTTTGACTTCGTGAAGTCTGATCGTATCACTTAAGCAATGATCATTTATCGTGCTGGGGTCCATATGTATTTTGTTTTCTTCACGGTTCTCTCTATACTTTCTTTGCTTTTCCGATAGTCCACTATTACTACTATTGTTCGCAAACATGTCAGCAAAGGCTTAAGCATTTTCCTGACTTGAAGGCAAATGTATCCCATTCTTCATGGTTTTAAGTCTTTCCCAAACCTTTTATGTATTTTTACAATTAGAAATTTCATTCATACAGGACGACCAACATTCTTGTTTTGCTTGTGTGTTGACCCTGTTAGATCTTTTTACATTTCAGTGTGTTTTCGATACATTTTTTCTTGATGTAATTTTTCAATTATAACATTTTTTTCGTTCTTTGCTTTCTCACAAGCTTCGTTCCACCAAATATTACCAATGAAGGTGTGAGAAGTTGGCCCAGTTAGCCAGTTTGTAATTGAATTTTGGAATTTAACCTGTGGTGGGATTCTCAGATTGTGGTCTGTTGCTTTCCAAACAGTGAACAGTGACAACAGGTAGATGGGCGCTGTTTAAAGTGGTGTGTGTGTGTGTGTGTGTGTGTGTGTGTGTGTGTTATGTGCATGTGTTCTATAATCACTGTGAAGTTTCATGTCATTTGCAGTGGTTCTTGAGATCGTCCTCCTGATGCAATGCCAGTTTTCATGCTGACCATGTTCATGTACTCGAATAAAGAAAAAAGGTATTAAAAAAAAAGATTTAGCATAACACAGGGTTGAAACTGGAACTCTTTTTTCTGCACTAATAAATACAGTCACCATGTTATTGCTTTGATACGATGGGAAAAGAGCTTACTTCACAAATCACAGATATCAGTATACTTTC
Source organism: Babylonia areolata (assembly GCF_041734735.1). NCBI lineage: Eukaryota > Metazoa > Mollusca > Gastropoda > Neogastropoda > Buccinidae > Babylonia > Babylonia areolata. Next base: position 7,985,438 of record NC_134898.1, on the reverse strand, counting down.
CATTTACTGCCCTTCCATCCCAGAACGTTTATCAGGTGAGGGAATGTTCATTTTGGTGTGAATGCTGAGGAATCAATGGCAGGATGTATTTACTGTTTTCAGAAACTCACAATTATAAAAACAGCATGTAGCAACATTTACTTCATGATGAGGACATGTTACTGAAGCGTGTGAAAAGTTGATCCAATTTCTTCTGATCCACTGAATGGCCAAGAGGAGCTCCAAATACTCCTTCAGCTATATTCTGGAAATGCATTTTCATGTACACCTGTATACTTTGAAAATACCCCTTCGTGTATGCTTTAAGTATATCCCTTCAGATATACTCTGGGAATACTCATTCGAATATATGAAATAATGCTTAAAAACCACAATTTTGAAACCACCCTTTCAAGTGTACATTTACTATAACATTGGACACCACATGAGATACTATGTACTGGTGATGTTGTGCTCACGCCTTCAGTTTAATCAACGCCAGGATAACTGGCTTTTGCCGTTAGCGCATTCATTTGTTGTTTTCGGAATATACTCCCCATTACATATATCCTCTTGCCTTTAAATAAAATCAAGACTGCTTAGTAATGCAGTATTAACTTCTGTTGACAACAACGAAATATCAGTTATCTCCCTCTTTGATCTTTCGGCCACTTTTGATTTGTTGATCATCGTATTTTCCTCGACCGTCTGAATTGCACTTTTGGAACCTGCGATCTTGCTCTCATGGTTCCACTCTTATCTGTCTGACCGGTCCAATGCTGTTTCTGTTTGCTGTCTTTCATCCTCCCCTTCCGGCAAAAAGTTTGGGTGCCACAAAGCTCTGTGCTTGGGCCCATTCTGTTTGTTCATACACAACCGATTTCCACCATTGTCAGTTATCATTCGTTGTGCCACCACAGCTTTTCCAACCAGCTGTATCTGTCGGGACCCCCGTCTCTCCTTCCCTCTCTCACTGATTCTACTCGGGGCTGCATCTCTGGTCTGAAGACATAGATGACTAAAAACAAGCTAAAATTAAATGAAGATAAAACTTAAATCATGATTATCACCCCACAGAGACTCTGCCACTCAGTCTACCGTTATCAGTCTCCCTCAGTGGCACCTTTCCTCTTCCTTCCTAAGTCTTGGTGTCACACTTGACTAGTCTGTTTCCTATCAGCAGCATGTTGCAAACATATGAAAATTGTGTCACTTTGAAACTTTGATGCAGAATTCCATCCATTTGTCAACTCCTGACTGAAGATGCAACCAGATGTCTCCTCTGTGCCTTTGTGCTGTCACGCCTGGATTATTGTATATAATTCCATTCTTGTCGGTTCACCCAGCTACCTCATTGCCAGACTCCAGAAAGTTCAGAACCATGCAGCTCGTCTTGGCTTTCGTTCCTCAAAATTTGATCGCGTCTCTCCTCACCTTCATGTTTTACACTGGCTCCCAGTACATGAAAGAACAGTCGTCTCTCTTTGTTTTAAGTTCATTGCGGCTACTGGTCCAAAGTATCTTTCCGATCACATTCACCCTCACGCCAACTCCACTCTTCTGACAACCGCCTGCTTAGGACCCCCACCCCCCTTTTTTTATAACTAAAACGTATGGCCAACACATTCTTTGGAATCAACCTCCTCAGCATCTCCATCACTCATTTTCGTTGCAGTCTGAAGACCCACCTTTTCCCCTCTTGAATAACAGCTTATCCCTTTCCAGTGTGTACTAAAATGACAATCAGTGAGTGAGTGAGCTTGAGAGTTTCAGAATTTGTAGGTTGTATTTTTGATTGTGTACTATTTCAGATTGTGTACTATGATGTGTGAGTGCGTGCGCGCACGCTTGCGTGTGTTGTGTGTTTGGGTGTGTGTGTGTGAGGAGAGGGGGGGGGGATAATTTAATTATGTTTTCTATCTTGTGTTCAATCTTTCCTTTTTGATATTTACGTGTGTTTTTGTCCAAATTTTATTTGTAAATGCCTGGGGCTTATTTTTAAGATTAGGCGTAAATGTTCATAATGATAATAAATAATGATGGACATGACATCTATACATATATAGACATAAATCATGTTATTGTAAATATCATGTGCTATTTAATCAGGAGTTAAGTGACAGATTTCCATGTCATACAAAAACATGTCAAATGAACGTAATAATGGAATTGTAAACCCAGCCTTTTTTTTGCATTACACAACAATAATTGTAATCCAGCAACGTCTCCTTTTCTCATTGATCTGCGTACATAGACACGGCACTGGATACAGCAGTTTACGCACCAGACTGAGTAATTCACGATCAGTATTATCTACAGAAATAACACATTTCAACAGTCTTCGTTAAACTGCAACATCGTGTATGCTAAATTACACTTCTGTGTGTGTGTGTGTGTGTGAGAGAGAGAGAGAGAGAGAGAGAGAGAGCATGAATGCTTTCATTAAGTGGGGATACGATATTCTAACACTCCATAAATCATTATTATTATTATTATTATTGTGACTGCATGGAAATCGTACCATTACAAGAATTATGTTACTGTTATTAAACTGATATACTGCATTCGTCTTCATGCAATATTTTTCGTTTATCCCTGTAATACATTTTGAAAGAGAATAGGTAATTACCAGTTTCCCTTACCAGTGTGTGATTTAATTTGATTTAAATCCTGACAGCCTCACTACAAACTGACAACTGGGTCGCCAGCTACCCTGGGAGCGCGCGACGCCATGGTGCAGAACCACTCATTTCTTCTTTTTATCTGACTGCAAGTAAATTTGTTCAACTATGCAACCAATTCATGCGTTCTACACAACTTGATCCCTTTCCCACCCTCACCATCCTGTCTCCAATCGTTTTGAATCGTTCCTCTTTTTGAAAGGAAAGGACAGACATTTGTTCCTGGTGGAATCACCTTCTGCGCACACACTCAGAGACCCGGATAGGAAACACCACCACTACTGTGATGGCTGCTGTGGTTCCGGATGGGGAACACCTACAGCTCCTGCTGTAAGGATGAATGCTCTGGCTGTGAAGTTGAAGGGAAGGGGATGGGTGGTGCTAGAGCCATGAAGAGCGGGATGTGCGCCAGGTATTCAATCCTGTTCACGTGGGAGGTATAATCCTGCACACACCACAATCACTGGATATCCTCGTTCACCACAGTTAACACATCTACACACAAATACACGCGTGCGCACACACAGAAATACACACATACACACGCACGCACATATACAGGTGAAACTATTAAAAAAAAATATATATATATATATCTATTTAAAAAAAACAAACAAACAAACAACAACAAAAAAAATATATATATATACATACGGCCCAACACTCGGCTTATATCACAGATTGACATAAGTTTACATTTGGGCAACAGCAAAGTGAGAGCTGTATTATCAATGGTTTCTCCAGTCAATGGGAAATCATTTACAGCTTAGTCTTTTGTGAAGGACTATGACTCAAACTCCTTGTCAGGTCAGGTCATTAGATCTGCTACTGGTAACCTGTAATCCAGTACAACCTGTTCAGGGTCGGGTTGCCGGCGACTAAACCGGCACTCCCACTGCTCCCTTCCGGGACTGGTGAGGCGGGTGGCTAGACACCCTTATGGAGATCCATAAAAGGGCGTTGGCTCAGGAGAGCCACCGACGGCCATCTAGCTCCACTGTGCTGTGCGCATGCCACACGCAGTTGGCCCCCGGGGTGTGTCTACCCATGCATGCGAAGTCTGGATCCGGCAGAATCTGCGGAAGAAACCTATCGGCTCAACGGAGAAGAAGGCAGTTACAGCAACGCACTGTGGAGTGCAGAGAGCAAGATGAGACACCGAAAGGATATCTTGGTCATCCACTGCATCCGTGCTCATCCTCCAGTCGTCTTGACTTAGTCTTGCCACTGGAAATTGGTGGACCCGGACGAGAGAGTGAGGTTGACGTTGCGCAACTCCTCTTCACTTTAAACAAACTCATCGCGCAAGTCATCAGTCATCCAAAATGACCTTTCATCCTTCATCATTTCATCACCCCCAAGTCCTGTGGCGACAGGCGAGCGACAAAACGACAGGTGTGGGTACACTGGCAGTCGCAGTCGCAGACCTGCACGCAGGCGGCTCAGGCCATAGGGTCGTTCTTCGTCGACAGGAGCAGCGATGGAGCTCGGCAGCCGTCTCAGCGTCTGAGCAGCCCTCTTTAGGAATGCACTGCTCACCTCCCTGGCATGAGGAAGGGGCTAGAAAAGGTGCCCTAAAAATTGCCTGCTCCATATCACCCTGGCCAGCATACCGCGGCTGGCGGGGACCCTACATCAGCGGTCGAAACAAGAAGAAAGAAAAGAAAAAAACAAGGATCGTTCCTCTCACCATTGGTGCTTGGAACATAAGGACTCTCCTGGACAGAGATAACGCGGACAGACCCCAAAGGAGAACGGCACTAGTTGCATCCGAACTCGCCAGATACAACATTGACATCGCAGCCTTGAGTGAGACTCGGCTTGCAGGTGAAGGCGAGCTCTGTGAACGGGGATCTGGTTACACCTTCTTCTGGAGTGGACGAGGAAGCGAAGAGCGACGTGAGGCTGGCGTTGGTTTTGCAGTAAAAACAGCACTTGTCAGCAAGCTAGCTGGAATCCCAAAGGGAGTCAACGATAGGCTTATGACCATGAAACTCCCACTGGCATCTGGCCAGAAGCACCTCACCATTGTCAGTGCCTACGCCCCAACCATGACCAACCCGGATGAAGTGAAGGCGAAGTTCTACGAGGACCTTCACTCTGTCATTGCTGCTATCCCTAAAGCAGACAAGCTCATCATTCTTGGGGACTTCAATGCTAGAGTTGGCTCTGACTACATCTCCTGGGATGGAGTGATTGGAAAGCACGGTGTGGGCCACTGCAACCCAAATGGATTGCTTTTGCTTCAGACCTGTGCAGAGCACGAACTGCTGATAACCAACACAGTTTTCTGCCTCCCTACCCGTAACAGGACGTCATGGATGCACCCTCGCTCAAAGCATTGGCATCTCATCGATTATGTCATTGTCAGGAAAAGGGATAGGCAAGATGTACGTGTAACAAAGACCATGTGCGGCGCCGAGTGTTGGACAGACCATCGCCTTGTAGTCTCGAAGCTGAATATTCGAATCCAGCCCAAGAGACGCCCCCAAGGCCAGAAGGCTCCAAAACGGCTCAACATCGCTAAGCTGAAAAACATCACCATCAAACAGTCCTTTGTGGAGCTGCTGGAAGATCGTCTGGAATCCGCCTCTCTGGACAACAAGAATGTGGAGTCTGACTGGAGGACCCTGCGTGAGCTGATCTATAGTACAGCTTCAGAGACCCTGGGACCCATGTCCAGAAAGCACAAAGACTGGTTTGATGAAAACTGTGATGAAATCAAGCAGCTTCTGGATGAGAAACGCCGTCTGCATCAAGCCTACCTGAGCAACCCAAAGTCCACATCAAAAAAGGATGTGTACGATGCCATCCGCAGGACTGTTCAGCAAAAGTTACGCCAGATGCAGGATAAGTGGCTGAGTGACAAAGCTGATGAGATCCAGGGATATGCTGACAGGCACGATATGAAGAGGTTCTATGATGCCTTAAAAGAAGTCTACGGCCCCACATCCTCAGGATCATCCCCCCTCCTCAGTGCAGATGGGAATACCTTGATCACTGAGAAGGAGAAAATTCTCGAACGCTGGGCTGAGCACTTCAACAGTGTCTTAAATCGCCCTTCCTCCATAAATGATGAAGCCATAGACCGTCTCCCACAAGTCTCTATCAACGAAGCACTGGACGATCCGCCAACACCTCTTGAGACCCAGAAAGCAATTCGTCTGCTATCCAGTGGCAAAGCACCTGGCTCAGACTCCATACCAGCAGAGGTCTACAAGGATGGAGGCACTGTGCTGACTGAGAAGCTCCATCAGCTGTACTCACTCATGTGGAAAGAAGAGACGATCCCCCAGGATTTCAAAGATGCATCTATCATTCACTTGTATAAGCGAAAGGGGAACCGGCAAGCCTGTGATAACCATCGGGGCATTTCCTTGCTGTCCATCACAGGCAAGATACTTGCCAGGATCCTACTAAACCGCCTCACAGCACACCTTGACCAAGGTCATTTGCCTGAGAGCCAATGTGGATTCCGGAAAGAGCGTGGAACCACCGACATGGTGTTTGCTGCAAGGCAGCTGCAAGAGAAATGTCAGGAGCAAAATGCTGATCTGTTCTCCACCTATGTCGACCTCACTAAGGCCTTCGACACCGTGAGTAGAGAGGGACTGTGGAAGATCATGGCCAAGTACGGATGCCCTCGGAAATTTATTTCCTTGGTCAGCCAATTCCATGAAGGCATGCAGGCTCGAGTCCAGGACAAAGGCGAAACATCTGCTCCTTTTGCTGTCACAAATGGTGTCAAGCAAGGCTGCGTCCTGGCTCCAACGCTGTTCAGCCTCATGTTTTCTGCAATGCTTACTGATGCCTTCAGAGATGGCGATGTTGGAATTGGCCTAAAGTACCGAACAGATGGTAAGTTGTTTAACCTCAGAAGGCTTCAAGCAAAAACGAAGGTCATGACAGACATCATCAGAGACTTTTTGTTTGCTGATGATTGTGCCCTCAACGCTGGATCTGAAGCTGACATGCAACTCAGCGTTGACAAGTTTGCCAGTGCCAGCAGGAACTTCGGCCTTACCATCAGCACGAGGAAAACTGAAGTTCTCCATCAGCCAGCCCCAGGGAAACCCTACGTTGAGCCCAACATCACAGTCAACGGTCAGAGACTCAGTGCGGTGGAGCGGTTCACATACCTTGGCAGCACACTGTCACGAAATGCGACCATCGACGATGAAGTGAACGTCAGGATTGCAAGAGCAAGCGCAACTTTTGGTAGACTCAGTGCAAATGTCTGGAACAGAAGAGGCATTAGTCTTGAGACCAAGCTAAAGGTCTACAGAGCAGTAGTTCTCCCCACACTACTGTACGCCTGCGAAACTTGGACAGTGTACCAACGACATGCCAAGAAGCTGAACCACTTCCACACAACATGCCTCAGGAAGCTACTGAACATCAAGTGGCAAGACAAGACCCCTGACACAGAGGTGCTCGCAAAAGCCACCCTTCCCAGCATCTTCACCATCCTGATGCAGTCCCAGCTTCGCTGGGCTGGACACGTGGCGCGCATGCCAGACTATCGGCTGCCCAAAAGGCTCTTCTATGGCGAGCTGCAACAAGGGAAGAGATCACACGGAGGTCAGAAGAAGCGCTTCAGAGATACTCTGAAAGTCTCTCTGAAAGCGTTTGATATCAACCCTGACTCCTGGGAGGAATCTGCAGTGGACCGTGACAAATGGCGTGCTGCTGTGCACAAAGGCGCCAGGTTGTGCGAGGCCAACAGGACTGCTGCAGCTGTTCAGAAGAGGCAGGCCAGAAAGTCACGGGCAAACAAGCTCCCTGACAATGGTATGCCTGTCTTTGTCTGCCCCAACTGTCAGCGAACATTTCGTGCGCAGATTGGACTATTCAGCCATCTGCGCATTCACAGATAGATTCATGAGCATCCTCCCCCCCAACCCACCACCACCCTCCCCCCATCCCCCAGCTGGATGACAACGATGGTCATCATCGATCTCGATGGACACACACACACACACATGACTCAAACTAGGAGGCAAAATTGCACTGGCTCTAAGTGCTGCGGCCTTGTGGGCTAGTTGGCCTTTGGGAACCATCCCAACGCCGGCTGTCCTAAAACCCTCTTAGCCGAGAGAGTGGGGATGTAACTTGGGCAAGACTCTCTCCACTATGATCAAATTCTGGCCCAAATAGTCGGAACAGCAGTTGCCTCCTCTGCTGTTCTGATGGTCATAGTCGGACACGACTGACTATCATATATATATAACTCACTACTCCCCCTCCTCACACTCTTCCCACACACACGTGTACTGTCACTCGAAAGTGAAAAAAACTTTAAACCGAAGGACGAACGAAAGAACACACACATACGCGCGCGCGCGGAGAGTCACGATGACTGTGATGACAGTTCTTAGCGCTAAAGGAATATTCTAAATGGAAATGACCCCATGTTTTAAAAAAGCTGGACTGGTGTGCGGAAAACGAAAACAAGAAAAACCAAGGGAGCAAGCTAATGTTCCACTGTGAAGGAAGAACAATATGTGGAAAACCCATGACATGCCACATGATATAATGCAGTGACTTCTCGTTACCATGTGGAGCTCCGTGTTCTGCTCACGGCACTTCTCTTGCATCTGGCGTACGGCAAACACCATGTCACATGTTCCCCTGCCTGAACGGAAGCCGCACTTTGCTTCAGGGATGACTGTGTTGGATACATGGTCAACCAGTCTGTTCAGTATGATGCAGGCGAAATCTTGCCAGCAATGCAGAGAGAGATTCCACGGTGGTTATCGCAGGGTGTTTGTCTCCCTTCCGTTTGTAAATGTGGACAACTGAAGCATCCTTGAAATCCTGGGGGACTTCCCCTCTCTCCCAGATAGACTGTCAACACCTCGCCTCCATACTTGTAGATGTCAGCCTGGATTCCATCCGCTCCTGGTGCTTTTCCTGACGTTGTCAGCTTCAGGGCCTTTCGGGTCTCGGCATTGGTGTGAAGGGCAGCTAGCGAGTCAATGACTGGTAGCTGTGGGAGGGCTGCAAATACCTCGTCAGATACGGACGAGTCCCTGTTGAGGAGGGTGTTGAAGTGCTCTGCCCAGCGGGCGAGGATGTCTTTCTTGTCTGTCAGGAGGGTGGTCTGGCCCAAGGCTCGGGTAGGGGTTGATCCTGTGACTCTCGGCCCATACACAGCTCGGAGACCATCATGGAAGGTCTTCATGTCATGAGCTTCAGCAGCGGACTGAAGCTCTTCAGATTTTCTTTCCCACCAGGTGTTCTTCATCTCACGCAGCCTCTTCTGTCCTCCCGAAACCTGGAGGGGGTCAAGCTGGTGTTCTCTTGACCCCCTCCCGGGGGGGGTCACTACCTTGTCGTGGTCGGGAGGCTTAGTGGCCAGTGATCGAGCAAGCTATGTCGGCGGGGGCATCAGTGCTTCTGGGGTTTTGCTGCTCTGGTCCCAGGTCTTAATTGACAGCCTACATAGCCATCGTAGCTGTTAGGGCTGAATAAGTGGTGGTTTTTGTACTGATGCCCCTGATAGGGCTTCCCATGCCGAACAGGTCGTGAGTGAGGCCCAAACTAAACGTGACCCACTGTCCCTTTCGCTATTCTCTATTCTTCTTTTTACCGCCTCTTTTCTGTCTTCAGCTCCCATCAAGCCTTCTTTTCCACATTCTTTTTTCTCTGCGGCCTTCTTCAGGCCCGCTGTGTTTGCCATGCAGCGCGACCTGTGATGGAGGGGAATGAGATCCTGGGGATTGAGAGAGCACACTGCTCTCAACACATCCCTTTGGCTTAGACCTCTCCTAAGACAGGCGGCACACATTGGCCCGTGTGTGTCAATCGGCTACCCCTTCGTGGGGCTGGGTCAAGACTGGCAGTTTAGAGGCTAACGAAGGTAACCCCCGTAGTGCTCGGTTCTCTGTCCCCGGGAGCTGGGCATGATCGGGGGGGAACACGTTGGAGCTAGGCTGTTGGTCGTATATCCCTCCCGAAACCTGGCCCCTAAGTTGGACCCCATGGTGGGTGGGTAAGGGAGGGATGAATTTACAATTATTAAACATGAATCCTAAACAAACACACACCCCTAAACTCCGAAAAAGGAGGAGACCGGGAACAGACGACTCAGACTCAGATTCGGGGTCGTTGAGACCTCTGGATTTTGGCCATCGTGGCTTGTGATGGAGGGCGCTGATGACGACAAGCCCTTGTCGGTTCTCAGCCCCTTCGCTATCCAGAAGGGCTTTCAGTGTCTGGCAGGATCGCTGAAATCCATCAAGAGGCTGAGGAGCGGAGCATTTCTAGTGCAGACAAATCCATCGAGGCTGAGGAGCGGAGCATTTTTAGTGCAGACAGAGTCAAAAAGGCAGACACAGCTTCTCAAGGCGACCACTTTTGTGGATAGGACGGTGAAGGTTTCCCCTCACAAAGGTCTCAACTGCTCAAAGGGGGTTATCAGATGCCCGGAGTTGAAAGGTGTGTCTGAAGCTGAAATCAAGAGCGAGCTGTCCTCTCAGGGAGTGACCGACGTGTACAGGGTGACAGTGAGGAAGGGGTCGGACAGAGTCCCGACCAACACTTTCTTCCTCACCTTCTGCTGCCCAGATGTCCCCAAGGACATTCGAGTCGGATACCTGATGGTTAGTGTAAGCCTGTACGTACCATCCCCTCTAAGATGTTTCAAATGCCAGAAATTTGGACACGTGAGAGACCGATGCAAGGAGGAAGAGGTGTGTGGCACCTGTTCGAAGGCGGCGCACCAGGGCGATTGCGTCAGTCCAGCCCGTTGTGCGAACTGCGGAGGTGGCCACCCGTCCTCATCGAAAGACTGCCCTGCCTGGAAAAAAGAAAAACAAATCCAGAAGGTAAAGACAGAAAAGAAGATATCGTTCCTTGAGGCCAGGAAACATGTGGAGGCCGCGTCGCCTAAGGCGTCTTACGCCTCTGTCGTCAGACCCAGGACGGTGGACGTCGCGGTCCAGACGACGTCCACAGGGACGCAGAGGGACGACGTACCTACCTCGTTTGAACCGCTGGCCTTGGGTAGAGGCGCCGTGTCCACCCCTTCCCATCCTGTGCGGAAGTCCTCAGGGGCTGTTGGGCGGGAGCGGAAAGCCTCGGGCGGAGGCACGTTGTCTGCCTCCTGCCCCACCCCATCCCCCGGCCCCCCTCGCCCCGCCTCTCGTCTGCCTGGCCCTCGGGCTGGCGGAAGTGGCCGGAAACCCCCCGTACCTCCAAAACTCGAGGAGGGGAGGGTTGCGGCCTCGGCGGGATCGGGAAGGGCCGAGGTGGTGGATATTCCGACGTGGTCGGAATCCGAAAAATTAATTTCTAAAAATAAATACTCCATCCTGGCCGACCTTGAGCCACTGCAAGCAGAGGAGCAGGGGGTAGCGATGGAATAGGCTGCTGCTTTATTTTTTTTTTAACCTTCTTAATGGCAGTGATCCACTGGAACATCCGGGGGTTCTACGCCAATTTCCAGGAACTCCAGCTGCTTTGTCGTGCTTTGAAACCTTCAGTGCTGGCGCTGCAGGAGACTCTGCAAAGAGATGGCAAGGTTTTATCTCTCTCTGGTTTTAACTCCGTTTTTAAAACCGCTCAACCGAAGCAAGAGGGATTGACGGGAGGTGTTGCTCTTTTTATTCGCAAGTTCCTTTTATACAGTACAGTTCTTTTAAGCACCCCTTTACAGGCGGTGGCAGTCAGAGTCACACTTGAGAAAACCATCACTGTCTGCTCTCTGTACCTTCCTCCTGCCGTCCGTGTTCTGAGGCAGGACCTCATGAACCTGGTCGACCAGCTCCCACGTCCGTTTTTACTGTTGGGCGACTTCAATGGACATTCCCCGCTCTGGGGAAGTGAGATGACATCAGCCCGAGGTCTTCTCTTGGAAAACCTTCTTTCCGACATGGACTTGTGCTGTCTTAACGACAAGTCTCCCACTTACCTTCATCTGTCCTCTGGAAAGCTCTCGTGTTTAGATCTGTCAGTCTGCGATCCATCGTTGGTCCTGGACTACGAGTGGAAAGTGCACGACGATCTGCACGGGAGTGACCACTTTCCTGTCGTCCTCCGCCCCACAGATGGAGAAGGTGACTCTCTGCCTGACCGCCTGAACTATGACAAAGCAGACTGGAGTTTTTTTACCACGAAGATAAGAGCGGAGCTGCAGGAAGAAACAGTATTGAAAAGCAAGGACCCTGCTGACACTCCGACTCGGATCGTTTTAGATTGCGCCAAGCAGCAGTCCCATCATCTGTCTCCAAGCCTCAGGTGCCAAGAACGCCCTGGTTCAACGCGGAATGTCGGGAGGCCCGTAAGTCTCGGAAGAGAGCGCAGCGACGCGTCTTTCGGAGACCGGAGACCGACAGCGTTCGAACCCATCAACAGCTGAGGGCGAAAGCCAGGTATGTTTTTAAAAAGAGCCAGAGGAAGTCATGGAGAGATTTTTGCTCTTCCTTAACCTCCAACACACCCAAGAAGAAAGTGTGGAGGGTTTTAAAAAGAATTAAGGGCAAAAACGTATGCCCAACCTTTCATCATCTTAAACTTTCAGACGCTCTGGTCACAGAGAAGAAAGCAGTTGCCAATTTGCTTGCCTCCACAATTGAACAGAACTCGAGATCTGCTAACAAATCTGCTCGGTTTCTTAAAACCAAAAACCTGTCAGAAAAAACACCATGTAACTTCTTTTCCAACAACACAGAGAATTACAACCTTCCTTTCACAATGATTGAACTTAAATCTGCCCCTCAAACCTGTACGGATTCCTGTCCAGGAATGGACGAGGTCCATTATAAACTCTTAAAGCATCTTCCCCAAACCTGTCTGGACACCCTGCTTAAAGTTTATAACCACATCTGGGTCACAGGCTTTTTTCCACCCTCCTGGCGGAAAGCCCTCATAATCCCGCTGCCGAAACCGGGAAAAGACCCCTTGAACCCCTCCAACTACCGCCCAATAGCACTGACCAGCTGCATCTGCAAACTGATGGAGAAGATGGTCAACGGTAGACTGATGTGGAAACTAGAGACCGACGGCCTTCTGGCGAAAGAACAGTGCGGTTTCCGCAAGCATCGCTCTACCGTTGACCATCTGGTTCGTCTGGAAACCACTGTAAGAAATGCCTTTGTAAACAAACAACCTGTGGTGGCCATATTTTTGACTTGGAGAAAGCTTACAATACCACGTGGAAATATGGTATTCTCTCGGACTTGCACAAGCTCGGCTTCCGAGGACACCTGCCTCAGTTCATCCACAATTTTTTACAAGACAGACAATTCCAGGTGAGAGTCGGCACCACCCTGTCCGACATTCACGAGCAGGAGCTGGGTGTCCCACAAGGGAGCATCCTGTCGCCGGCTCTTCAGCATCAAAATTAATGACATTGTTCAATCCGTTCAGAGGGGATCGGACAGCTCGCTGTTCATGGACGATTTTGCCTTATATGCAACTGGCAGCACGTACGCCAGCATCCAGCGACGGCTTCAGCTCTGCGTCAACAAAATCCAGTGTTGGGCAGAGGAGAATGGCTTCACATTTTCGTCCTCCAAAACTGAATGCATCCATTTTCATAATTTTCGCCAGTTCTATCCGGACCCTGAAATCCGTCTGGGAAAATCCACCATCCCGGCGGTCAAGGAAGCCAGATTTTTAGGGGTCGTCTTTGATCAGAAGCTAACTTCCTCAGCCATATTAAACAGCTGAAAGTATCTTGCCAAAAAGGCCTGAACATCATCCGAGTTGTGGCACACACGAATTGGGGTGCTGATAAGAGAACTCTCTTGCACCTCTACAGAGCCCTGGTCTGGTCCAAACTGGATTATGGAAGTGTAGTATACGGCTCGGCCAGACCGTCCTACCTGAAACTGTTGGACACTGTACACCACCAAGGGCTCCGTCTCAGCTTAGGTGCTTTCCGCACCACCCCTGTGCACAGCCTGTACGCCGAGGTGGGGGAACCGCCTCTTTCCAACCGCAGACTGAAGCTGACCCTGAATTATTATTTGAAGTTGTTTTCTGAACCTACAAACCCTGCTTACGACGCTGTATTCAACAACCCTTTCGATAAGAAATTTACAGACAACCCAAACTGCATACCTCCTCTCAGACTCCGCATTCAGCCGCACTTAGAAAATGCCGATCTGGATGTCGGTGGCATCTCAGATTTCTCTAAGTTCCCTGACAGCCCTCCGTGGACCTTTGCAACACCTGAGGTCCGATTCGATCTGGCCTCATACCGTAAAGACACCACCAGTTCTCTGGCCTACAGAACTTACTTTTCGGAACTGTGCCACAAATTCCCCACTTTTCAAAGCATCTTCACTGACGGTTCCAAGTCAGAGGACGGAGTCGCCGCATCTGCGTTCTGTCCCGCCTTTCCTGACCGGCCCTCAACGGAACACATCCTGTCTGACAGCTCGGTGTACACCGCGGAACTGACCGCACTGGTTCTGGCGGTAAAAATGGTTCTCTCTTCGAAACAAAAGAGATTCATGATCTTTTCCGACTCCTTGTCAGCCCTGGAGGCGATAGCCTGCAGGAATATCACTCATCCCAAACTGCTGGAATTTTATGAAGATTTTACTCTCGCAACGAAGAAAGGATACGAGGTTGTGTTGGCCTGGGTTCCCAGACATGTTGGCATTCGTGGTAACGAAAGGGCGGACCTGCTGGCCAGGAACGCTCAAAAGAAAGAATTATCCAGATCCTTTGTGCCATATACAGACATGAAGCGGAAGGTGAACACTTACGTTAAGGATCTTTGGCAAGAGGAGTGGAACACCCAGACGGACAACAAGCTCTTCCAGATCCGTCCGGACCTAAAAGAGACCCTCCCTTCGGGTGTGAAGAACAGAAAGGAGGAGTCTGTGCTGTGCAGACTGCATACGGGGCACACTTTTTTTTACTCATTCTTACTTGTTGAAGGGGGAGGAGGCCCCTCGATGCATTCCCTGTGACGAGCCTCTCACCGTGAAACACGTGCTCCTTGACTGTTGGGATCTGCATGACGTTAGACGCAGACATTACACGGCGGTTTCTTTGAAGACTTTGTTTCGTGATATCCCTCCATGGGCGCTGTTGGACTTCTTAAAAGAAGTGAACATTTTTAACCAGATTTGAAGGTTTTAAACTATGGAAGTTTTTTTTAACTTTAGAGTGGAAAGTTTGAAGTGGTGACTCGTTTTAATTGGTTGTTTTTTTTATCCTTGTAGTAGTTATTGACGCGGCGATAGCCTTGAGATGGCCTTAGTGGTCGGCGAGGCTCTAAGCACCATAATTTCATTTCATGTCAGTGTTTGGTCTTCACACATATGCAATACCGAGTGATAGTCTTTCCATGTATACATGTGCTTTACTATTCACTTGTGCCGACATGTTGTGCTTATGACATTTGTTTGTGTCATTCCAGGCACTGTCTTCTTCTAGTTGTCTTCTCCTAGTTGTCTTCTTCTCTTAGGTCTTCTCTTTTTATGTCTTCCTTTTAGTTCTTTTCTTATGTTCTCATAACTATTGTAAATAAAACAATAGAAAAACCCATTTGTGACTGGCCTCTATATGTTCCTGGCCTGTGCGTGGGATCTTGTCTATCCTTTCATTCAATTAATCATATTTAGTTAAGTCTTTTGTGCCGCACCCTCGAATATCCACTCGGGACACGGCCACATTAACTTTGGAGTGGAAAGTTTGAAGTGGTGGCTCGTTTTAATTGGTTGTTTTTTTAATCCTTGTAGTAGTTATTAACGCGGCGATAGCCTTGAGATCGCCTTAGTGGTCGGCGAGGCTCTAAGCACCATAATTTCATTTCATTTCAGCCTCTTCTGTACGAGTTGCCTGGTTTGCAAGAACCAACACGGGCATTGAAATCCCCAAGAATAATCAGCCTGTCCTTTCTGTCTACCACTGAAATGGTGTGGCTGAGCTCCTCATAGAAAGCTGCTTTAATGTCATCAGGGTTGGTCATCGTCAGGGCATAGCAGCTGATGACTGTGGAGAAGCGATCCTCGGACAGCTTCAGATGCAGGGTCATCAGCCTATCGTTTATCCCAAGTGGAAGGCTGTCAAACTGTCGTGCAAGTTTGGTTCGTATGGCAAAGCCCACGCCTGAGGTTCTTGGGGTGCCATCTGACTTCCCAATGCAGTGGAAGGTGTAGCCCCCTCCAACTTCCTCCAGCTAACCTGGTTTCGCTCAGGGCTGCTATGTCCACCTGGTAGTAATCAAGCATTCTAGCAATGAGCGCTGTGCGCCTTTCTGGTCTGTCGTCTCTGTCTAAAAGGGTACAAACATTCCAGGCACCAAGAGTCAGGGCATGACTCCTGGTTTTTTTCTTCTGTTTTCGACCGCTAGTGTTGGATGTCCAAGTAGGTACCAGGTGAGGCAGGCTTGGTTTAGGGATCCTTTTATCTCCCCTTCCCCATGTGGGGAGAGCAGTGCTGTCCCTAAAAAGGGCTGCTCTGACACTGTGGGAGGATACGGGCGCTGCATCTTCCCCTATCTTCGGTCTATGGAGGACGACCATCACCCCACAGCCACCTGTGTGCAGAGTCGTGACTAGGAACTGCCAGCAGCATCCTCTGCCTGTCCCCGTTACCACTTCTCCATCGCCGCCGGGCTTGGGAAAGCTGGGTGTTAAAGCGCTGGCTCGTCGTTCCGACATTAGCCTGGTCGCCTGATCAGCACAGGTGACTTTTTTTTTTTAGTGAAGAGGAGTTGTGCAGTCCCTTCACCACTCTCCGAAGCTCACAGTCCCACAGGTGCAGATACTGCCACGTGTATGACGGCCTCGGCAGGTGCAGGTTTTTTCTTTGGAGTTCCGTCTCCTAGGAGGACTTTCAGCCAAGGATAAGAGCTCCCCCTGCCGTTTGATCATCCTCTTTCACCTTCACAACCGCTGGGAAAGGTTTCCTCCTCCGCCTGGTCCGTCGTTGGGAGATTTCACATGCGGTAGGTAGTACCGGGTTACATGATGATACCAGTAGCAAGGGGTATGCCCCTGACCTGACCCCCCCACACACACATGTGTGTGTGTGTGTGTGTGTGTGTGTGTGTTGTTGTTGTTGTTGTTATGATATGCTTCGTATTACTGACCAGAGACAAGGAGTCAAGAATAGAGTTCCAGACGTGGGAGTTTTCATCAGGGGCAGGTTTGCTTTGTGACTCTCCCAGCAGCTCTCTCAGGGCCTGGGCACTGATGCGGCCCTTTTGCCCGCTATCTGCCCTCTGGAACAGGTCCTGTCACACACACACACACACACACATCAATATCACCACTTGTACTGCATGCGCATGTGCGGACTAGTCGCCTGACAGGCAGGCTCTTTTGCCCTCCTAAGTCTTTAGTGATTGTTTTATTCCCTGCGTTTTAAATCGTGTTTATATCTGTCAGACTATTTGGTGATGGACATACCTTTAATGTGATGGTTTTATCCTGTTCCATGTGCTTTTAAACTGTTCGTTTGGACATTTTTGCTCTGGGCTTCAGTTTCCTATCGCCGTCCGCCGTATGGCCAACGCGCACAGTGTTCAGTGCAAAACATCAACACTGCACGCGCCTAGCCATGCAAGTACACTCGGCACCATTTGCTTTCACTGGGACAGCGCACACACACTCTTGATCTCATGATGCACCGTTTCAAAGACTTGAACATTGGCTACAACCTCCACCATAAAAACGATCTTGTCAGGGGAGGAGTACGGAAAAGGAAAATAATACGTGTCGTTCAAGGTAGAACCAACATTTCAAATCCCGTACCACACATGATTCTTAAGGTGAGAGTAAACTCTTTTAATCTTATTCATATAATCACCGTGAAGAATCTACAGTCAACTGATTTACCCTCTCACCCGTCATATCTAAAACTGATGTGTGTGAACGTCCAGTCATGCAGACAGAAGGCCGCTTTTATTCACGATGTGATTGTTGACCATGCTTTTGACATCGCCATACTGACTGAGATCTGGCTGTATGAGCAGGGAGGCGAATTATATCTTGCGCAACTTACGCCGCAAAGGTACAAACTAAAATCATTCCCTAGTTAGGAAGGGAGGCGGTATTGCAACCATTATGATAAGCCATATTCTGGATATTTGTACATTCAAACCCCTCAGTTATACATCATTTGAAGGTGTAGCATTAAGGGTTGAGTGCAATAGTTCCGTGTGCAATATTATATGCATATATAGACCCCCACCTAGTCGACACAATAAATGTAACACCCAGACTTTTATTACTGAGTTTTCTAATCTCCTGGATAAATACAACCTAGAAGCAGGAGACTTAGTTTTAACTGGCGATTTTAACCTTCATTGTGAACAGACCAGCAGTTCAGATATACTACGGTTGCGTACTCTACTTCATGACCAAGGGTTAAAACAGCTAATATGTGAACCAACCAATAAACATAGTCACACTCTCAACTGGCTTCTGGTTCACTCGCCTTGTTACTGACCGTCCCTCTGCTCCCTGGATGACTTATGAACTGAGGGCCGCCAAGCGTCGAGAACGACAGGCTGAGCACGTCTGGCGCTCCAACAAAGTGACTGTCTCCAGACAGATTTTTGTTTTGGAGCGTAAAAAACTGAATGACATGCAGACAGCTGCAAAGCATCAACATTTCAGCGCCTCCATCAGTCAGTGTTCCACGTCCAAACAGCTCTATGCTGTATCAAACCAGCTCACTGGCAAAAATAGAGAACTGTTGCTGCCAAAAAATATTCCTCCTCATGATCTCCCTTATACATATTATTATCATTAGTAGTAGTTCTTTTTTTTTTTTTAATGTATTTATCTATTATTAATTTAACTTTTTTTTTTCTCAAGACCAGACAAAGTGCGTTGGGTTACGCTGCTGGTCAGGCATCTGCTTGGCAGATGTGGTGTAGCGTATATGGATTTGTCCGAATGCAGTGACGCCTTGAGCTACTGAAACTGAAACTGATCTCCCTGATGCTTTTAGTAATTATTTAAATGGCAAAATTGTAAACATCCGACAAGAATGGATGCTAGCCCACCAGAGGACCAATTTAATAATTTTAAAGGAAATTTAATGACATGTTTTAGACCTGTCTCTGAAAAAAGCTGTAAGAGATTTTATTCTTACATCTCCAAGTAAGAACTGTGACCTTGATCCATTGCCCACTAACCTTTTGAAATTATGTCTTGATGACCTTCTCCCCTTGATCGCCAGAATTATTAATCATTCTCTAGAGTCAGGCATTGTTGGTGATTGTCTTAAATTGGCCATTGTCACCCCTCTTTTGAAAAAGCACAATTTGGACACAAATCAGCTAAAGAACTATAGACCTGTCTCTAATCTTTCTTTCATTTCTAAAATCATTGAAAAAGTTGTGTTAATCAGCTCCAGGTGCATCTTGATGAAAACGGCCTGCTTGAAACTTGTCTGTCAGCTTATCGGAAAAGCCATAGCACAGAAACAGGCCTTCTTTCGGTCACAGATAGTCTCCTCTCAAACACAGACAAAAGACAGTGGCATTTTTAGATCTGTCAGCGGCATTTGATACAATTGACCACCAAATTCTTATTAATCGTCTTAGCACTACCTTTGGCATTAAATCTACTGCTTTAAAATCGTTTTCTTCATATCTTTCCAATCGTCAACTCCTCTTGTGTTTGGTGTCCCTCAGGGATCAGTCTCAGGGCCTATCTTGTTCACTTTGTACACTGAACCTTTGTCTGACATCTTCAAAAGGCACTCTAGTTACCATAAATATGCAGATGACACAGAATTACAAAAAGCCGCTCCACCATCTGATTTTAAAACAGTCATTACTGAACTGGAAGCTATTAGCTGATGTAAAAACATGGATGGACAAAAACAAGCTAAAGCTCAATGAAGACAAAACCGAACTCTTAGCCGTAGGAGACCAAACTCGTCTTACGGCAGCAGAAAAGGACCCAGTTACGTTTGGCTCTGCTTCAGTAGCATTTCAAACATCAGCCAAATACTTGGGTGTATATCTCGATCAAACCTTGACCATGAACGACCAAATTACATTCTTGTGTCGCTGATGTAATTTTCATCTCCGAAGGCTAGCTTCAGTCAGACCCTACATAACAGAGAAAAATATGGCTCAGTTGGTTTCCTCTTTTGTCCTGTCCAGACTGGATTACTGCAATTCCACTCTTGCAGGTTTACCATCTTTCTCCAGCAACAGATTACAGAAAATTCAGAACAATGCTACACGACTGGTTCTCGCCAAAAAGAAATCTGATCATGTTACACCTCTGCTGAATTGGTTACACTGGCTTCCAACTGAGTCCCGCATTCACTATCAGTTAGCAACACTCGCCTTCAAACATTTTGACAAGTCTCTTCCATTGTATCTCTCCTCTGTATTGGAAACATATGAACTGCACAGAACATTAAGATCCAGTTCTGAAAAGCTGCTTAAAGTTCAAAGGACTAATCTGAAATGCGCTGGAAATAGGTCTTTCAGAGCTCAGGTTCCCCAAGTGTGGAACTCTCTACCTTCATCTCTTAGAAATTCCTCTGATCTACATTCCTTTAAGTCAGATTTGAAAACTTACCTTTTCCGTAAGCGTTTTTGTTCTGGGCGGAATGGTTAAACCAAGGAATACTTGTTGGCAAGTATTTTTGTGCTAGTATTTTTGTAGTCTTGTTTTAATGGATTGTGTATTTTATGTAGTTTCGGTGTTAGATGTGATGCCATTTTTTTTTATCTGGTTATTTTTAATGTGTGTGTGTGTGTGTGTGTGTGTGTTCGTGCATGTGTTTATGTGGTTACAGTGTTCTGGTACGCGTGTGTAAGTGTGTAGACATGTTAGTATGTCCGAACAGAATTCTATGTTAGAAAATAAGAAATATTTTAATGTTTATGCAATTCTGTTTTTAGTGCAGTTGATATTTAATGTCAGTGTGTGTGTGTGTGTGTGTCTGTTAGGGAGGGACATATATATATATATATATATATATGTGTGTGTGTGTGTGTGTGTGTGTGTGTGCGTGCGTGTGTGTGTGTGTGGCGGGGAGGGGGGGGTTCTATGAAATGCATTTTGTTTTAATCTAAGCCTTATTTACTTCATCGCTTTTATCATCTTTAGTGTGCTTTTGCATTCATATGAACACATTGGATGTTTCCCATTGTCAGATCGAGGTTGATATGTTTTTTAAGGCATGTTTATAGTCAACTATGATGTAAGGCGCTTTGAGCAGCATTGGTGCTGGATATCGCGCCATAGAAAAAATATGTATTATTATTATTATTATGCTTTGTGATGGGGAAGACAGTAAACAGTGCAGTCAGACGGTCCTTTTTATCTTTATATTCTCTCTCCCTCTCTCTGTCTGTCTCTCTCGGACTTGAAATCCTTTTGGTCAATCATACAAACAGTAAACTGAAAAAAAATCGTTTATAACGAAATCTCATTACAGCAGTGGTATGATAATTTTCTCAATGTATCTAATGACGGTGAGACTGTTACGACTGCTGAAACTCGTATCACACTGCATATAGCAGTCTTAGAAGCTCTCGGAACAAGGAAGGGCAGATGGCAATGAGCGTGGAAACGATAACTGAAGCCAGCCTTCTTCATGAGTGATGTCCGGACAGACCCAGTCAGTACAGCAATTAACAGATTAGATCACCACAGGGTCAGCTGAGTACAAATGGACTCGCACACTCCGAGGCCAGTCGGTCCAGCACGTAGGGGCATCAGGCAATAGTGAGGTCCGTTATGCTGGACATGTGTCCGAGAGCACAAAGAAAGCAAGCCAGCGATGTATAACTCCCAGCTGAGATAATGCGGCCGGACGGCAGGCAAATGAATAAATTCCAGAGATGTACGCGAGTGATTATTTTTCATTAACGTGGAATACCAGTGGGGAGATTGGCCATTTCCGGGCTATAAATAAGGCTGAACACAGAGACCCCTGAGCAGACCCCAGGAGCAGAAAGGCAGAACAAACCCTCAGAAGACCAGCTAGATGATGATTACAAGAGGTATGTGACGTGTTAGATTCAGTCTAAGTCAACATAGGCAGTAGTTAGGTTAGGACAGTTCGTAGGATGTCTATGTTGATGACTGAAGAATGCTATTATGGACAGTTAAGTGATATGATGTTTAGCCCAAGAATGTTGAAAATATGTGACTGAATAAACAAAAGATCTAGAAATGAATCAAGTCTTCAGAACTTGTTAGTTGTTATATGTTGTGAAATTATTCCCTCTCGTCACAATCTATTTCATGGTGGTGTGTCTTATCCATTTGTTGGTTCGAGTCTACTCTCTCTACCTCTCCACATCTCTTAGAGGGTAGCCTTTCCTCCCTGTATGAAATCTTATTGTGTCAGGTAACGTTAGGCAACAAACATAGGGAACCAAAGGAAATAAGAGAGAATAGACTGCATTCCCCTGAGTTGAAATGATCTAGGAATAAGTTGGAATTTACAGTTGATGGAGATAGGGATATTCACTCGTGAGACAGTTGGCACAAGATAAATCCACAACTTTTCCGTCGTGTGATAGTAATATTCACTGATCTGATAGTTTGTGGACATGACTTTTCAATTCCGTTTTGTGTAAAACACTCACAGGGTAATAGCGGCACCTTTTCACCTGAGTGATAGTAACGACGCAATACACCCGAGTGATGGTGCTATACGCCCGTGTTATAGTTGGTGGAGATGCTAGACTTTCCCCCTCACCTCTTTACTAAGCAGTAAGAGTGCTAAAAAAAAAAAAAAAAAAAAAAAAAAGCCACCTCATCGCTCAGTGAAAGTTACTGGTCAGCGTGTAGTGTGTTAGTCACTCGACAGGAGACAGAACCCCGTCCACAAGTCAGTTACTGAGCGCTGACCGGTCGCGCACTGTGTGTGAGCGTGTCGGCTGGTCAGTGGCCTCGCGGTCACTGACTGGTCAACAGTCGAGGCGGTCCGCGTGGCGCTTCATGCGTGCCGCGGTACAGACACTAACTCGTTTCATTGACCAAGCACGTTCAATAGTTCAATCTTAATTCTTGTTACAACAGTGAGCTCATAGCTGTTGAGGTTGGCGTGTTTTCTGAAAGAAAAAATTACAATAGCTCGTAATTAACATTTAGCGTACATAGGTGATTTGCTCATGCAATCCTCCGTTCCCAGACCCATTAGTCCAACATATCGGCGTATCACTCGTGCATTAGCTAAAACCTTGCACTCTGCTGACCAACCGATAACACCACTCTCAGATCATACTTTCAGTTTACCTACGCCTTCGCCATCTAGTCAGTCCCCAGTACATACTTCCACCTTTAGAATGTCTGACAATGAAGGAGATGCAAGTTTTACTCCAGGCGCCCATATGCTCGATCACGCGGCAGCGTTTAGCTCAGCTGTGACTACTGCAGGTGACACTTCAGAATCACTAGGGATATCCAGTAGTCCAAACCAAACTGTAATGCCATTGAACTCAGGGGCAGCTACCACCACTACTTCTTCCAGCTACCAGTACCGTAACACCTCACAAAACCCTTTGTATATGTCAGGGCCAATACCTTCATACAGAAAGCCATCAACAGCGCCAATTCCACACCAACTGATGCCAGAGCCTTTTTCTGGATCACCCAGTCAGGCCGTAGAGGACTGGATCAAAAAGTTTGAACAGTATGCGGCACTTCAGAACTGGAGTGACGCAAACAAGCGAGCTGTTCTCAGCCTATTACTCAAAGGACAAGCTCAAATGTGGTTTGACAGTTTAGAAAATGGGGCTGTTGTGCACGGTTCATACAGTGCACTTCGTGACGCACTCATTAGGAGGTTTCAACCTCATGAATCTACAAGGTGACCTCATGAATCTACAAGGTGGATGCGGCTAAAACAGTTCCATGAACGCCGACAAATGCCTCATGAGTCAGTAGAGGACTTCTTTGCTGCCATGACTAGACAAGGCCAACAGTTAGGAAAGAATCCAAAGGAAACAATGGAGACAATAGTGAGTGCACTGTTGCCAAATATCTCTAAATTCGTCACGCTTAGGGCACCCCAGACATTAGAGCAAGCCCTGGACCTGGCCATAACAGCCTCGGTATTTAGTTCAGACCAAAGTTCGGATCGGGTGGAGGTTGCTCTCGCTTCGTTGATGGAGCAAATAGGAGCACTGAAAATGGACTTACACAAAATATCAACAGAAACCGTCAGTCACGGCCACAACCTAACTATCTCGGGTTGAGCCAAGACACTTTTCTCCACGTCGGCCAGGACCGACCAACCCAAGGCCCTCGTTCCAAACAGCTTTAAATTCACCAAAAAATCCAGGCCCCCGTGGCACTTTTCCATTCAGGCGTCAGGCTGCCATGTGCCGATCATGTGGTGGAAACCACCAGCGCTCCAGCTGTAGGTTCCTCACCATGCAATGCAACCTCTGTGGTCGCATTGGACACAAAGCTGTGGTGTGTCTCGCCGCAGAAATCAGCCACAATAAGGGTGCGCTCTCATTTCTCCAAATGCCAGGAAAGGTAGGAATGAGAGGAACAGTCACTGTCAGCCAGATTCAGGGATACATATTAGGTCGTTTGCCAACAGCAGCAGAGTCAAAGTATATATCAAAAACAGGCCATATCTTAGTTTGTTAGACACAGGAGCTGATGTTTTTTGTATCAACAGTAAGGTTGCACATACCTTAGTTAAAGACAACATTGTCTCAATTCAGCCCTGCCCCCTTGCTTTCATTAAAGGTGTTGGTGGTCAGCCAGTGCGAGTGTTAGGCAAAGAACTTTCTGGTTTACATATTTCCCGGTCCTTTATTGTCTTGGATCGGCTCACATGTCCCTTGCTACTTGGTATTGATTTCCTTACAACTCACCAGGCATCTCTGAATTTTGCTACGCTTCATCTCCAGCTGTACAATGGATTGACATGTGTTCCATTTGTCAAAGATATTGAAAGTTCGCCTATCCATGCTCTGAAAACAACTTACATTCCCCCATTTACTGAGGTGTTACTCCCCGTGTGTGTGAGATCAAACCTTTCTCATGGTGCAGGCGTTATTGAAATTTTTCAGTCGCTGCTGACTACCAAGAATGTGCTTGTTGCTAGAACACTAATCACTCTGAAAAAGAACCAGACCATGTGCGTTGTCAGAAATAACTTTGCTTCCCCTCTCACTCTGCGACCAAAAGATACACTTGGTCACTTTCAAGAAATTTCAGAAGAACTAGACGAGCTTTCTTCAGAACACGTGAATGTCAGGTCTGCTACTCCTTCCACTGATTCGAACCACATTGAAGCAGCTGAACAACTCCTTTCGCAGCTTGGCATAGACCTGTCAGAATCGGATCTGACATCAGATCAGAAAGAGGTGCTGACACTCTTTCTCGCGCAGAATAGAGACATATTCGCCGCCGACATGTCAGAGTTAGGAGAGACCCATCTTGTGTCTCACACTATTCATACAGGTGACGCAACCCCTATCAAACAGCGACCATACCGCACTGCTCCCGCTCTCAATGCAGAAATAGAAAGACAAGTGAATGAAATGTGTGAACATGGTGTGATTCGTCCATCCACTTCCCCATGGTCATCTCCGGTCGTACTTGTGAAGAAGAAAGATGGTACATATCGATTTGCGGTTGATTATCGTAAATTGAACAAAATGACAAAGCCAGTTCACTTTCCTCTTCCTCCACTGGAAGATGCATTGGACATCATGGGAAAGTCCACTGTGTTTTCCACTCTAAATCTTTTCTCTGGATTTTGGCAAATTCCGCTAGATGCTGACTCACAAGGTAAGTCCACATTTACCACTCATTTTGGGTCTTTCTCATGGAATAGAATGCCATTTGGACTACAAGGAGCCCCTGGTTCATTCCAGTCTCTGATGAACAGAGTCCTCGCAGGACTCACCTTCAAAACTTGTCTAGTTTTCATAGATGACATTCTTTGCTTGTCCAAAAACTTTGAAGATCACCTATCTCATCTCTCAGTGATTTTTGATCGGATACGAGGAGCAGGCCTCAAACTTAAACCCAGTAAATGTCAGTTTGCTGCAGCCAAAGTCACGTATCTCGGTCATATTGTGACCAAAGATGGTGTATCAGTCAACCCTGCCAAAGTTGAGTTAGTCAAAAACTTTCCCACTCCCCAGTCACAACATGATGTGCGTTCTTTTCTAGGACTAGCAAACTACTACCGCCGTTTTGTGAAAAACTTTTCGGCTATAGCCGCCCCTTTGAATGAGCTCTTGAAAGGTCAGACAAAATTTGAATGGTCTGCAGCAGCAGAAACAGCTTTTCAAACACCGAAAACAGCTCTGACTTCAGCCCCCATCCTCTCCTACCCTGATTTCTTCCGCCAGTTTATTTTATACACTGATACTAGCAACAAAGCCATCGGCTATGTGTTAGGACAGAGAGATGATAGTGGGCGTGAGCGAGTGATAGCATACAGGGGACGAGCACTGCGAGGTGCCGAGCTTCGCTACGGCATCACTGAAAAAGAAACGTTGGCTCTGGTTGATGGCATTCGCCACTTCAAAGTCTATCTGTTGCATGCCAAATTTCTAGTGTACACAGATCACTCAGCTACAAAATTCTTGCAGAATGTGAAAGATCAGACTGGTCGTTTGGGACGATGGGCACTCTTTCTACAGGCGTTTGATTATGAGATAGTTCATAATAACGCTGATGCCCTCCGTCGCATGCCTCATCCGTCATGAGACACAGATCCGCCTGAATTTGATCCTCCGACCCCCAGTCTCAAAGTCTCACATCCAGCTGTCTCATTGATAGAGAAAGGTCAGTCAAGCATGTCGGCCGAAAGTTCATTCAGTACTACACAAGTCCCGCCCCCCTGTGCCCGGCTCGCTTCGCTCACCCAGTTGACTGCCGCTGCTGCTCCGTCAGAGCGAGCAGCGAATCTCCCGTTGCCCCATCCTCCAGTACACGTGTACCCATGCAGTGCGCAAATGACTTTGATATTGACCTAACGGTCGGTCAAATTGATGCTGTAAATGACCCTGACCTTCGTCAAATGCAGTTGACTGACGCACAGTGCAAACCTTTCATTGATTACCTAGAGACGGGTACATTACCGACGGATGCTAAGATAGCACGGCGTCTCATTCTTGAAAGACTATGTGATGGACAACGGAGTGCTTTACCACTTATATTATCCTCGTGGTAAAGGAAATAGGAGAGAACGTATGAACAACCAGTTGGTTGTTCCCTTTGCACTCAGAAATAATATTCTTCTGTCTTTTCATGATTCCTTGATGGGAGGTCATTTTGCCACTGAGCGAACTTATCAGGCCATTCGGTTGCGCTATTTCTGGATACCAAGTGTATTTATGCTGACATCACGGATTATGTCAAGTCCTGTGATGCCTGTCAAAAGGCAAAGAGGGTGATTCATCCTCAGAATCCCACTCTACATCCATTACCCGTGGCACCAAACCAGCTATTTTGCAGATGGCACTGTGATATTTTGGGTCCTCTTACACCAAGCAAAGATGGATACAAATACATCTTACTATTTGTCTGTTCATTCAGCAAGTGGGCTGAAATCATTCCTCTCAAAGACACTTCTGCCACCACCATTGCACGACATTTCTATGAAACCATTATCTGTCGTTATGGTGCACCTGTTGTCAGACATAGGACAAAATTTTCTATCCAAGATCGTCAGTGAGGTGTGCAAAATTTTTCAAATCACACGTTTGCATACTAGCAGTTATACTCGGTCAGGAGAAATGGTCCACCTTTCACCCCCCACACCCCTAATAAATTTGTCATATGTATTTTTTTGGTGCTTTAGAGTGTATGGATCACGAAAAATCATGCTAACATAAAAAAATCTTGGGACTCACTGTCCCTTCTGGCTTAATTTTGAAGGGTACCCATCTCAGGTGCCGCGGCTGCTTTTCGTCGGTCCAAAACCTTCCATAAGTTTGGTGATCACCCGTGTCTTTGTTATTTGAGCTACAAGAATTACCTTTATGTTTTTGTTGACAGTAATGCCTTCTACACGATACGCCATAATCAGAACGACAATATATGCAATAAAGTGACCGCAGTGAAACTACGTGTGTACCCACCGTCTGTCACATGTTGCGAACTGTGAATTTGCCTAAATGTTTTCAATAAACTGTCTCTCTCGAAAACTGTGCAACTTATTAGAAACAAAGTACACCACAGTTTCAAAGAACAGTCTCTTGTGATTCTTTTGAGCTAAGCCACATCACCATGGGCCTATTCTGCTGTCCTCTGCCGCCGGTTTATCTCCCCTACCCCCTATTTGGCTTCAACGCCAATTTAATTCTTTACAAATTCATATTGGTCTATTTATTGATAAAAACGTTTATGTGCACTTTCCAAGTGTGAGCACATGGGTGTGTGTGTGTGTGTGTGTGTGTGTGTGCTGTCCTCTGTCACCGGTTTATCTCCCCTACCCCCTATCTCATCATTCTGAGTCACTTCCCTCGGCATAAGTAGAAAGCGACTCTTCTGATACGTAGGATATGACAGCTTCTTCTTAGTCGTCAGTCTGGAAAGTCCACAAGGAAGTCAACCATATCTGCGGGCAGGATGACGTCTTCTGCGGACCACATTGGTTCCCAGGTACCATCAAAGTCGATCCATCCATGTCCACTGCTTGCTGCTGGAACATCAGAAATGGGTTCGAGAGCCCTTTTCCAAATGGCAACTTGATAGTTGCTCCGTTTGATGTGCTCTTGAAGAGTTTGTTTGCACGGAGGCATGCTTGCCATGTCAACGTTGTGGTTTGCATTCAATGGCTCATCTCCACATCTCTCCTTGAGTAGCTGGTGTCGGAGGTCATTGACACTGGTGAAACAATGTCTGCCGTACACAGGTGAAGGTCTCAAGATCAGCTTTGACTTCTTCAGCGATGGCCCATATATCTCCAAGGCGGGCAATTGTTTCCACTGTAAAAAGGTGTTGTTTTATGTGGTTCGATTCTGATAGAAGAGAGAGGGGAAAAGACAGGGGGGATATGGGATCAACTAATCATGCACTCACTCACTCCACTCTCTCCTCACATCAATAGCAGGGCCACATGGAGTGGTTTTTATAGAGTGTTTACTTTACAATACAGCACACAGTAAAAAGATCATCCTACACCTAAAGCAGCACCTATAAGCAGCACACAGCCCAACAGGGATTTCTCTGTTCCTCACATCACTGATCAGTCAGTCACCCTGTGTCAGTCAGTTCTTCTGGGAGACAGCTAAGAACTGAGTGTGCTGACTGGTTTTATCCCTTCCTACAACATACTATGCAAGCTACACCACTCCCCAATTGGATGAACCAAAGTAACCAATCTTGGCTGGTCTTGGAGTTGAGAGACTGATTGACATATCCGCTATTCCTATGTTGGTTTCCTCTTTCAACGCGGTTTGATCTGATTCGCCAACAAAACCTGCTTGTGTATACACACGGTGACGCCAAGTCTAACATTTAACGTCACAAAGAGAAGGGGTGAGGTGGGGGGCGGGGGGGGGGGGGGGGGGGGGGGCGGGGGGGGGGGGGTGAGGAAGACACAACATCAGAGCATCATGCCGACCAGGTCGAGGATAGATTTTGCATAAATTCCCCCTAGCTTCATCCCGAAGTCCTGCCATCCACCTCAGCTGCGTTCGTGGAGGGGGAGCTGGGGAACGACTTGAAAGACAGGCCGCCACACGGGACGTTCTGCTCAGCACGGGAATTGCGGCAGACGTCGCACAACCGCACGTGTTCCTACAACTGGGACTGGTGATGCGGTGTCGCGGACCAAAGGCGCCGACTAGGGAGTGGGGTGAGGAGGTGGAGGGGTGGAAGGGGGAGGATGGCGTGGTGTCGGCGCAACCTCAAAGACTGGACTTGGGATGGAGCGGGAAGGGAGATAAGAAGGAGGGGGGGGGGGGGGACAGAGTGTGGGTGGTGGGGGGTGACACTGCTGGCACACTATAACACCACAAATCTTGGATTCTGCTGAAGAACTTTGATGGGTTTTATTTTCCCAATGCCCTTGAACGCACTTGTGTCGCAGCCGTTATAAGCATGAAGAGCCAGAAGGCGGTGCAGTGCTGTTGCCTGTATGCTTTTGCGATCCCAGTGACGTTGATGAGCCACTGTTTGTGCCCCATTCCTGTGTCGAACAGAATCACCACATCCTTCAGCTGCAGAGCGAAGTGCAGAAGAATGAAGAATATGTCCGAGTCGGGACTCTTGACGCAGACGAACCTGTAGCCATTCCGTTCAGCGTACGCACAGTAGAGGGCAACTCTAGAATCCGTCTCTTGTGTGGATTTGAGCGTTGAGATTGGCATCCTTGTTGTCTTCAGCTCATCTGCCATTTGCAGCAGGAAGGTTTCTCCCTCACATATCAACACGACTTTTCTGTCCCTTGAATTTTGGCGCATTCTCATCTTTGCTCCAAACGTCGAGTAATACTTGGGTGAGCTGCTTCTTCTTTTCGTTGTTTGACAGAAACGTCTTCCAGTCTGCAGGACGCTTGGTGCTTTCTCCTTTCACGATGATCTTATCGCCAGTGCCTCTCCTTTTCCTTTCCATCGCTTTGATTGAGTACGTTTTGTACATGTCTGTACTGAACACCACGTCCGTTCCCTTTGGCAGCATGTCAAATATCTTCTGGTTGATCTCCCTGAAATTGCAAGGAAGCTGTTGCAAGCAGTGAAACACTGCATTGCCATCAATCACAACCAGCGTCGCATCATGGTGATGTAGAACGGCATCTTCCATATCTTTGGTGAGGTAGTTGAACCCTTTTGTTTTGTCGGTCATGGCAAGGAAATTGTCAGCAGTGCCAATACTGTAAGGTACAGGAGTAAGTTGGTATATCATCAACTGTTTCAGATCGAGTTGAACACCTGCTTCCTGTGCCTTCAGAAGGAGTTGAAAGGCAATGTTCCCTTGTTGTTTGTATTCCACAACCTTCTTCTTGGTAGTCTTCATGTGGACGTTTTTGTTCATCGATGCCATCGTTTTCAGGTTTAGCCGCTTGACTGGTTCAAAGAAATGGTCATTTGCCATCAGTCTCTGCGTGATGAATGCCTCCTTCGCGGCTTTACCAGTTTTTTTTCTGCCCTCAACACATCATGCTGAATGCCAGCTGGGACAGATGCTCCAGATGACAAGGCGATGAGTTTGACCGAGGCTTCCTCACTGAAAGGGTCGATGAAACTTTTGATTGCATCCTGATTCTTCATGACGTTGCTTTCGCTCTTCAGTCTCTCAGAAGGACACAAGTCACGATGTCTACTGCCAACCTCATCACCTTGTGCCATGCCAACCATGTTGAGAGTTGCATGAAGATACTTTGACTTCTCATGGATTGTCCTGACCCATCTGTGGTAGGCCTCCTGGTTGGACAGCAGTCCTGTGAGACCAGCGCGACCTCCGCCAGCTCCTCCTTTTGGCGTGCTTCATGAACGTTTCTTCCATGATCTTGTCCACTGCATAGCGATTGCCAGGAATGAAGGACCTTGCCACGCTGAAAGCACCTCTCTGCAGCATCTCCTTGGCTCCAGGATGTGACAAGTCAACGTTTGCCAAGAAGACTGAGAAGAAGGTCAGGTAGCGTGTGTAGTTTTGTCCATCAAAACTGAAGAAGAGGTCTGGCATTTGGGACATCGTTTGTGCGTAGAGCAGGAAGTCTTTGATTTTGACAGCCTCAAGGAGTGCAAGGACAAGCCATACATGATCGATGTACGACAACCAAAATTGTGCAGTTGGTCCAAAGGCTCCTTCTCTGACTCTATCTCTGAACTGTTTGTACTCAACCATAAAACTGGCGATAGCTTCATCTTGCTGAAGCTCAGTCAACGTCTCTTTTGAGATGAAACATGAGGCTGCCTGGAGTTTGATCATGCTGTCTTCTGACAGTGTCGGAAATGACGTGTCTTCATCTCTGATTTCAAGATATCTTTCCAGCACCGAGCGTTCTAGACTCTCAAGCATTGTCTTATGGCAGAACAACGGTCGTTCATAATGTTTGCCAGACGGCACCCCTTGCAGAGAACCAGAAGAGATCAGGCCTGCCTCCAGAAGGATATCTCCGAAACCAAAACCATCCAGCTTTTTCCCAAGCATCTTGAGGTACGCACAGGCAAGGTGGAATGTACCGATCAGAATGATATGCTTCTTGTACTGGTCAGGTTGGTTCCAGACGATCGGGTAGGCTTTCATACAAACCCCAAGACCAAACGTAGTTATAACGTACTCTTGTCCAACCTCTCTCGTGGCCTCCTCTGCAAGTCGCAAGCACTCCTGGACTGTCTTGTACTCGGTGACTGGGTGATGGATCACAGGGTAGTAGTCCAATGTCGTCTTCTTTGCCGGGTTAATGGTAGTAATGTCAGAACTTTTATTCGACATGGCTCAAAAGTCACAATAATACTTTCATGCTTCACCCCCATGGTTCCAGACCGCTTGAAACACTTTCCCCATGTAATCTTTCACTATAGTATAGAGTCTTTCGTTTCATAAAGAAACACACACACACACACACATGTGCTCACACTTGGAAAGTGCACATTAACGTTTTTTTCAATAAAAAGACCAATATGACGGGTGCAATAGCCGAATGGTTAAAGCGCTGGACTTTCAATCTGAGGGTCCTGGATTCAAATCTCGGTGCACCTGGTGGGTAAAGGGTGGAGATTTTTCCGATCTCCCAGGTCAACATATGTGCAGACCTGCTAGTGCCTGAACCCCCTTCGTGTGTATGCGCACGCAGATCAAATACGCACGTTAAAGATCCTGTAATCCATGTCAGCGTTCAGTGGGTTATGGAAACAAGAATATACCCAGCATTCACAACCCGAAAACGGAGTATGGCTGCCTACATGGCGAGGTAAAAAAACAACAAAAAACAAAAAAACGGTCACACACGTAAAATGTTACATGTCTGTCTGAGTGTGTATGTGTGGGCGTCTGAAATCTGATTGAATGACACAGGAAACGAATGATGAGCGCCCAGTGGCAGCCGTCAGTCGGCTCTACCCAGGTAGGCAGCCTATGGTGCAAATGTCCCCGTGTATGTAAAGCGCTTAGAGCTTGGTCTCTGACCGAGGATAGGTGCTATATAAGTATCCACATCAATCAATCAATCAACCAATTTGTAAAGAATTAAATTGGCGTTGAAGCCAATTAGGGGGTAGGGGAGATAAACCGGCGGCAGAGGACAGCAGAATAGGCCCATGGTGATGTGGCATAGCTCAAAAGAATCACAAGAGACTGTTCTTTGAAACTGTGGTGTACTTTGTTTCTAATAAGTTGCACAGTTTTCGAGAGAGACAGCTTATTGCAAATATTTAGGCAAATTCACAGTTCGCAACGTGTGACAGACGGTGGGTACACACGTAGCTTCACTGCGGTCACTTTATTGCATATATTGTCGTTCTGATTATTGCATATGGTGCAGAAGGCATTACTGTCAACAAAAACATAAAGGAAATTCTCGTAGCTCAAATAACAATGACACAGGTGATCACCAAATTTATGGAAGGTTTTGGACCGACGAAAAGCAGCCGGGGCACCTGAGATGGGTACCCTTCAAAATTAAGCCAGAAGGGACAGTGAGTCCCAAGATTTTTTCATGTTAACATGATTTTTCGTGATCTATACACTCTAAAGCACAAAAAAATACATATGAAAATTTTATTGGGGGAGGGGGGTGAAAAGTGGAGCGTTTCTCCTGACAGACTATTATCACCCCCAGACCAATGCCACATGCGAGCGCACAAACGCCACGATAGCTCAGACTATCAGGGATCAGTGTGACAAACATCCGCTCAATTGGCCTTCCCTTCTTCCTGGTATCGCTGCTGCTCTACGCACAGTGCCATGCACTGAATCAGCTTTGTTCTCTCCATTCTTTGTTCTTTTCAAACAGGAATGCAGGTTGCTGATTGACACTGCGTTACGTTCTGATGATCTTCCAGCCTCCGCACAACCCTGTGTGGAGGAAATCATTGAAAACGCAGAAATGAACTTCCTCTTTCGCTTCGTCAAGTCTCCACACTCAGCTCTTTCAAGTCTGGCCTTAACTCTCTCCATACGAACGGCGAAAGAGATGACGTTAACTGCGTTTCACCCCAATTACCACCATCAAAATATTGCAAGCGGAAGGCTCTTATACTGAAGAGGTGAATGTTGACAAAGAATACCACAATTCTGACGACGGAAGCTAAAGGTTGTGTCATTCAGACACCCACTAGACATCCGAGGGGTCTGTGTGGAGGAGAAGAGAGGGCTGGCCGTACTGAGTGAGTTAAAACCCACCTCTTCCCAAAGTAGCCTCCCTTCCCTGCCTCTTCCTTGTCTTTTTAGTTTTTTTCAGTTTTAGAGTTATGCTTGCGTGAGAATGACTGGTGCGAAAGCACTTTGATTTGTTTATGCACAAGATTTAGCGCTATATAAGTACTATTATTATTATTATTATTATTATTAAATGATCAAATCCATGGTGGAAGAGAACATTCATGAAGCCCAGCAGTGGTACAAATCGCAGTATGACAAAAAGAAAACCACTCCCCGCTATCAGGAAGGTCAGAAGGTATTGGTACAGTGTCTGCACAATATTCCAGGACTCTCTGCTAAACTCGAACAGAAATATGACGGAGCTTACTACATCACTAAAGTTCTGCCAAATGATCTGTACATACTCCAACACTGCCAGACCAATAAACAGCATCGTTCTCCTGTCAATGCTGTCAGACTCCGGCCATACTTTTCCGCTGAGGATAGACCCACAAACCCCTTTGATGCAGCAGAGACAGATGATACAGCGTCACAGATGCACAACCAGGAAGAGAACGAAAGCTCTGACTCTGACACTATATCACAAACTCCAAACATTCTCAACCCCCTCAACCCAACTTCCCCACCAAGTTCACAATCCCAACATAGTACTGATGGTGAAGATGAAGAAACCTTCTTTGTAGAGAAGATCCTTGCTTGCAAACTGGTGAATAAAGTTAAACATTACAAGATTAAATGGATGGGTTATCGATACACTACTTGGGAGCCTGAGTCACACATTCCTGAACAGCTCATTCAGGAATTCCATGTCCAGAAGACCAACAAGAAACGTAAACGCCGTAAATAGGCACTACACGCAGTCCCATGGAGAGAGTAGCCACTCACCACATGTCCAATGTTCGTCTTGTTGTGTATACGTGATACTGGTATATGATTTTATGAGTGTGTCACATTATGTTATTGCTTCTGTATGCTATAATTTTTATTATGTTTTTCGTATTCTCAGCACCTGCCTTCTCCTGTCAATGCTGTGAGACTCACTCTTTAACCTCAGGAGGCTTCAAGCAAAAACCAAGGTGAGGACAGACACCGTCAACGACTTCCTGTTTGCTGATGACTGCGCTCTCAACGCTGCCTCCGAAGCTGACATGCAACACAGTGTCGACAAGTTCTCTGCTGCCTGTGACAACTTTGGCCTCACAATCAGCACAAAGAAGACTGAGGTGATGCACCAGCCAGCTCCAGGAAAGCCTTACGTTGAACCAAACATCTTCATCAACGGGCAACGACTGAACGCGGTGGACAAGTTCACATACCTGGGCAGTACACTCTCTCGCACAGTTGTCATCGACGACGAGGTGAATGCAAGACTCGCCAAAGCCAGCGCTGCCTTCAGCAGACTCCAAAAGAACGTTTGGAACAGGAGAGGCATCACCCTGGAGACGAAACTCAAAGTATACAAGGCCATAGTTCTCACCACACTGCTCTATGGATGTGAATCATGGACGATCTACAATCGCCAAAAAGCTGAACCACTTCCACACCACCAGCCTCAGAAAACTTCTCGGCATAAAGTGGCAAGAGAAGATCCCTGACACAGAGGTGCTCACTCGTGCAAACTTGCCCAGCATCTACACCAACTTGATGCAGGCCCAGCTGCGCTGGGCAGGCCATGTAGTTCACATGCCAGACCACCGGCTCCCCAAGAAACTGCTGTACGGCGAACTCCAACATGGCAAGCGCTCCCATGGAGGCCACAAGAAGCGCTTCAAAGACACTCTGAAAGCTTCTCTGAAGGCCTTCAACATCAGCCACGACACATGGGAGCTGAATGCAATGGACAGACCAAAGTGGCGTTCAGCTGTCCACAAAGGTGCCAAATCCTGTGAGGCCAACAGAATCGCTGCAGCAGAGCAACGCAGACAGGCCAGGAAAAACAGTGCCAGCAAGTCCCCGACAGACGCCACCATCCCCTGTCCACACTGTGTCAGAACCTTCCGGGCGCGGATTGGCCTGACCAGTCATCTGCACACCCACAGAGCCCAACCCACCCACCCCCAGGATGACTAGATGGTCCTCGTCGATCCCGACGGACGAACCACACATATGATTTTATGAGTGTGTCACATTATGCTATTGCTTCTGTATGCTATATTATGTTTTTCGTATTCTCAGCACAGTATGACTGAGCCTTGCTAACAATGCCTTGTAAATACATGAGAGAAGCATGGTCGCTTCAGTTACAGTCATTCATGAAACATTTTGCTGCCATAACTAACCGTCAGTGCATTCACTGGCCATGGTCGACATTCGTCTCCATTCAAGTGTAGCGGAGTGGATAGTTACAGCGTGTCTGAAAGCGAAGAGCTGACGAGTTCTGAGCGGTGGCTGGTCCATTGTCATCTTGACATCTGTGATTTTCCCTTTTGCTATGTCGAGATTGGGCGTGTTGTAAATCCCGGCTAAACTGAAAGACGCGAGTTACAAATCCAACCAGGATACGATTAAAGTTGCATGGTACTATTGGTCTCGGTCAGGAGACGCAATAAGGGTGGCGCGATGGCAGCCC
Organism: Babylonia areolata; assembly: GCF_041734735.1. NCBI lineage: Eukaryota > Metazoa > Mollusca > Gastropoda > Neogastropoda > Buccinidae > Babylonia > Babylonia areolata. The sequence continues at coordinate 7,949,004 of NC_134898.1, read as the reverse complement.
TATCGTTAATGTTCTCCAGGTAACAAAACAAATAAAAGGCTCGGGTTCATATGACACAACGTAAAGGTTGTCACTTTCATTGTACTCTGATTCAATTATACGGAAATCTTACGCACTACAGATCACCAGCGGTGGTGATAACACTCTCATGATGATGCTTTCATGTTCTGTGTGTATACTGGTTTACAGCAGGTGAAGCGACAGGCAGCCTATATTGAAACCATGTTGGACTACACAGTCGATAACGATGAAGAGGGCAGTGCGCGAGGTAACCCTCACAAACAGTAACGCTTGATGGATAACGATGAAAAGGGCAGCGCGCGAGGCAACCCTCACGGTACAGTACGATTTGGAATGCCTAAGCTGTCAGTGAACAAAAACAAATGTTATGTGATGACAACGTATTTACTTATGAATCAATATATATGGTTCACAGTCCATGATTATGTACTCCTCTTACAGTACTTGTTTCGCTCATGTGTTGTATGTGGATGCTTATTGTGTGCAGGACCCATCCTGTTGCTGGGACTCCTCGTCCTTATCAGTGAAGGACACGCTTTCCGCTGGTTGGAGTCGCTAAATCGATTCCAGTTCGGCGCCGCTTTCCGACATCATGGAAAGTTATATAATGATGTTGACACGTGGAGTCACACATTCGAAATTCGTCTGACCCCCATAGCTTTCCCGACACTACCAATCCCACCTTGCTCTAACCCCACGCCTTTCTTTTGCAGTTTCAAATCGGTAATGCTTCGGCACTTCAATGAATTAGCAACAAATATCACTAAGGATGTGCAAGCAACTTTTGAACTTGTTGAGCAGATGGTTGGTCGCTCGAAACCACCACCAGTTTCAAATTCCAGGTCGAAACGGGCTATCCTACCATTTGTGGGCGATTTAGCCAGTTCACTGTTCGGTGTCGCCACTTCTTCGGATGTTAGAAAACTTCAGAAACATGTGTCAAGACCGTATAAAATGCAGATTTCATTATCAGCTGGATCTGTCGCTTTTCTTAATAAAGTATCGTCTTACATGAAGACTTCAAACCACAGGATGGATAATTTGATAGGATCAATCATGTCCATGCATTCACGAATGGACAACATTACTGACATACTAGAACAAGAGGACATCGCGAACCAACGCACACAACACGCAGTTCTGTCTCTTGTCCCCATAGTGTTCTCCAAGTTACAACAGATTACTCGTCTGGAACGCCGACTGGAATCACTCCTGCTAGGCGTTACCTCTCTCACCCACCGCCAACTGTCCCCAATGCTCATTGATCATAACACGCTCATTCGCACTCTGCATGACATACAACGTACACTTTCACGCACTCACCCAGCCTTCAAAGTAGTTCATATGGACCCTAGATATTATTACCATTCATCCCGTGTCTTGTATGCAGGTCAGGTTGAACAGATATTGTTAGTGATAGACGTTCCTATTGCCTCCACCACTACAAGCTTTGACCTTTACCAAGTTTCCTGTTCCCTTTAATGCTTCCAGCTCACATGCTACATAAGTAACTAATTTACCTGATTTTGTTGCTGTCTCTACAGACCAGCGTTATATCAGAGAGTTAACCCCTTCTCAGATGTTGCTACGTCACGGGACTCATAACAAATTCTGTCCTGACAAGTTTCCTCACCGTGCTATTTCTGATCAATCTTGCGCTTCATCTATGATACGGAAAACTGACGTTAGAAGACATTGTAAATTCGATTTTGTAAAAGCTGCTATTGTTCCCTCTATCATTGAGCTAGATGAAGGCACCCTGTTACTCACTAATATTTCAGACATAATTTTGACTTGTCATAATGAAGTGACCAGGAAACCAGGTTGCTCGTTTTGCGTAATGAAACTTCCATGTTTTTGTTCAGTTTTAGCAGGTAGTTTTTCATTTTCCCCTCGCTTAGCAGCATGTCAAGACACATCCGCCGTAACACTTGCCACCAGCCCTGGTATTAACCTTGCCTTACTCCAGCAATTTTTTAACCATTCCAGTATTTCAGATGCTAACTCTGATCAATTATACCTTTCAGACGTTTCCTACTCCATTCCTCATTTAAGAATAGCATCATCAGAAGCTTATAAACAGCACATCCGAAATGATCAACGACTGAGTATCAATGCTATCATTGATCATATGAAACGAGGAAAAACTGTTTATCGGAATCTGTTTGATGCTTATATGCTCTCAGGTGACTCATTCACATCCCGTAGTCCAGGGCAATTGTCTCATATTCTGTCTCACATCTCTTTTGGTTTAGTTATTCTGCTGTTCATCAGCATGTTTGTTGTGTGTCGGAAACTTCGGTCCTTGTTACTGTTAGTTGCTCTTACCCACACCCCCACAGTTAGAGCTTCCAATCCCTTCTTGACCTGGCCCGACCCCAATCTTCCATCGGAATCGAGTAATCTTCCTGGTTTAGACGCAGAATCCCCTGTCCCCACCTCATTTACTATAGTCGATCATTCCACTGTTTCCACCCAAGTTTTCATTTGTACTTTGCTGATCCCTGTTATCATTCTACACATTAAAATGACTTTTCGCTCCATTACCTATTCCTCCGAAGTGATGTTAGAGATCTGTGGTACTACTCAGCGTGTGAATGTGTTTATGTGTTCTGTTGCGAAATGTCCTGGTGATTATTGTATTCCCTGTCCCACCTGGCTGGAATCCCTGTCTATTGTCCCTGTTAATTATTTTTTGGGAGAACTTCATCTTACCTGGCCTCACCTTATGCTTAAGGATCGACGAACTAGCCAGGAAATTAGTCTTCGTCGAGTGGTCAAGCTGTCCGTCTTTGAACATTTTAAGATAAAGCAAATTACGGAGGACTATACAGTCCTTCTAAAAATTAAACATGGAGATACTGCTACCTATCTCCGGAAACCGATAGTGGATGGAACCCCCAGTCTCAGCAGCACCCAACCAAGCAGACTCCCTGCCCCCAAATGAGAACGAACCCTTGTATCCTCGCCTTCATGACTGGCAGAGCAATTCCCAACATTAACATACTCTTTTCCGGTGTCATCAAAGTCCTTACACCCTTCCATATAGATTTTTTTTCCTCCTTCGATTCTTCTTTGAAGCCCTCTATCCCTATGTCGTCCTAACCTGTACCACTCCACACACCACTTCCCCAGACTAGATTCAAAATGCTGTTATATCAAGGTCTCTCTATGATTAGGTTTACCATGTTATGTGAGCCACGTATATATACATTTTTCCCCTTTTCCAGTTCGTAGGTTTGTATGTTACTGCATATGTATGAGTCTGTGTGCTCGACATCACTGGTGCTGAATTGTCAATTTACCCGATACCCAAACCCAATTCCTAAGCTCAAGCGAAAAAAAGAAAAGAAAAAAAAGAAGTGTAGGTGAGCGAAGGACGTACCATGTTTTGATTCATAGCTATTGGTCATTATTTTCTGGTACCGAAAGTCTGAGTCTGCAAGACGAGATACTCCTCACTGCATTAAGAAACGTCACTGTAATACTTTGATTCCTTCCCCTCATTTCATATCTTTCCCCATACACTGAGTATTTCAGTGGCCTTTCTTTGCACCACCTGAACAAAAACCAAAAAAACAAAAACAAAAAAGGAATCCATCATTTTACTATCTGTCAGATAACACATGATAACGCAAACACGACCCTTGTCTTGCATTCTTGTACTTTCTGTGTTTACATGTCGTTATAGAACAATAATTATGTATCTTGTGTGTATTATTTGCATGTCATTTTTAATCTGCATTTTAGGAGGAACATTGGTGTGTCTATGTCATCATACTGTAGCGATGAATGCTTGATTCTACATGTCTTCTATATTTATGTGTTATTATGGTTTTGGATGTCGTATTCGCATTATGCAGTAAAGTATGCCACGGACAGTGTATCTCTCAAACGGACAACAAACGCATCATATTGCAAGGAACTCATGAGTTGGCTGTGTGTCTCGATCTACAAGTGAACTGACATTTAAGTTCTTGTGTGCGAAGTGTGACCTCCTCAGGACTCTGTGTGCCACGTGCACTATGTCTAAAGATAACTAGTAAACAACGTCTTCAAGATCATCACCACATTCATGGAATGGACTTTTTCCCAATGCACTGCAACAGCGCTTGTGTTTTGGACAATGTGTAATCTTGTATGGTGTGTACTATATATACTTGTGAAAGTGCAGTGGATATTTTGATATTTCACAAAGTATTTTGTTTCTTCTTCATTCATACTCCTCATTATTTTTTTTTCAAACGGAAATATTTACACCCCGAATCCAAATTCATGTTCGCAACCTGGCAGCAAACTTGTTTTTGGACAGGACATATTGACACTGAAGTTGTCAACCGTTATTTTTGGTGTTGTGTTTTTGGTGTACTTTTACAATTTAAGATTTCTTAATTAATACTGTTCATTAGGTGTCTTCAGTATTGTGTGGTTTCATATCAAACACCTCATGGTTATTCCAAATTTACATAAACATTTTGCATGTGTGTAATGCATTGTGAGTTGCAGGATATACTTGAATTTGCTTAAGAACTATAATCAATGTACTTGTGTCAGTTTATCGTAAATTTGTACCATGACAACAATCAGCTTATACTATATATTCCGCATGTTGTGTTCACCCACCCTATTGGACATTGCAGTATTTGTTGTTCTACTTTTATTCATGTTGTGCTAAGACAAAATTATGACTTAGAAATTCTACACGGATGGCATACGATGTTAGTCCCTATTTTATCCCCATTTCCCATTACCCTTCTACCTCTGGTGCAAATGCACCTGAATCGGGAGATAATGCATTGTTCATGTTCCGTTCCTGCGGCGACACCTATCTTCCGTGTTCTTCGCTTCGGGCACGCTCCTGTTCTTCAGCAGTGGACTTTGTAACGTCACCATCACGGTGACCGTACACCATGTGTGCATGCAGTCGGTGGACACAGTTAGCGACAATCACGTGAGAACAGTGATGCTACCATCGTGATTGTCACAGACACTCACAACAAACCTCTCAAACCTGGCCCCGTTCTTCAGTTGCTGCAGGCTGACACATCGATTCCAGACTCACTTCTCTGGCGTCATTCCTGCCACGCTCTCCAGATGCTGTAGATACGCATGTGCGGGTGGTTGTTTCACGAACCACCAACCACATCCCTGACGATCATCACTGACAACACGATGCTGTCGATAACCTGTCTATGAAGCTTTGACACGGTGATTGCGAACTATCAGAGTCCCATGTGACTCTATGCTCCAGTGACTGTTCATATACTTTACGTTCCCATGTGCTCCACTGTCGGATCTTCTTCAACGACGTGTTCCTGACTGATACCAGTGTGCCCTATGGCATTCTACACAGTGATATACTTAAAATGACAATATATGAATCAAGTCTACCCATGTGCAATGTTGCCTCTCCTGAAGTTATCTTAATCGAATGCCAATCCTTTACCCCAAAATCTCTATCGTATGCCATCTATGTATCTAATATAAACGTCACATACCAAGGTATGGGACATTTTCTTGTAGGGCCCCAGCACATATCACACTGCATATAGCAGTCTTAGAAGCTCTCGGAACAAGGAAGGGCAGATGGCAATGAGCGTGGAAACAATAACTGAAGCCAGCCTTCTTCATGAGTGATGTCCGGACAGACCCAGTCAGTACAGCAATTAACAGATTAGATCACCACAGGGTCAGCTGAGTACAAATGGACTCGCACACTCCGAGGCTAGTCGGTCCAGCACGTAGGGGCATCAGGCAATAGTGAGGTCCGTTATGCTGGACATGTGTCCGAGAGCACAAAGAAAGCAAGCCAGCGATGTATAACTCCCAGCTGAGATAATGCGGCCGGACGGCAGGCAAATGAATAAATTCCAGAGATGTACGCGAGTGATTATTTTTCATTAACGTGGAATACCAGTGAGGAGATTGGCCATTTCCGGGCTATATATAAGGCTGAACACAGAGACCCCAGAGCAGACCCCAGGAGCAGACCCGAAGAGAAAGGCATAACAAACCCTTAGAAGACCAGCTAGATGATGATTACAAGAGGTATGTGACGTGTTAGATTCAGTCTAAGTCAACATAGGCAGTAGTTAGGTTAGGACAGTTCGTAGGATGTCTATGTTGATGACTGAAGAATGCTATTATGGATAGTTAAGTGATATGATGTTTAGCCCAAGAATGTTGAAAATATGTGACTGAATAAACAAAGGATCTAGAAATGAATCAAGTCTTCAGAACTTGTTAGTTGTTATATGTTGTGAAATTATTCCCTCTCGTCACAATCTATTTCATGGTGGTGTGTCATCCATTTGTTGGTTCGAGTCTACTCTCTCTACCTCTCCACATCTCTTAGAGGGTAGCCTTTCCTCCCTGTATGAAATCTTATTGTGTCAGGTAACGTTAGGCAACAAACATAGGGAACCAAAGGAAATAAGAGAGAATAGACTGCATTCCCCTGAGTTG